>NC_081405.1:72142257-72468924 GCF_030272615.1 Cryptomeria japonica
GGCAGGCTATATCAGGTATTCATCTAGGCTTCATTGTATATATAGATATATGTATCAAAATAGATCCAAAGTCATACGCTATTATGAAGTGTGTCGGCCTTAGCAGTAGATTCATATTTGTGTTTCTTTTGCTTAGGCAAATAGGGTTACACTCCTTAGAGAGCATACCATAAAAGTATAAAACCTAGGACGAATTTCAGCTAAGAAGCTAAATTGTGACGGGTATTGCATCTAGCATTATTGGTAATTACTTCTATCTTACGAGTAGAAGATAATGGGAAAAACCAAAGGAAGGTAAGTGCAAAAATTGAAGTGCAATCTCTCCTTGATGCAGTTTTGAATGTTTTGACAGGTTTTGAGAAACTGGTTGACTTCATTCAAGGACTTGGTCTATGTTAGTTATTGGAAAGACGAGAGAATTATGCTAGGCTATATTATGTATTTATCCAAACTTCATTGTATATATAGATATATGTATCCAAACAAATTCAGAGTCATGTGCTATTATAAAGTGCATTGGTCTTAACAGTATATTCATATTTGTGCTTCTTTTGCTTAGGCAAACAGGGTTACACTACTTAGAGAGCATACCATAAAAGTATAAAACCTAGGACAACTTTCAGCTAAGAAGGTAAGTAATGATGGGTATTTCATCTAGGATTAATGGTAATTGCTTCTATCTTACGAGTAGACAATTGCTAAATAATAGTCACTCCACTAAAATAGGAAAAAAATTCAAATTATCCTAGCAATATATTCATATTTGTGCTTCTTTTGCTTAGGCAAACAGGGTTACACTGCTTAGAGAGCCTACCATAAAAGTATAAAACCTAGGACGACTTTCAGCTAAGAAGGTAAGTCATGATGGGTATTGCATCTAGGATTAATGATAATTGCTTCTATCTTATGAGTAGACAATTGCTAAATAATAGTCACTCCACTAAAATAGGAAAAAAATTCAAATTATCCTTTTCCCACAATTTAAAATTTACAAAGCAATGAAAGATTTTAAGGAAGACCTGAACTCGTACTCAACATTACAAGGAAAGATCAGTATTGAAAATAATGGGAAAAACGAAAGGAAGATAAGTGCAAAAATTGAAGTGCAATCTCCCCTTGATGCAGTTTTGAATGTTTTGACAGGTTTTGAGAAACTGGTTGACTTCATTCCAGGACTTGGTCTTTGTTAATTACTGGAAAGACAAGAGAATTATGTCAGGTTATATCAGGTATTCATCCAGACTTCATTGTATAGATAGATAGATGTATCCAAATAGATTCAGAGTCATGTGCTATTATAAAGTGCATCGGTCTGAGCAATAGATTCATATTTGTGTTTCTTTTTCTTAGGCAAACAGGGTTACACTGCTTAGAGAGCATACCATAAAAGTATAAAACCTAGGACAACTTTCAGCTAGGAAGCTAAATCGTGATACGTATTACATCTAGCATTAATGGTAATTGCTTCTATCTTACGACTAGAAAATTGATAAAAATAGCCACTCCACTAAAATTGGAAAAGAAATCAAATTATCCTTTTCCCATAATTTAAAATTTGTGTAAAACTACTTCAACTCATTAAAATTACACACTTAGAGAATCATGCAAAACATAAATTAATATACCTAACTATACACCTTTAAAGAGAGAAAAACATTTGCTAATTGTTATAACATATCTTACAACTACTTATAAATATCCAAAGCATCTGATCTTACAATTATTTAGCTCAAATAATCCAATGTATTCATATTTCTCTATAAACAAAGAAAATGTCAACATTCGTTGTAAAACATACAATGGACGAGAAGGAAACCCAAAACAGAGTTAAGTAAGCCAAAAGAGAAACAACACCGTGTCATGTGGATATTTCTTTTATGTTAATTGTAATAGGTAGACCAAGAAAAAAAATCACAGTACCGATTTATGAGTTCTACATATAAGAATGGAGTACGAAAAGTATGAAGATCACTTCAAATATCAAAATATTATCAAAATTAGCACTAAACCCATGAGACAGTGACTAAACAACTCTAATCAGTATCTACCCATGCAACCCACCCATCTTGGTTATCATTCCACTTAAGGATCTTATCTCCTAGTTCAAAAATACCTACTGGATCAATTAACTGTTCGATAGTCAGTATAGGAAGAGGTCGGAGACTAAGTTCATTAATACTATCATCTTCATCCCTCATAATGGGAATGGTGGAAACAGGAGTGGCAGCAATACGAAGAGGAGTTCTGACCTGCTTGATCATTCTACGTTCTAGTTGATCAAGAACCCTTTTGAGGTTCTCTCTTATCATGTTTCTCTCTTCCAAAAGCTTCTTGATGACAGTGTTAACGTCCTCTCTTTCTTGGATCCCTCTATTCATTGTAAAACTTTGTTCAATTATTTGTGTCATTATTCTGTGGGAACCAATAATTGAAAACGCATCAATAAGAAACTTCCCAAATATCATTAAAACACCACGTTACGTTGCATATTAGTAAACACATATTCAATATTCTAGTTTTTTTTTGGGTTGACCACCCCTTTATACCTCGAAAAAGGTAAGAATAGAGGAGAAAAAGGCGGCCAATTCCAAAATAAAGCAGATTATTGTTGAAGTATGCAAGAAGGAGTGTTTCAGTGCCCACAACAACCACCAAACTAAACCCTAATCAACTGAAAACTTGCAGAGCAAAAACAATTCATATGAAAATGAGGACTGAAAAACAAAAGAGAAGAAATTACATAAACCGATTTGATTCCTTAATCAAAAAACAAACACAAAAATTGCAGAGGACCCTTAAATAAAAAAATTAAACCTTTCTAGGCAGTGGAATAACTCACCTCCACGTGGTCTAATGCATTCAGCACTCAGCGAACGCCAAACAAAACCCTAATGAAGTGAAAACTTGCAGAGGTTTGCACCGAGCCAACGTCCAAGAACCCTAATCAAAAAAAAAAATTGTAATCAAAACACCAACAAAAATGGCATTAAACAAACAAAAACCTTTCTATGCAGTAAAAATAGGTCACCTACAACTGCTTTAATGAATTCATCAAATGCACGCGTAACCAAACCCTGCACTCAACGAACGCCAAACGGAACCTTAATCAGACGAAACCCTAAACAAACAAAAACTTGCAGACCAAAAACATTCGAAATAATAACGGGAAATGAAAACCAAACAAAGCGCAACCCATCAGTTAACTTGCAGACGGATGCACGTACTCACCAAATGCATAGATCGAACCGCTCTAATGCATTCACCAAATGCACTCGCAGCCCAAGCCTGCACTCAACGAATGCCAAACAGAACCTTAAGGAAACCAAAACTTGCAGACAGATACACACACTCACCAAATGCATAGACCGAACGACAGATGGAACCCTAAACAAAGCAAAACTTGTAGACAAAAAACATTTGAAATGATAATGAGAAATGAGGGAAATGAAAACCAAGCAAAGCACAACCCATTAGTTAACTTGCAGACGGATGCACACACTCACCAAATGCACAGACCAAACCGCTCTAATGCATTCACCAAATGCACTTGCAACCCAAGCCTGCACTCAACGAACGCCAAACAGAACCTTAATGAAGCCAAAACTTGCAGACGAAACCCTAAAAAAACCAAAACTTGCAGACCAAAAACATTCCAAATGATAATGGGAAATGAAAACCAAACAAAGCACAACCCATCACTTACCGTTAGCCACTTCTCTGAGATTCGTGTAAAGGACACACGTCCAAATCCAAGAAACAACCAAGACACCACCTACCGCTCACCGGGAAAAGTGACCGGTCACCGAGAAAGACCCCTCGCCAGAATGTCTTACACTTCGGCGGGCAAAAAGCCCCCACTAAAAGCCTATCGGCTTAAAAATGTTAATTGAAACGATAGAATGAAAGGGAATAGAGATGTGAACTGGGTTAAACAAACTCTACGACAACAGAGAAGGATAGGTTAAATGGGCCCCACACTGACCAACCACATGAAAAGTCAAATACTTAGAGTATGCCGATTAAACCGACCCCTTAGCCTCTAGCTTCTAAGAATATTCTTCATGTGTTGGTCTTCACTCCTCACTAACTCAAGAACGTACAATTAGTAGATGAATATAGTGACGTCTACCTAGAAATCAAGATGAACATTTGAATTTATTTATTAGTTGATTGAAAATAAGAAACAAATTATCTTCGTATTTTAATTAATTAATAAATAGAGCTCGTGCAACAGTACAGTTGATTTGTGCTTAAAAGCTCGTGGAAAGAAATCAGACACTTTTTGTACGAAAGCATTGACAGAAATCCCCAGTCATGAATTCCTAGAACAAAACTATGGAAGATCTTTCTGCAGTTTTTCAATATTTTTAGCAGCTAAGAACCATCGTCTCAATATGCCCGAGTTGCAGGGTTATACGGAGCTTCTCTGCTGATTGTTTGTTAACAATGGATTGTAATTTTTATTTTATTCATCGTCCATGCTCTCTATTGTTTGCACTTTTTGGCCTTTCCCTAATCTCTGCACAACAGTTTCATGGATTACAGAGCCTGAGATTATGACATTCCCTCACACCAGAAAGAAATCAAACTGTCCTACAATCTCCGGATGGCATATTTTCTGCTGGGTTTTATGCCGTTGGCATCAACGCCTATGGTTTTGCAATATGGTATTCTCAAACTTCCTTCCCGTATACAGTAGTTTGGATGGCCAACAGGGACCGACCTGTTAACGGCAAGCGTTCCCGTCTTCATCTTCAGAAGGACGGAGACTTTGTACTTTTGGATGCAGATGGAAGCGCTGCATGGACAACGAACACCCAACGTCTTGGGGTGAAGAAAGCGGAGCTTCTACCTGAGGGAAATCTGGTTCTCCGCAGCTCTTCTGGAAAATCATCGGGCAGAGCTTCGACTCGCCTACTGATACCCTCCTTCCCCAGCAGCAATTCACAAAGCAATCACAGCTAATTTCCAGAATCGGATCGGACAACTACAGTTCTATCGTTTTTATTTCAACGATGACAGCTATCTGAGCCTCATTTACGAAGGGTTGAATATCTCCAGCAAGTATTGGCCTGATCAGGGAAACTTCCGATTGATAACGGTAGAAACATTTATAATATTACTCGTGTAGCAGTTCTAGACGGATCTGGTAGATTCAGCTCAAGCGATAACTTTAGCTTTAGTGCGTGGGACTATGGTGAAGGGCCCCTCAGAAGATTTACACTGGATACTGATGGTAACATGAGATTATACAGCCTCAATTTGCCGAATCCCAGCTGGAAAATCTCATGGATTGCAAGGTTACGCAGGTGCAGTATTCACGGTCTGTGCGGTCCTTATGGTATGTGCACATATACACCAGAGCCCATATGCGTGTGCCCACCTGGTTTTGAAAGGGTTGATTTAAATAATTGGTTCAAAGGATGCCGGCCGCAAAAGAAGCTCTCTTGCAGTGCAAATCGTTCGCAGTTTATTATGCTCCCGTTCGTAGATTATTATGGTTATGATTATTTCAAAAGAGATGGTTTGTCAGTACTGGAGTGTGAAAAATTGTGCATGGATGAATGCAATTGTTTATGGTTTAGCTACAGAGGTAACGGCATAAACAGTTTTTATCCAAAGTATTTACTTATTACTGGATCTCAAACTGTAGAGCACACAAATAACATGTATGTTAAGATATCCATTGATGAATCTTCAGCGACCAAAGTCTCATCTGTGCTACAGTTACTGCAATCTAACTTGAGCTCACCACAATGTTCGCAGCCGTTGGAATATCTAGGACAACCACAAAATATTTCATCCACAGTTGGAAAGAAGGGGCGAACAAGTCAGCTGACCGTTGCTCTGGTCTCTTTTGTTGCTGCTCTTGGGTTAACAGAAATTGTTTGCATAGCTTTGGGACGATGGTTTTTCATTAATGCCTTTCAAGAGGCTGATGTCTATAATCGACAAGGCTACTTTGCCATTCCTGGAGGGCTTAAAAGGTTTGAGTTTTCAGAACACAGAAAAGCCACCAATAATTTCAGCGTGTGGGAAAGGGTCGATTTGGGAGTGTGTACAAGGACCTTCTCCTCCCGGAAAATAAAGTGATTGCAGTGAAGCGATTAGAAAGTGTATCTCAAGGAGAAGATGAGTTCCGGGCAGAATTAAGCTTGATTGGCCGAGTCAGTCACATGAATCTGGTTAGAATGTTTGGATACTGTGCGGAGGCAAAGCACAGGCTGCTAGTTTATGAATATGTTGAGAATGGTTCACTGGATAACTATTTGTTTACCCAAGACAGCTCAAGAGTCTTGGATTGTGTAAAAACAGTCTCAGAAAATAAAAACATAACAGCAACCATTAACAGATTAAAAAACAGGACAAAACAGGGTTAGAAAAGATCTATATATTCAATTCAAAAAACTGTGTACAGCAGCTGTCCTCAATCACACATATATATAGCTATTACATCTTTGAAGCCTAGAATCTTCTTGCTTTCTAGAAAACTCTAAACTCTGGAAACTTCTTTTTACAACAGCTCTGGTTTTTTTTTTTAAAACAGCTCCTGGAAGACTCTAGAAATATTCTATTATTTTCTAGACAATCTTAATTATTCCTAACAGATTGGAACCGTAGATTTCAAATTGCAGTGGGCACAGCGAGAGGGTTGGCTTATCTGCACGAGGAATGCCTGGAACGGGTTCTCCATTACGACATCAAACCAGAGAATATTCTTCTAGATGAGAACTTTCATGCCAAAGTTTCAGACTTTGGAATGGCAAAGCTTGTTGGCAGTGGGCATGGAAATAACGGCCTCGCTTTCTCTACCATACGAGGAACAAGAGGTTACCTGGCACCAGAGTGGACGATGAACCTACCCATCAAAGCCAAGGCAGACGTTTACAGTTTTGGCATTTTTCTCTTGGAATTAGTTAGTGGGCAAAAGGCTGCGGAGTTTCACATGTCTGGGACCAATTTTGTGCAGTGGGCTTTTGACAGTGTTAGAGAAAATAGATGGACGGAGAACATGGTGGATCCCAAATTAGGAGGGAGGGATGTGGAGTTGAAATCAAAGGTGGAAATGGAAAGGGTGTTGAAAGCGGCGTTACTGTGCATTGAGCAGGACAAGGATAAGAGGCCTTTCATGAGTCAAGTGGTTGAGATGTTAATTCGGACAGTAAGAGGAGATGGAAAAGAGATTGAAATGGTTCAAATAGTCAGGCAGTCCAGTGAGTTCATAAGCAAGACCAGTGAGTTCTCTTCAGATGCATCAACATCCGAAACTTCTTCCTTGTTATCTTCAGCTGATTATGGGTAAGTAAATTTTCTTCTATACTTTCTTAAATATTTTAAGATGTTTTTTTTTAAATAGAAACATAATTAAATATTTTAAGATGTGTTTTTTAAATAGAAACATAATTAGAGAGAGGATTTAGTAGTTGAGTGTGATTCAATAGTTGTGACTTTAAAGTTATTAGTGTTAATGATGACTACTCATAATTGAATGAATTCCTAAATCTAAAAAACAAAAAATCATATGATTTCATATCAGCACACCAATAAAATATGACTAGTGCACAAGTATCAGTCTCTCTTTTTTCTTTTGATCTTTTTAGACACCTTGACAAAAAGCATGCTGATGTGGCATCATATTTGATGATGTGGTCTTGAAAACCTTAGTTATAAGCAAGGGACTTGCCAATTAAGATTTTGTAAAAAAATTGAGAATGAGTTGAAATTTCAACATGAATTTTGAAAATTGTGAAGTTAAGGTGTTCAATTACTAGATCCTCTCCCTTAATGAAACAATCAAAAATCATATTTGTTAAAAATAAGATCTGTTTAATCAATAAAAAACACTTAATTTTTCTTTTTTCTTTTTCTTTTTAAAATATTATACTTTAAAAGATTCATATTTTCAATTTCTCATATAAAAAAATTGTTCCAATCGAAAGTTCTATTGTGGCAACAGTGAAAAGAAGAGAGAAGTTTCCATGAAGAGAGCTGCTGCAGTTTCTTCACAGCTGTGAACAAACCTTAATGGGTAGACCCACGATATATTCAAATTAAAGGGATGATTGGACAAAAATATTTGTCTAAACCAGAATGTTATAAATCAAACCTTAGGGAATACTACTTTCACATTTAAAAGGTGAATCATGGAAGCTTTAAAAAAATAGCTCCTTGAACTTATGTAAGGTATGAAGTGTGTTTTTATTATATGTTTACAAGGAGTAGAAGGTCAATGTTTCATTCTAAAAATAATTTCTTTAAAGTATCAAAGTGTTTATCGTTAGTTTAAATGGTTGTATTCATTTGAGAATAGAAGAGAACTATTATCATAATTATTAAAGGTATTCTTGATTTACTATATATTTTGTTAATGATATCAAGTTTCTACAATTTATAATAAATTAATGTAGTGAAAGTTATTTTTCATTGACATTTCAAGTCACATTTTGTGATCTATCATTAAGATGAAATTAGAGAACTCAAGAAAGTAAAATTAGAGAATAGAAGAGAACTATTATCATATTATTAAAAGGGATATTCTTAATTTAGTATATATTTTGTTAATGACATCAAGTTTCCACAATCTATAGTAAAATAATGCAGTGATTTTGGATTGGATTGTGTTAGAGAGTTCATTCCATCAAAGTTTTGGGTCACACTTTGTGATCCATGATCAAGACAAAATTAGAGAGCTCAAGGACTATAGTAAAATAATGCAGTGATTCTGGATTCGATTGTGCTATAGATTTTTTTTCCATCAACATTTCGGATCTCTATGTGATCCATTTTCAAGATGAAATTCTCTAATTTCATCTTAATGATGGATCAGAGTATGTGATCCAAAACATTGATGGAAAAAACCCTCTAAGACAATCGAATCCAGAAGCACTACATTAATATATTTTTTTATTATATTTAAAAAGTGAATCATACAAGTTGAAAAAAATAATAATCTTTGAAATATCAAATGTTTATCCTTAGTTTAAATGATTGTATTTATTTCAAAATAGAAGAACAATATTACCATAATTATTAAAAAGGGTATTCTTGACTTATATATATTTTGTTGATAATATTTAAAAAGTGGATCATACAAGTTGCAAAACATTTAATAATTCCTTTAAAGTCATCATTAATTTAAATGGTTGTATTTATTTGACAACATAAGAGCGCTATTATCATAATTATTAAAAGGGCATTCTTCACTTATTATAGATTTTGTTGATTTAGGAAAACATTTGTATGGTTGAGTTTCTTTATGGAATGAAAGCTTTTTTTTAATAAATTTTTTGTTTGAATTTTTTAAGATTATTATTTTCTCTCATAAGAAAAAGTGAATTTTCTTGAAATTGATTTTAGTGGAATTATTTTGTTAAAAATTAAATTGATATCTCATATGAAGATTTTTCTAATATTTAATAATTTCTATGAACTTATTATTAGTTTGAAAAAGGACTCCTAAATTTTGATACAAAATAAGAAAATTTTGGATAAAATAGATAGGATGATAACAACATGAATAAAGCTTTCTCTTTTAGAAGATGTTCTCCTATGAGTTCATAATGAGAGAACTAGATTCAATATAAGAGTTATTTTGGAGAATACATATAAAAATTTAAGTGACATATATATTTTGTATCTTACTACATGATTATACAATATAAATTATATATACAAGACCTAATCCCTTACCTAAAAATACTAAAGAAAAATAAAAATGAGCTTCATTCTCTTAAAAGGAATATAAAAAAATAAATATTTTTTACAAATAACTTACAAAATATTTGGAGGTCTTATCAACGCTTTATAAGAGGCCACAATACTATATATAAACTAAAAAAATTAGAATTTAAGGTTTTATGTTCAAAAGCTAGTATAGGATGAAAATTTTCATCTTAGGAAAGGGATTCTTTCAATGATAAGCCTCAAGCCTTGATGAACAATGAAAAGTAAAACTACAAGAAGACTCTAGGTAATTAGTCAAGGGAGAATTGGAAGTACAACACTAGGCATGATTCATTCATGGATCATAATGATAGTAGTTAAAAAGATCAAATGAAAATATAATTATTAATGTAAGTCATGATAAAAAGAAAAAGAATATTATAATAGGATTAGGGATATGGAAAAAATCTCATGAAATTTTTATATCTTTCCATTCTAAAAGGAACACTTTTATGTTACAATCATTTTAGCAATTCAAGTTCATAATCAATACGTATGAATTGGTTCTTCAATTTTGTCACCATCCTAGATCCCATTGTATAATTTTCTCTTTTTCTCTCTTATTCCTTTCCAACTGAACTTCTTTCCACCATAAAGCCTATGTCATTTTAAATTGGTTTTTTCAAATCTCACTCTTTCTAGATCTTCAATTTCCTCACATTCAAAGTATTCTTCCATGTCATTTATCCAATCAGTAGATTCCTCAAGTTTAAATTTCACTTTTGAATTTCAATTCTAGCTCTTTTATTGATTTGTGAAAATGCTTTCATTCTAATGTCCCCTTAAATGATGACTTATGAAATACGAACATTTAACTTGTAATAATCAATTGCAAGAGACTTCTTTCCTCAATTTCATGATAAATACTTGTAAATACGGGTAATCAACACAATAATGATTTGATGCACATGCATTCATAATATGATGATGGGAGCTCAATATGAAGGCCATCTCTGATTTAGTAATTAGGTGTATGCAGAATGATCTTGATCAATAAATAGACATATGTATATGCAATGCAATCAATGGATTATCTCTACTCCTCCTAGTATATTTGATGATGTTAATGCAAGATGATTTCTAATCTACACCTCCGCTATATCATGATACATTGCTCTCCCTAATTCTGAAACTATATGCCTGCAACAATGACCAATGGTTCTATTTCTGATCTAATCTGTGAAGTATGCAATCTGATTATGCCAACAACAAAGCTTGGTTTAAGCAGACCCGATACTAGATACAAAAATACAAGAGGCAAACCAAAATCCTTCCCACCAATCCTTCCCACCAAGAATAGGAACAAGATATATACCCATTTTCCTTCCCCTTCTAGAATGGATTTGATATCCATTATATACATTTGATTGGTAACATCTCTTGGGGCACGTCTCTTCACAATAGATAGCCTCTCTTAAACCCATTGCACCCTTTCTCTAATTAAACAATACGTGACCGCACCCTATGGATAATAATAGTTCTTCAAAAGACTAATGAATCGTACATTTTCGTTGTCTTTGACCAAATCGTATTATGGGATTCCGCCTCAACTTATCGTATCACTTCATAATAATGGTATCAAGTCATTGTTGATCTTTGTATATCATTATTGTGGTATGTTTTATTACTATAATATTGAAGGATCGTTGTTTGATAATAATCTCAATCTTTTAATGACTATGCTGGTACCTTAGCAGATCGTATTCCTTCCTTCTGACAGGATTAATATCTCATATCTGTCAGATTGCATTGTTGGCTTTGCCAATATTATTCCTTCTTAAGTCACTTCATAAACAATTCGCATTCCTTCATTATATCAATTGGATTATTACGTGTGTCTACCTTTCATGGTAATGATTATTGCTATCCTTTAATCGCTTTTGACTAAGCATTATTACTTATCGATTCTTCATTCATTGATCACATCTTGTCTTATTGATGGGTCTCCCTTATTTGAAACATTATTTTGTTTGCCTATCTCTATCTCTGCATACTATCCCGCCTTCCCATTGATTACTCCATAGTAGTCAGCGGTTAGAGAAGAGTTGGCATCACCATAGCTGCGATATGTATTAGTATTAACGACAATTCTGAATGCTATCTTTGAGCTCTATGGAAGCCTCTCGTCCCGATGAATGTGATGTGACGTTACCTTAGGTTTTGAATGGGGACATGACAGTCTCCCCCTCTTGAATTTGCTTGTCCTCAAGCAATTCTTGTCTTTCTTGTCTTCTTTCTTGGATGAACCTGCACATAGATTAGTATTACCAAACATGTAATCATATAAATCAAAGTAATGATAAATATTAGAAAAATTACTACTTAGTTTCTATTGCATTTGTTGCAACTTGGAGGGACTAGCTTCCTTGAGCCATTGCCCAATTTGAGAAGGATTGGCTCCCTTGAGCCATTATATCCAATCTTGAGAGAGACTGACTTCTTTGCCCAATCTTGAGAGAGACTAACTTCCTTGAGCCATCTTTGTCTAACTGAAATGGACTGACTTTCATTGAGTCATATTTCTTACTAAGAGTGTTGACTTCCTTAAGTTGCCCATCTTTGGCTTCCTTGAGCCCTTATTCTTTAGAGAGGAATGACCTTCGTGTCACCCTACTCTACTAGGGTGTTCACTTCTTTGAGCCATATTGCCCACCTTTGGCTTCCTTGAGCCCTTATACTTCGAGAGGATTGACCTTCTTTGTGTCATCCTACTCATCTAGGGTGCTAGCTTCCTTGAGTCATGCTGCCCCATATTGGCTTCCTCAGAGGATTGACCTTCTTTGTGTCATCCTACTCATCTAGGGTGATGGCTTCTTTGAGCCACGCTGCCCCATATTGGATTCCTTGAGCCCTTATACTTAGAGAGGATTGACCTTCTTTGTGTCATCCTCTTCATCTAGGCAATGTGTCGGCTTCCTTGAGCCATGTCGCCTCTCTATGTGTTTACTTTATTTCTTGAATGTTTTAATATCCTCTTTCTTTTCGATTCACCACATTTAGTCCTTGATGGCTTGACAAATTATGCTATATTCCAATTTTCATACATTCTTCTTGATAAATCTTCTATAAATGCTTCAAGTTTATTTATAGGTCTTCCATTGACCTCCTTAACATTTAAGCGTCATTCCAACTTTTACTCTTTAGGTAATTTAATTCCTAATATATACATTCTCAAACATAGTTGGCTTTGATAAGTATGCTGATGATGATCTTCCAATTTGCAAATAGCTCCAATTGCTCTTCCGAGTGTGATCATGGACCATGGAATGAACTCTTTGTCACCATTGCTATGTCTGATAGAAACAATTATTTCTGTAAATCTGAAAGTGCTACTCCTCATCTACCTTTTTACCCTGCAAGATGGTAGGATCATTGCTCGGATACCAATGTAATGTTCCCTTAAGTGATGACTTATGAAATAGGAACATTTAACTTGTAAGAATCAATTGCAAGAGACTTCTTTCCCCAATTTCATGATAAATACTTGTAAATCCGGGTAATCAACACAATAATGATTTGATGCACAATGCTTTGCATTCATAATATGAGGATGGGAGCCCAATATGAAGGCCATCTCTGATTTAGTAATTAGGTGTATGCAGAATGATCTTGATCAATAGATAGACATATGTTTATGCAATGCAATCAATGGATTATCTCTGCTCCTTCTAGTATATTTGATGATGTTCATGCAAGATGATTTCTGATCTGCAACTCCACTATAATCGTGATACATTGCTCTCCCTAATTCTAAAACTATATGCCTGCAACAATGACCAATGGTTCTATTTTTTATCTAATCTTTGAAGTATGCAATCTGATTATGCCAACGACAAAGCTTGGTTTAAGCAGACCCAATACTGGATACAAAAATACTAGAGGCAGACCAAAATCCTTCCCACCAAGAATAGGAACAAGATATATACCCATTTTCTTGCCCCTTCTAGAATGGATTTGATATCCATTATATACCTTTGATTGGTAACATCTCTTGGAGCATGTCTCTTCACAATAGATTGGCTCTCTTAAACCCATTGCACCCTTTCTCTAATTAAAGAGTATGTGATCTCACCCTATGGATAATAATAGTCCTTCAAAAAACTAATGAATCATACATTTCTGTTGTCTTTGACCAAATCGTATTTTGGGATTCCGCCTCAACTTATCGTATCACTTCATAATAATGGTATCAAGTCATTGTTGATCTTTGTATATCATTACTGTGGTATGTTTTATTACTATAATATTGAAGGATCGTTGTTTGATAATAATCTCAATCTTTTTAATGAGTGTGTTGGTACCTTAGCAGACCGTGTTCCTTCCTTATGACAGGATTAATATCTCATATCTATCAGATTGCACTTTTGGCTTTGCCAATATTATTCTTTCTTAAGTCACTTCATAAACAATTTGCATTCCTTCATTATATCAATCGGATTATTATGTACATCTACCTTTCATGCTAATGATTTTTTCTATCCTTTAATCGCTCTTGATTAAGCATTATTTCTTATCGATTCTTCATTCATTGATCACATCTTGTCTTATTGATGGGTCTCCCTTATTTGAAACGTTATTTTGTTTTCCTATCTCTATCTTCGTATACTATCCCGCCTTCCCATTGATTACTCCATAGTAGTCAACGGTTAGAGAATATTTGGCAGCACCATAGCTACGATATGTATTATTATTAACAGCAATTCTGAATGCTATCTTTGAGCTCTATGGAAGCCTCTCGTCCCGGTGAATGTGATGTGACGTTACCTTAGGTCTTGAATGGGGACATGACATTCATCATCTTTATTTAATCTGATTCTTTTTCCTTTTCTCCTGAATCATCTTCCACTAGGTTTTGGTATAATTCACCATCACTTTCACCTTCCAGTCTAGGATTTAAGCCTCCTTCTATCCTCTTCTACTCTTCGACTAAGAAACTTTTTAGAGATCTCATACTATCTAGATCACCCGTGATGGATAGATCTTAGGTCTGTAACTATCTAAAAGAAATTTATAAGGGGGTGGAGAGTTATAAAAAGAGCGACCAAATCTATCCTATCCTGAAGTGGGTGGGATCAATCAACCACATCTCTAGCAGGGTCTTAAGTTGTCGACTATGCTTGCTTTGGGATTGATCTCCAATACCAATAAATGGATCAAAATCTACCTTCACCCCCGCCCCTATCTCTACTACATATCTTTCATCTCGGTATGGATCTCCAATGAATGGAACTAGAGCTGGCCCTTCAATCATTGCTCTTAAATTGGTGCATGGGGTATGAAGAAGACACAAGAGAATGGTATGTGGTGTGAATTCCATAAGAGTCCCTCTCATAACACAAAAGATTGCAGAACCATAAAAATTTTAATGATGGAGACGAATGAGGACAAGGTAGAACCTAAGGTGGCAAAAGTTTGCACAGAAAAAAGTCATGAACAGGTCATTGAGGTTGATACATATGCAATGGTAGCTACTACAAAGATATTGCCTCGGGAGGATGAGGAGAGATTGTTCCACTCACAGATGTGGGCCGGAGGAAAATCCTTGCACTTTATTGTTGATAGTGGAAGTCAAAAGAACCTAATATCAACAGAGATTGTGAAAAGATTGAATCTGAAAACAACAGCACACCGACAACCCTATTCAATGGGATGGGTAACTCAAGGGAGAGATATCCAAGTGCACCAACAGTGTCACCTTTCATACTCTATAAAGCCTTTCAAAGATGAGGTAATATGTGATTTGGCTTCTTTAGATGTTTGTGATGTTCTATTGGGACAACCATATATGTACCAGTGCCATGGTGTTTATGAGTCCAAACCTTGCAGTGTGACAATCAGATTAGGTGAGCAGAAATACTGAATACTAGAGGTAAGCCCTGCATACTCTACCTCTTTTATTAGTGTTAAGCAATGTAGGAGACTGGTTTCCAAAATAGGAACATTCATATTATTGATGATTCATTTTGAAGAAGAGAGAAAGTCGGTATATAATTCTCATGCCATCACAAACACCACAATCCTATAGAAAAGATCAATGGATCAAATTTTGATAAAATATGAGAATCTGTTTAAGTTACCAACTGGGGTACCTACACACTTCCAAGTGAGACACACTATGATTTGATACCAGGAACTCCATTACCTAATGAACCAGTCTATCATAGATTGGTATTAAAACATAAAGAAATTAAGAGGCAATTATAAGAACTGATTGAGAAGGGACATATTCGTCCAAGTGCATCACCTCATGGCAGTCCCATTATTTTGGCAAAGAAAAAGGATGGAACTTGGAGACATTGTATTGACTATAGGACCTTGAACAAAATTTCAGTCAAAAATAGATATCCACTTCTCCGGATAGATGACCTCTTGGACCAGCTTAGAGGGGCCTGATTCTTCACAAAAATTGATTTGAAATCGGGATACCATCAAGTACCAATTGACTCAGCTGATGTGTGGAAGACAACTTTCAAATCTAAAGAGGGATTGTTTGAATGGCTAGTGATGTCTTCCGGTCTAACAAATGCTCCAGCGACATTCATGAGAATGATGAACGATATACTCAGACCATTCATTGATTCCTTCATGGTGGTATATCTGGATGACATACTCATCTTCAAAAAAACTTTGGAGGACCATTTACAACATGTGGAAGAAATTCTCTCAACTTTACAAGATCATGGGCTTTATGCAAATAAAGAAAAGTGCTCCTTTGGTATGTAGAGTATCAGATACTTAGGATATGTTATTGACAGTGAAGGTGTTCATGTTGATCCGGAGAAGATACAAGTGATCAAGGATGGGCCATCTCCTATAAATCTCACAAAGTTATGAAGTTTCCTCGGGTTGACAAACTTTTATCACAGATTTGTGTCAGGGTTTTCCCATTTGTCTTGGTCTCTAAATCAGTCATTGTGGGGGGAACACAAGAAAAGTTTAAATGGACAGGTGCTCAACAAGAATCATTCGAGGAGTTAAAATGAAGGTTATGTTCTGCACCAGTTTTATCTCTCCCTAACCTGCAACATTCATTTGAAATACAAACTGATGCATCAGAATATGCCCTAGGAGAAGTCCTCATGTAGCATGGTCACCCAGTTGCATATCATAGCCAGAATTTTTCTGATACAGTGCGTCGATATGCCACTTACGAGAAGGAATAGTATACTATTGTTCAAGTGATGCGGAGAGAGGTGAACCTCACTCAAACAAAATAGGAAAAACTCCTATAACCCTTCAATGGGATCAAATCCAAGACCCAACACCCACACTCAGGACCTCTCAATGGTCAAAACACATCAATTGTCCACCAAACTCCACATGCTTGCCAATATTAAAATAGACATATGCTAAAACATGGTGTTTTTTATCCTAAAGCACTTGGAAATCTGAAAATTCAACACTAAGGACTCCTAAGGCCCTCTTTCCACCCTCAAGGCTCTATTAATATTACATCCTATCCATTTAACTCAACAAATACAACTCTTTGATTAAATAAAACAAAAACTACCTTCTTACTGCCCTCTTTAACAGACCCGCACACAGAGACGTATAACTTCGGAACCAAATACTATATGCTCAATTGCTTTACTGAGATTCTTTCAAAATTAACCCTCAACAACATATTCACAATTTAAGAAGATCCAACGGTTCAATGATGAGATATTGCCCTCGCATCAGGACTGTTGCAGTCACACCCCAAATCTGACTATTTTTCAATCTGAAACCTTCATGAAGCACATGCCAAATCCATCATGGAACCCTGCACACACCATGGATAGGTAAAATATATCCTTATCCTCATCCCTACCCAAAATGGGGTTTGGAAAAACATCTAAACAAAATTTATTACATTCATGAGGCCACTGGATGCCCTTGTAAGGGTTTTGACAGTTTTCAAACAAATGCCAATATCTTCCACAAATGATAATGAAATTTCACCAAATAAAAACCAAAGTACTCTTAGTTCATTTCAATTTCATCCCAGCAAGATAACTTAATCAAAAAAATGCATATCAATTTTCAAAAGAACAAATTTCAGTCTGACATACGCTGAAAACTCAGAAAATACAAGGAAAAATACAATTTTATTGCTCCACTTATCAAATCTCGACCTCCATATCCAATCTCCCTCTCAAAATGGATTAATTACATCATTTTATAGTTATCCAAGCCTTATAAGGCCGAAATGTAATTAATAACCACCTCTAACTACGCTTTTTGACATTTTTTGCATTTTTGACAATAAAAGTTGCACAAAAAAATTTCATGTTGACACATGAAGTTGTCAGTATGATCAAACTTGAACTCCAACCCTCATAACCTATCAAAAAGGTCTTCAAATGACCTTATAAACATTTATAACATGTTTTATTGACTAAAAACTCAAACCTACCCTTAAAACCCAAAATTAGCCCTTTTCAGGCCTAATTGACAACATCTGACAATTTTACACTTTTTGATCTTTTCATTACATTTCATTGCATATTTAGGCTCTATTGGCCATGATTACATTGTTTTAAGACCTTAAAGGCCTTTTATACTTCATTTTCCTTTGATTCTCTATTAGGGCCTATCAGTGACCCTAGTCCACCTTCTCTTCAGGAGTGCTCCTGCACCATACTCCCAGGAACAAAAACAAATTCAAGGTCCTCTTGAATGGTTGCCTCCTCTTTCTAGTCTTCCAATTCATTGGTACTTTCTCCTCATATCCTACAAAAAAATTTACATTCTTTAGTAACTCATGGAACCTCCTCTTAAGAAAATGGTAAGCACCTCCAATAAGATCATCCATGTAAACACTCAGCAAACCTGCATACAAAACATTAGGATAAACAAAAACATCTTCTTCATTGAGTACAATATCATCTTGTTCCAGAAAACCCATTGAAATCTCTTCATATTTAAAATTCCATTCTCCTTGGCATGTCACCATAACCTCACCCATCATCAAGGCTTCATCATGAGCCTTCTTCTTTGTTGCAACTAGCCTCTTCACGGGCCAAACTACCTTCTTGTGCACCCTCAAGTGCCAACTCATTGTTGTACCCTCTAGGTTTTCCAATTTCAACTTCATTTGTGCTTCCCTAAGTTCATCTTCCTTTCCCTTTTTCTCTAGTTCCTATTTAAGATCCCTCAATCTTGCTTCATTTGCTTCGAAAGCCCTTCTTAAACTTCTCAACTCATCTCGTTTGTTTTCTTCTTCTTCTCTCTTTGTTCTTTCTACTTCTTGTTTCCTCAACTCTTCTTCTTCTCTTTTCTTCTTTCCACCAAACATTAGTTCTTTCCACTTCTTGTAAGCACCTACTATCTCTTTCTCAGATTTTGTTAACTCCATCTTCACCCCTATATCCCAGACCTTTCGCTTTCTCTAATACCAATTTGATGCGGAGAGAGGTGAACCTCACTCAAACAAAATAGAAAAAATTCCTATAACACTTCAATGGGATCAAATCTGAGACCCAACACCCACACTCAGGACCTCTCAATGGTCGAAACACATCAGTTGTCCACCAAACTCCACATGCTTGCCAATATTAAAATAGACATATGCTAAAACATGGTGTCTTTGATCCTAAAGCACTTGGAAATCTAAAAATTCAACACTAAGGACTCCTAAGGCCCTCTTTCCACCCTCAAGGCTCTGTTAATATTACATCCTATCCATTTAACTCAACAAATACAACTCTTTGATTAAATAAAACCAAAACTACCTTCTTACTGCCCTCTTTGACAGACCCGCATACAAAGAAGTATAACTTTTGCCCCAAGAAATATATGATCAATCGCTTCGGTGAAATTATTGAAAACTTAACCCTCAAATACATATTCCAAATTTAAGAAGATCCAATGGTTCAGTGATGAGGTATTGTCCTCGCATCACGACTGTTGCAGTCACACCCCAAATCTGACAGTTTTTCAGTCTGAAACCTTCATGAAGCACGTACCAAATCCATCACGGAACCCCACACACACCATGGACAGGTAAAATACATCCTTACTCTCATCCCTACCCAAAATGGGTTTTGGAAAAACATCTAAACAAAATTTATTACATTCATGAGGCCACTGGATGCCCTTGTAAGGGTTTTGACAGTTTTGAAACAAATGCCAATATCTTCCACAAATGATAATGAAATTGCACCAAATAAAAACCAAAGTAATCTTAGTTCATTTCAATTTTATCCCAGAAAGATAACTTAATCAAACAAATGCATATCAATTTGTAAAAGAACAAATTTCAATCTGTCATACGTTAAACACACAGAAAATACAAGGAAAAATACAATTTTATTGCTCCACTTATCAAATCTTGACCTCCATATGCAATATCCCTCTCAAAATGGATTAATTACATCATTTTATAGTTATCCAAGCCTTCTAAGGCTGAAATGTAATTAATAACCACCTATAACTACCCTTTTAAACATTTTTTGCAATTTTGACAATAAAAGCTGCACAAAAAGTTGTCATGTTGACACATCAAGTTGTCAATATGATCAAATTTGAACTCCAACCCTCCTAACCTATCAAAAATGTCTTCAAATGACCTTATAAACATTTATAACATGTTTTATTGACTAAAAACTCAAACATACCCTTAAAACCCAAAATTAGCCCTTTTTAGGCCTAATTGCCAACATCTGACAATTTTACACTTTTTGATCTTTTCATTACATTTCATTGCATATTTAGGATCTATTGGCCATTATTACATTGTTTTTAGACCTTAAAGGCCTTTTATACTTCATTTTCCTTTGATTCTCTATTGGCCATTATTACATTGTTTTAAGACCTTAAAGGCCTTTTATACTTCATTTTCCTTTGATTCTCTATCAAGGCCTATCAGTGACCCTAGTCCACCTTGTCTTCAGGACTGCTCCTGCACCATACTCCTAGGGACAAAAAAATTCAAGATCCCCTTGAATGGCTACCTCCTCTTTCTGGTCTTCCAATTCATTGGTACTTTCTCCTTGTATCTTGCAAAAAAAATTTCATGCTTTGGTAACTCATGTAACCTCCTCTCAAGAAAATGGTACTCAATATAAGAACCTCCAATAGGATCATCCATGTAAACACTCAGCAAACCTACATACAAAACATTAGGATAAAAAAAAACATCTTCTTCATTGATTACAATATCATCTTGTTCCAACAAACCCATTGAAATCTCTTCATATTTAAAATGCCATTCTCCTTGGCATGTCACCATAACCTCACCCATCATCAAGGCTTCAGCATGAGCCTTCTTCTTTGTTGTAACTAGCCTCTTCACAAGCCAAACTACCTTCTTGTGCACCGTCAAGTGCCAACTCTTTGTTGTACGCTCTAGGTTTTCCGACTTCAACTTCATTTGTGCTTCCCTAAGTTCATCTTCCTTTCTCTTTTTCTCTAGTTCCTCTTTAAGCTCCCTCAATCTTGCTTCATTTGCTTCTAAAGCCCTTCTTAAACTTCTCAACTCATGTCATTTATTTTATTATTCTTCTCTCTTTGTTCTTTCTACTTCTTGTTTCCTAGACTCTTCTTCCTCTCTTCTCTTTTTTCCACCAAACATTAGTTCTTTCCACTTCTTGTAAGCACCTACTATCTCTTTCTCAGATTTTGTTAACTCCATCTTCACCCCTATATCCTAGACCTTTCGCTTGCTCTGATACCAATTTGATGTGGAGAGAGGTGAACCTCACTCAAACAAAATAGGAAAAACTCCTATAACCCTTTAATGGGATAAAATCCGAGACCCAACACCCACACTCAGGACCTCTCAATGGTCGAAACACATCAGTTGTCCACCAAACTCCACATGCTTGCCAATATTAAAATAGACATATGCTAAAACATGGTGTCTTTGATCCTAAAGCACTTGGAAATCTAAAAATTCAACACTAAGGACTCCTAAGGCCCTCTTTCCACCCTCAAGGCTCTATTAATATTACATCCTATCCATTTAACTCAACAAATACAACTCTTTGATTAAATAAAACCAAAACTACCTTCTTACTGCCCCCTTTGATAGACCCGCACACAAAGATGTATAACTTTTGCCCCAAGAAATATATGATCAATCTCTTTGGTGAACTTCTTTCAAACTTAACCCTCAAAGACATATTCAAAATTTAAGAAGATCTAACGGTTTAGTGATGAGATATTATCCTTGCATTGGGACTATTGCAGTCACACCCCAAATCTGACTGTTTTTCAATCTGAAACCTTCATGAAGCACGTGCCAAATCCATCATGGAACCCTGCACACACCATGGATAGGTAAAATACATCCTTACCCTCATCCTTTCCCAAAATGGGTTTTGCAAAAACATCTAAACAAAATTTATTACATTCATGAGGCCACTGGATGCCCTTGTAAGGGTTTTGATAGTTTTGAAACAAATGCCAATAACTTCCACAAATGATAATGAAATTGCACCAAATAAAAACCAAAATACTCTTAGTTCATTTAAATTTCATCCCAACAAGATAAGTTAATCAAACAAATTCATATCAATTTGCAAAAGAACAAATTTCAATCTGTCATACCTTGAAAACTCAAAAAATACAAGGAAAAATACAATTTTATTGCTCCACTTATCAAATCTCGACCTCCATATCCAATATCCCTCTCAAAATGGATTAATTACATCATTTTATAGTTATCCAAGCCTTCTAAGGCCGAAATGTAATTAATAACCACCCATAACTACCCTTTTGACATTTTTTGCAATTTTGACAATAAAAGTTGCACAAAAAGTTGTCATGTTGACCCATGAAGTTGTCAATATGATCAAATTTTGTCATGCCCAAACTTTTGGGCACGAACGGAATAAATTTTTTTTTTTTAAATACTTAACTTAATAACGACTTAATTAAAATAATGCACTTAGTTTGGTCTTAACTACATTTGTGTAATTCAGGTAAATAAATTCAATTTAGGGATAAAGTTAACTAAACCATCAACGAGCTAATATTTCTCCCAAAAGGGTTATCACTAATCTCCATTAATAAATAATTAATAATCTTAAGTATAGCGATTAATCTCAAATTTAAATGATCCAAAATTTATCTTATCGTTCTTAACCACCTAGGGTCTAAATTTAATTGTTCTAGTTATTAAACCCCCTTATTAAAATAAAATCCCCATGAATTAAAAATACTTTATAATTTAGGCTTAAAGGGCCCTCTTGCCCTTACAACTATCATTGTGTTTATATATTTTTTTTTGAGCCTAATCTACCTAAGTATTTAAAATCTTCTTATAAAAAAACTCTTCTACATTCATTAATAATTTTAAAGGAAAACACATTACTTAATTTTAAAAGCAACTATATGATTCCAATTAAATAAAGAAATTAAACATCTCAAGAAATTAAACCCCTTCTATATATATATATATATATATATATATATATATATATATATATATATATATATATATATATATGCATGCTTATGAATATATTTAAATGGAAGGAAGGGTTTATATTTTATTTTATTAACATCCCCTTTTATACCCCCCCCCCCCACACACACACATCTTAGTTTAAAACCTAAATGTGTTTGCCCTAACCCGAAAATAGGGTTAGGGCATGGGTGTAACAACATACTTATCTTTTTGTGTGTGTGTGTTGTGTGTGTATGAAGTTCCTTTCATTTTATTTTGTATTTTTTTTGCTTGTGTGTGTGTGTGTGTGTTGTGTGCAGGTAGGGTTTTGAGCGGCGGCCAAGGGAGGCGGCGCACGCAGGGCCGAACCCTAATCTGAACCCCCTTTTTTTTTCTATGTTTTAACCTTGTTAATGGCGGAGGGACGAAGGAGGCGGAGGTTTTGTTTATTGCCGCGGCGTGGGAGGAGGTAGAGCGGGGCACCGCGGACTGCGGACAGTGCTGCCCGCAAGCTGCGGGCGCTGTTGCCCAAGGTTGCGGCCCTCGTCCACCCTCAAGCGTATTTTTTTTTTAAAAACATTTTTTTTTGTTTAAAAGAAATATAACATTCGGAGATTTATGTATTATGTTTTTTTTTTTAATATTTACATTTATATATATATATATATATTGGTACAAAATTACATATAGTTTTTACTTTGAGATTGGCAGGTTTTGCACATATACAGATTTATAATAATGTATATATATATATATATATATATATATATATATAATGGCCTATTTAACAAAATGGTTAGTTTTCCCTCTTTCTTCTCTAGTAGTATCAGATCTGTAAATTTTATTTTTTTTAATTATAAATAGATTTTCAAAAGAAATAGGGATAATATATATATATATATTTGTGTACTACCATTATAACTTATTTGGGCATCTTTTAAATGCATGCAAGAACCTCCTAATACTTATTGCAGATTGAATAATGAGAAAAACATATATATATATTTTTTTGGCAAATAAACTAAGACTAAATGCTAATCCTTTGGAAAGAAATAGACTACAAAATAATAAGATTTCATTTTCTGCAATAAATGGGAAAATAAATGACTGTTTTTTTTAATTAAATTTACAGCAGCATAATATCATAAAGAACGTGTAGTATTAAATTTCATTTTCTTGCGGAATTCATAAAAATGCATTTACTTCCCTTTCTTTTTGTAAAACATGAAAATTTACATACAATCTAATACATTGCTTTCTTCATTTGCAAACTAACTAAAGTAGGAAGACATTATGTATTTCATTAGCAAAGTAGATACAAAATAATTATGGATACAAATGGGAGGAAAACCCAACATTGTTTTTTTTTTATAGTAACATGAATGCAAAACTACACTTCTTTTCTTGAAAAGTAATTACAGCAATAGCTCACATTTCTTTTTCTTTACAAACTACAACATTGAATACATTTCTTTTTTTTTTCTTCAACACTTTTCTTCAACATAGAACAGCAACAAGCTTTTTTTCTTCTTTCTTTTCCCAACCTAAGCAACCTGCAATAAAATACAACTTTGACCATGGAGAGCTCACCTCCCAGCCTAGGCTTACTAGAAGACACCCCCGAGCTTGGAGAACCAAGCACTAGACGGGTTACAAGCAAGCAAACAACACAACAAATAAGACATACACTCAACAAACATTTTCCCATCCAAAGCTACACTTCACCACACTTGTGGTGTTCATTCCACAGGTGGAAGTGGACCAAGTACCATTGGGGAGATTGCAAGCCAAAAGAAACTACAAATTCAAGCCACCTCATGGCAATACCAAATGCAACAAGGACTTCCACATACCTTATGCCCCCCAAAAGGTTCAAGGCCATATTTACTCCCCTTATGACCCCCAAATGCATACACAAGGCTATGCAACAAGGGTCACAAAGGGCACCCTTGAGATCACTCTCCATAAGGAGAGCCTCTCACCCAAGGCTGTCATACTCCTTCCACCCCAAGATCATCCTACTCTCCCAAGAGTAGGAGATCTTGGACACTCCCAAAAACAACAAGAACACAAACAAAACACATAGAAATGAAACTACACATTTTTTTTTTCCAACAACAATTTACATATACACTTTCTTTACAAGCTTTTGTTTCTTTCAACAAAACAACATAAACTACATAAACAACATAAATAAGAGGAGATAAAAAAACCAACCTTATTTTGCCAATAGGTATGCTAGATTTAGTTGGGGGTGAGCTGCCCATTTCCACACTAACTTTTCTCCAATCTTTTCCCAAAATCTCTATTCTACTACTAATTTTCAAAGCAAAAGCATAATCTCCAAAAATGGAGAGTGGGTGATTACTCACTAAGTCTCCAATTCTTGCCTAAGAAGGCCTCTCACACACTTCCCAACCCCTTGGGTGAGGTGAGAGTTCCCATTGGTTGCCCTTCCCAAACTCTTACACATTACTAAAATTGGAAAGGAAAAAGGTGAGAGAAGATGGGGAAGAGAGTTTGACATCAAAAGGGAAGGTTGTCCATCCTAGGAGAAACTTTCTAAGTTGAATTTTCGTTCACCTTGGAAACACCACTTTTTGGGGTGACTAAACAGTCACATGGGAGAAGCCACATGTTTCAAAATACCCCTAACCCATAGGTATACCCTTTGGACCTTTGGAAAAGCCTTAAAACTGACCCTAGGAGTCCATTTATCCCTTTAGAATCCCAACTGAAGTTTACCTACGGGTCAAACTTGAGTTGACCACTCCCAAGACTCCCTACCCAAGGCAAATTTGGGACCACACTCATGTTTTTGAATGGCTTTGGTAGAAACAAAACTCCCTCCAAGAGACAAGTCAAAATCAATGACACTAATCAGCACATGTGTCAAGTGACATAATAAAAATATAATATAAAAAATCACACATGGAATTTGTCTCTTGTAGGATTACACATATACATAGAGATTAATTTTAACACTCAAGCATCATACACTTCACAAATAAAATACATTACAAATGGGGTGTTGTCTCTCCAAATAGACAACTCCCGGCTTAACAAACGTACATTGGTCTAGGTTTGGTTCTCCATATAAATTTCATGGTCACATGGATAATTTTCCTGCGCATCTCAATTAACACATTAGTAATTCCAAATAATCACAATTATACATAATCAAATACATGGATTGCATTGCACATCAAACACTTCATACATTGGCAACAATAATTCAATATCTCTTTCAATTAAATTCGATTTCACATAAGCAATTAACGTAATTCTCAAAATTGAACCATTCATACAATAAGCATCATTTTCTATCATCAAAATGAAGTCCTGCAAATTCCAATAATGACATTCACCATAACCATCATGCATAAAATAGAGCATCAACATATGTCAATGTGATCCAAATCATGGAATCATATAAGTTCTAAGTCCATAAAGCATAAAATAAAGCATCCATAATAGTCTCAATATGCAAATAACTGAAAATGTCAAACTGAGTCGGGGTAGGGCCTCACAAATTTGAACTCCAACCCTTCTAACCTATCAAAAAGGTCTTTAAATTACCTTATAAACATTTATAACATGTTTTATTGACTAAAAACTCAAACCTACCCTTAAAACCCAAAATTAGCCCTTTTTAGGCCTAATTGCCAACATCTGACAATTTTACACTTTTTGATCTTTTCATTACATTTCATTGCATATTTAGGCTCTATTGGCCATTATTACATTGTTTTAAGACCTTAAAGGCCTTTTATACTTCATTTTCCTTTGATTCTCTATTAGCCATTATTACATTGTTTTAAGACCTTAAAGGCCTTTTATACTTCATTTTCCTTTGATTCTCTATCAAGGCCTATCAGTGACCCTAGTCCACCTTGTCTTCAAGAGTGCCCCTGCACCACACTCCTAGGGACAAAAAAATTCAAGGTCCCCTTGAATGGCTGCCTCCTCCTTCTGGTCTTCCAATTCATTGGTACTTTCTCCTTGTATCCTGAAAAAACTTTTCCGTGCTTTGGTAACTCATGGAACCTCCTCTCAAGAAAATGGTACTCAATATAAGAACCTCCAAAAGGATCATCCATGTAAACACTCAGCAAACCTGCATACAAAACATTAGGATAAACAAAAACATCTTCTTCATTGATTAAAATATCATCTTGTTCCAACAAACCCATTGAAATCTCTTCATATTTAAAATGCCATTCTCCTTCGCATGTCACCATAAGCTCGCCCATCATCAAGGCTTCATCATGAGCCTTCTTCTTTGTTACAACTAGCCTCTTCACGGGCCAAACTACCTTCTTGTGCATCCTCAAGTGCCAACTCTTTGTTGTACCTGTATATGGTGAAAATGGATAACAATAATAACAATATTGAAAGGCTAAATGAATTCAACCACAAAACCCTAGCCTAACAACAACAAAGATCCACCATAACATATGAAGATTACCTAAGACAATGCAAATCAAATGAAATCAGAAAGATTATACCATCACATGTCCAATAGGGTTTGGATCTCCATTCTTCCTATCTCCATTGATCTTACTTGATATATTTGCTCTCAGATTTTATGTGCACAAGAGCTCAACAAAGAACAAAATGTGGTTGTAAGTAGGATCGTAGTGTAGTCAAGTGCATAAAAGATGATTAGAATGCATAGAATGATTAGCCAGGGTTGATAATGAAGGAAACATCTCCTTATATAGAAGACACTAAATGAAATGGAGGGATAAGATTGAGAGGTGTAAAAGGAGGTCGGCTATGATTAGAGGGTAGGTAAAAGAAATAATAAAATAATGAAAGGGGTAGGTAGTGTATGAATTAAGAGATGAATGACATGTGTCATGGGTAGAAAAGGTTAATGAATTAATTAAATAAATAAATATTTATTTAATTAATAGAAGTGGGATAATTAAATAAATAAAAATATTTATTTCATTTAAGAAAAGGATAATTTAAATAAATAAATGTATTTATTTAAATGAGAAATAAGAAGAGGATAAATGAATTAATTAAATAAATAAAGATATTTATTTAATTAGACTGGACAATTTTGGGTGTCTACATTTTGCCCCTCTTTGAGACAATGCGGCTTGTCGCGTTGTTTCAAAGAAGATAATATGAACTGATACAGAGTTGCCCCAAGATGGGAATGATATGCCCCCTCGAGAGATTGGATGAAAATGTCTCGAAAGATCACAGACAATCTCTCGATAAGAAAGAGAGGCTAGAATGGACTGACCGGATAAAGTGACAGAGTCACGGGATAATGAAGACTGACTTGGGAAACGAGGGCTAGGGCAATCTATAAGATAGACCATGAGGGAAATACATCCTCATTGTCATCTACACATCCAAGAGATCAGAGTGCAGAGTGAGATAGAGCAGCAGCAGTTAGCAGCGATGGCCTTCATTCACAGAGTCGACCGCGTTCACTGATTTCAGAGGCCAGCAGAGGCAGGAGAGCCGGTAAGTACCACCAAACCTCCTCGTACTTTGATGCATTTAATTTTGTCATTAATGCATGCTAGATAGGGTAATAAATGCACTTAGACTAGGGCCCAAAAAAGTGTCAAAAACATCCAGGCACGTTTGCGTTGGTGCCAGGTGCGTCTGTGCTCGTGAGGCACGCCTGTGTTTGTGCCAGGCGCGTCTGCATTTGAACCCATGTCTGTGTCAATTGCAGTCGTGTCTGTGATGTGCAGGCGCGTTTGTGCCAAGAAGGCACGTTTGTGTTGCCCAGGCGCGTCTGTGCAGTCTTTAAGCGCGTTTATGTCAGGTAAGCGCGTTTGTGTTAAGTTTTGGTCTTCTAGGTCAAATCAGCAGATCTGTGATGAACATACACTGTCGATTGGATAATCTGCTAAGAGGATACACTCAAGCAGGTCCTCTAGGGAAGACTAGGATAAATCAAGCAACTTTGTGATGAACAGGGAGTACTAAAAAGAGCAGCACTTTGTGATGAACAGGGAGTGCAAATGTGAGTAACACTTTGTGATGAACAGTGAGTGTCACACACATAGTACTTTGTGATGAATAGGGAGTACTACTAGGATAGAAGCAACACTTTGTGATGAACAGTGAGTGTCACTAGGATAGATAGCCATGTGCATTTAGATAAAAAGTAACATTTTGTGATAAACAGGGAATGCCACTATGACTGACATGAGTGATTCACTTGACTGCAGGAGTATTTGCCAATGCTAGAGTCACGGGAGAGATTCCTGTCTACTCAAAGGTTGCGACCTGAGTTATCAGTCGAGGACAGAGCTGCTATTGAGGAGATGGGACTGAGACATGTTCTGTATATGCCTGAGTTTTGGGCGAACATGGGTTTGCTGACTATATTAGCTGAGAGATGGCACTCTGAGACGTGCACATTCCATTTGCCGATGGGTGAGATGACAGTCACCCTGGAGGATGTATACAGGATTCTGTGGATACCGATCGATGGGGAGCTGATTCCGTACGATCAAGACGGAGACAGGGATGCCCTTAGACAAGTGTTTCAGGATCCAGGATTGGAGATGAGGGTGGGACATGTGGCATGGGATGCCATGACACGGACAGGATTAGCACTAGCGGCGATGCTGGTAGGAGTGATCAGTGGGTTCCTCTGTATTAGTTTTGTACCATTTTGTATGATGATGTAGACACCTGCGGGTGATTGTAGCCATATGATTTTTTTGACATCATTGTATCATGACACTTTATATATATATATGAGATGATTCATCTTTGTGGCAGCTATATGCATGCGTACCTATGTGATGAGATGTTCTTATGTGATGCTTATGATATGGATGCAAATATGTATATGATGCAATGCAATATTTTTGTTCTTTTATGTTTTATATATGTATGCATGATGCAAATGTGAATGTATGACATACAAATGAATATGATAATGCAAAAGATTATTGACATGATGAGAATATAAAATGTTCTAACATGTGTTGTGTGCAGGATGTGATGCAGTTGTGATATCTATATGTATGTATGAAATGCTTATATGTGGTAATGCAGGTGCAACTACATGAAATGCAAATGTTTTTGGTGTGTCATTATACTCAGTCATGTGATAGCAGGCTACACGGACTCGAGAAGGACGATGGAAGTCAATCAAGAAAGGGGGATGAAAGATAGAAGATAAAAAAGTGAAAGAGCTTCTTGTGCGTTATCATCATTGAGCTTTATTATGGAAAAATAGGTTATGACAATCGAGGCATATGTTCGACCTAGAAAGTCATTGTACCTGTTTGCATGGAGATAAGACAGTCACAAACAAGGAATGCCCCAGTTCACACTAGACTCACAGTGTCCTCATATCCTTGGACAAGTCATAGCATTACTAAGAGACAATCCACAAACAGCAAATACAAATAGGTGACGATACCCCATCCTCGCCTTTCTAGTCAAAGACATCCTGGAGATAGAATCTCTATTCAAAGTCATCCCGGAAAAGCTAAAAGACATGTCACCAAAAAAAATGAAATCAAAAGAAAACCAAGACTCGACACCAACATCCACTGTAGTCCTCAAGTTTAGTGTCTCTTGTCACTTGTATAAGTCTTATTTGATTGTGGTCACAATGTTTACTTTCACAAGAAGGATAGATAGCATTGAACCATAATGTTGTCTGATTCTGTTGAAAGATTTGATTTTTTGAAGCCCATTGTTGCTGTTGTGTCTCATCTAAAACTAACTGATTCCATGAAACTGATACTTTATTGTGGAAAAGATGAAACTTTATTGTGGATCTGTGATGCAAATGTTTGTTTTTTTGCGGATTGTGCGCGGATAGATTGAAGGAAGCTGGAACAAACTGTACTCCTCGAAACATGTGATGTTCTTAGTTCCACACCCATTACTAGATGTAGGATTTGCCTTAGCCACAGATAGGATCTGATTTATTATGGATGGAAAGGGAGGTTTATTATGAATGGCTAACCAATCTTGAGTAGATCAATAACAAGCCATGATGGGAATGGGTAAGTTTATTATGGATGAATTGGTCGTGAGTGTGTGCAAAGTGAAGTGATGAAAGAGAATCCTGAAGGAGGGAGGAGCAATGTCTCTACGCATGGCGCTGGTGACCCAGTTTTCACCATGGTACTTGCCTAGGGCGCCACCAAAGTGGTTTTCACCGTTGGACGAAATTATTTCTCTTTACTTTTTTCGATTTTTCAATGTTTTTTGTGTCACAAGGCACCTGTTTGCCAGGTTTTCACTAAGTAACGATTTTTTATTTTTTATGATTTTTTTGTATTTTTAAATTAGGATATTCTGAAGAGCTATGTGTAGAACCTGTGAAGGTGCATGCTGTTGATAGGATCCTCCAAAGGTTCACCTTCTATAGTTGAGAGCTGATATGCACCAGATCCATATGTTGCTGTAATAATGTAAGGACCAAACCAGTTTGGTTCGAACTTGCCCTTCTTCTCTCTGTCGTGCTGATTTCCAGGATTTTCTCTTAGAACCAAATCACCTACCTCAAATGTGCGAGGCTTGACCTTGTGATTGTAGCTCTGACTCATTCATTGTTGGTAAGCCTTGAGATGACTAAAAGCAGTTTGTCTTCGTTCATCCAATAGTTCCAGCTCTTGTAAGCGAGAGACCCTATAGTCTTCATCACTGACAATGTTTTGTAAAGAAACCCGTAAAGAGGGTAGCTTGACCTCAATAGGCAAGATGGCTTCAGTACCATAGACAAGTGAATAGGGTGTAGCTCCTGTAGGTGTGCGGACACTTGTACGGTAGGCCCAAAGTGCAGGATTAAGTTGGATATGCCAATTACGACCAGCATCGTCGACTGTCTTCTTTAGGATTTTAAGGATTGTTTTATTAGATGCCTCAGCTTGGCCATTACCTTGGGGGTAGTATGGTGTGGAGAAACGATGGGAGATATGGAAGCGGTCATAGAGTTCACGAACATCCTGATTTTTGAAGGAACGCCCGTTATCAGTAATAATGGAAACAGGAATACCGTATCGGCAAATGATATAGTTGAGGATGAATGTAGCAATCTGTTTTCCTGTGACTTGTGTGAGAGGCACGGCTTCAATCCATTTTGTAAAATACTTTGTGGCAGTGATAATGAATTTATGACCATTGGAAGAAGGGGGGTGAATCTTGCCTATGAGATAGAGTCCACACTGACAAAAGGGCCAAGGAGACGCAAGTGGTTGAAGTTCTTGTGCTGGCGCATGTATGAGATCTCCATGAATTTGACATTGCTTACATTTCTTGACAAACTGATATGAGTCTTTCTCCATATTGGGCCAGTAATATCCAGTCCTGATGAGTTTCTTGGCCAAGGTAGGACCACTAGCATGTGGACCACATATCCCTTCATGCACTTCCCGTAACGCAATCTGAGCTTCATCGCTTTCTAAACATCTAAGAAGAGTGTCATCTAGACCTCACCGGTATAGGATATCAGCTAAAATGACATATCGAGAGGATTGGCAAATGAAAGTGCGACGTTGGTTATTTGATAGATCAGGAGGTAAAGTATTGTCACGTAGGTATGTGAAAATGGAACCATATAACTGGGATTCAGGACCGACAACACATATCGTCTCAGTAGGCATGATCTCATATGAAGGGATCAAAAGGTTATCCACCAAGAACTCATAGTGGGTCTCGTTTGGAGGTAAATAAATCAGTGAAGCAATTGTAGCCATGGCATCTGCGGCGCGATTCTGCTCTCTTGGTATCTGCTCAAAGTCTATCTTTGTGAAGTGTTGTTTCAGGTCATCCACCATTTGTTTATAAGGCATTAATTTCTCATCTTTTTTTTGGTAATCATCAGTTGCTTGACAGATGACCAGTTGGGAGTCCCCAAAAATACGAAGTTCCTGGATCTTCCATTGAACTGCAATTCGTAATCCTATTGTTAATGCCTCATATTCTACTATATTGTTAGTGCAAGGAAATGATAAGCAGTATGATTTTGGTATAGAATCCCCTTGAGGAGTTATAAAGAGGATGCCAGCTCCTGCCCCATGCTGTGTGTATGAGTCATCGAAGTACAGTTGCCATGGCTTTACATGTGACATTGTCAAAATGGATTCATCTGGAAATTCTAAACTTAGAGGAACATCATCTATCATGGGAGCATCTGCTAATTGATCTGCGATGGCCTGTCTTTTTATTGCTTTTTTTTCCACATACTCGATGTCGAATTCACTCAGGATCATTACCCATTTGGCTAATCACCCAGTAAGTGTTGCTTTATTGAGAAGGTATTTCAATGGGTCTATCCTTGCAACTAACTTAGTCTTATGAGTGAGCGTGTAATGTCGTAATTTATGCGAAGCAAAGACCATGGCGAGACATGCACGCTCAATTGGTGTGTATTTTAGCTCGTATCCCACCAATGTGGGACTGATTTAGTATACTGCTTTTTCCTTGCCCTCAACTATTTGATGTGCTAAGAGTGCCCCCAGTGCTGTTGGAGTAGCTGATATGTATAGTAACAGTGGTTGATCTGGAACTGGTGGCATCAAAACTAGTGGATTTAAAAGATAATCTTTGAGCGTCTGGAAAGCCTGTTGACAGCTATCATCCCATTTGAATTTGATGTTTTTATGTAGCAGGTGCTAAAAGGGATTACACTTATCTGCCAGTTGTGCTATGAATCTTCGGATGGACTGGAGTCTGCCTTGTAGGGATCGAAGTTGACTGATATTTCTTGGTGGTTGCATTTCCAAGATGGCTTTGACTTTTGTTGGATCAACTTCAATTCCCCTTTTGGATACAATGAATCCTAGGAGCTTCCCAGAGGTTACTCCAAAGACACATTTCTTGGGGTTTAATCTTACTTTGTATTTTTCCAACCGATCAAAGACGACTGAAAATATGTCCAAATGTGTATTTCTGTCTATTGATTTGCCCAAGAGGTCATCAACATAATCTTCCACGGTTACGTGCATGAGATCATGAAAGATAGTAGTCATGGCTCTTTGATATGTCGCACCTGCATTCTTTAGCCCGAAAGGCATGACATTCCAACAGAAAGTTCCCCACGGACAAGTAAATGATGTTTTGTGTTGATCCTCAGGTGCGATCCTTATTTAATTATAACCAGAGAATCCATCCATCAATGATAACATTTCATGACCTGTTGTGAGATCAACAATCAAGTCAATATTTGGTAATGGGAAGTCATCCTTTGGACAAGCTTTGTTGATGTCTCTGAAATCTGTGCAAATTCTAATGCTGTGATCCGGTTTACTAACAGGTACCAAGTTGGAGATCCATTTAGGATAATCAATTGGGCATATGAATCTGACATCCAGTAATTTCTCAAGTTCTGCTTTGACTAGTAATGCCACTTGTGGATGCATTTTTCTTAATTTTTGTTTTACTGGTTTTGCCCCCGATTTGACTGTCAAATGATGCATTACCAAATCCGGATCTAATCCAAGCATATCAACGTATGACCAGGCGAAGTTAATTTGTCGCTCTTTGAAGAAACTTATGAAATTTGACCTTTCAGACTCTGTCAATGATTGAGCTAGGAATATGTTGTGTGGAACCTCTTCTATACCAATGTTTGTTTTGATAGTCTCCTCTACCAACATGGATGACTTTTCCTCATATGATGCTGGGAGAATGTCGAGCCTTCCATCTTCGGGTGCCTCGGAGAGGTTTTCACCCTCCAATACATCCTTTCGTTTTACTTTTTTGGGGTCAGACAGCGCCACAGTGTGGTTTTCGCCATAAGACCCTTGATTTGTTCTTATTTTCACATTTTTGCAACTGGAAGGTCCGACACCCTCACCAAAATATGCCACGCTATTGAGTTCTATAGTGTATCCTGCTTTATGATCTCCAGGGGGAAGATCATCTCGTATTCCCAGATAGTCAATAAAAGCTTCATCGTTTTGGAATGTGTCAAACTGTGTAGGTCCTTCATGATCCCAGTCAATGAGTTGGTGGTGAACAAGGGGAAGGTCGTTAATGTCTTTGAAGTCAACGGGGCTAAGAGTGAAGATGTAGTTATATTCGGGTATGTCAAGGTAATTATCGAGGTCATCGATGGCACTCTCCTCATCAGTCTCGATCGCGAGCGAATCCAAATTATCATCACTAGTAGCGCATTCTGGGACATGTGTCCTCTTCCTATGTGATTTCAACCTAGAACCTTGAGACAAGGACTGTGTGGAATCCTCATGGGTTGTTTCTTGACCAACTCTGAACTTGTTATAAAACTCCTCTTCTTCTGTGGGTTCATCGGGCTCTCTGAATGTCTCGGTGAGCTCGTAGTCACTGGAAGACTTGTCGGAACCCCATTCCCATTCGTTGGAATCTGTGGAATAGTGATCCTCTTGTTGAATGTTGGTAGCTTTGATTTGTAAGGCTTCTTCTGTCCTTTGGGTGTGGACCTTGGAAGTTAAGAAACCAAGTCCTTTCGAGGGTTCCTTCTTGAAAGTCAATTCAGGTTGTAAAGGTTCAATGATGCCTTCCTTTCGTAACCCCAGAGGGCTTTTTCCATCATACCCGAATTTTTGTAGAATTTTGAAGCCTTTGCCATATTTCTCACATGGTAGATTGATGTGATCTTGTGTTTCCTCTTCATTGTCTCTGAAAAGCATTTGGTATAAATCTTCCTCTTCTAGTTCACCCCATCTTTGAAAGGTAGTAGGGTCCCATTTGAGCATCATGATGGATACTTGCTTGTTAGGATGTGGTCTCCCATATTCTTTTGGGGAACTCATGACTTGTCGTAAGTACATGGTCTGATTGAAAGTATATTCCCCCATGCCTTTATCCTGAAACTTGCCTTTAAGCTCACCTTGTTTTGATGTCGAAGGTTTTAATGACTCTGGATCAATGTATGTCGACGAAGGAACAGCCTCACGATTACTGGGAATGATGGTCTCAGTCTTTGATTTTAGGTTATTGCAGTATATGAATGGATTAGGATCGCCGTTAACTATTACCTCCACTCCATTATGAGGAAACTTAATGTATTGGTGATATGTGGATGGGACTGCCCTCATTTCATTGATCCAAGGACATCCTAGCAATATGTTATAAGTGAGAGTTAAATCCAGGACTTGACAGACCACATCCTTTGTAACTGGCCCAACTCTGAGAGGTAAAATGACTGTACCCTTGGCTGAACGCTCTTCATCATTATATGCTTTAATGGTGATTTTGTTTGTAGAATTCACAGCCTTATCAGAATATCCCAATTGTGTAATAGTGCTTAATGTGCAAATGTTTAGACCTGCTCCTCCATCTATCAAGACTCATTTTATTCGATGTTTGTGTATGAAGGCTTCAATGTGTAGTGGTGCATTATGTGGCTGACTTACAGAGGCGTCATCGACTTCTGTGAAAGTAAGTGAATGTGGAATAGAAAGGTATCCCACCATGGCTTGAAACTGGTCCATGTTCAGATCAGTAGGAACAGCAGTATCTCTCAAGATTTTGTCAAGAATGGCTTTATGTGCGGGAGATATGTGTAATAGCTCAAGGATGGAAATGAGCGCAGGTGTCTTCCCTAACTGTTCTACAAGGTCATATTCAGGTTTGGTTGATGAAGCAGTGGTGTTTTTAGTTGGAGCACCTTGCAAAGTGATTTTACCTCGGCGGGTTGTAACATGACATTCAGAGGTAGGTTCGGAAGAAGATACAATGCCTTTTAGGACAATCTTGGGTCTCTGGGTAGAATTCTCAAACGTTTTGTCCTTGATGATAATGGTAGAGATGTAATTGTCCATTGAAATGTGATTGATAGTTGAATCATAGTTGTAGGATGCTCTGGTATAATTGGTTTGATCCTCTGTGGCTTTAGCTTTTCCCTTGTCATGTTTTGGGAATGGTTCCTTAAACATCTCATGTTCTTGATTAGACGAATGTCCCTCAATCTCAATGTCACCTCTATCAATGAGATCTTGTATGATGTTCTTCAGTCGATGACAATTTCCTATCTTATGACCCTTGCTCTTATGAAATTCGCAATACTCATCATCATTCCACCACTTTGGTTTAACCTTTGGTTCATATGGAGGAAAATCTGGAACTGTGATTACCTTGTTTGCCACAAGCTTCTTGAAAACTGACTCAAGTGGTTCTCCCAATGGAGTGTACTTCCTTCGTGATCTGGAAGTTGTTTGAGTATTCACTTTATTGTTTGTAGAACTTGATCCTGAAAAGATGACTTTGGGTCTCACTATATTGGCATCAACAACACCATCATTGACTATATTCTTGTTTTTATTCCAAAATCTTGGCTTGTCTTTTCCTTTAAAGTCATCTTTGTTTTCCTTGAATATCTTAATGACTCCTTGTTCAATTAGGACCTTTTCTGTCACTAAGCCTTTTTCAATAACGTCCTTGAAGGTCGACAAACAAGCTTTCCTTAGATCATAGCCAATTTCTTTGTTAACATTCTGGGTGAACATTTCTACCATTTGTTTTTGTGTAATTTCACAAGAGCATCTATTGGCTAGATTTCTCCATCTTTGTAAGAATGATGCAAAAGACTCTCCCTCTTTTTGCTTGGTGTTGCACAAAGTAGTGACTGATATGTCTGTCTCTATATTGTAGGAGAAATGTTGAATAAATGCCTCTGCTAAGTCACCCCATGACTTAATTCCAGGTGGAAGTTGGGAGAACCATTCCATAGCTTGATCACCTAAGCTTTGTGGGAATAATCTCATCAAATATGTCTCTTCTGCTGCTACCTCAATGCAAGCTGTGAAAAATTGCCTTATGTGTGCCTTAGGATCCCCTTTTCCTCTATACTTATCAAATTTAGGCATCACAAAGTGTGTAGAAAAAGGAGGCATTGGAATTCTCTTGTCAAATGGATAAGGACATATGTCTCTCATTGTGTATGTTGGCTTTGGTGTATTTATGTCCTCCATTTTCTTTTGTAAGTCTCTAATTTGTTGCTCCAAACTGCTCTTAGGTGGAGATCGACTTCTTGGACCATATCCTATGTTTGAGGTACCCATTGGAGGAGGAGCATGTTGCATATATGGATGATATTGATCATACACATGTTCATATGGAGGAGGTCTGTAATGATGTCGCGTATGTGGACCACTTGGTATAGATTCATGTTGAGGAACACCATATCTATTTTGTGCATGTATACCATACTCTACAGGCATGTCATGTTCTATTGTATTGCCCCCAAATTTGACACGGGGTTTCCTTGTGTCCAAATTTTGAGCATGCCTTTGAATATCCCATTGCTTTGGTGGTTGATCCTTAGCATTTATATGTGATTGAGCATATTTCTCTCCATAAGATTTCCATAATGGTCTGCGAAGGTGAGTATCATATGTTTGACCATGTGTATGTGGGACCTCTGGTTTTTGAAGCAAAGTTGATGGCGATTCAAGTACCATATGTGGTCCTCTATTTCCTCCACTATTAGGTCTTCTTTGATCCATGTTGGAGTGAGGTTGTTGCAAAGGTCGATTTTCCATTATTTGAGACATGTCAAAATCATGAGGTATCTTGGCTCCACTTTGTGCCATCATTTGTATGAAGTATTGTCTATCCCTCCTCATTATTTCCTCAACCAATCGATTGAAATGGGGATTCATAATGGATTCTTCCACATCTGCTGAATGTACTGAAAAGTTGTCCATATTGTCATTATGTATAGCATTGTTGTTTATAGTGTCCATGTTCTCAACATTTGGAATGTTTCTATAGGTATCCATGTCAGGTAATGTAATATGATCAGAATTGAAAAAGATCTCATTGTCATACTCATAAGAACTCATGTTTGTGGACTCTTGAGCCTCTTTAGTTTCTCTCCTAGATTTTTGAAGACAGGTTTCAACCATGAACTAGGTATTGACCAAGATGTGTGAGACTAGATGAAAATGGAAAAAGTATGGAAGACCAAGGGTTGGATGGAATGTAAATGAATCTGAAGTGTACTTGCAATGTCCAAAGTGTAAGACCAAGTATGTATGTAGTAGAGTAGGTGTGACTTCCAAAGAGATGATAGTTTCTCTTGATGAGGTAAGTTGACCTTGACTCTAAGTAAGACCAAATGAGACCCAAAGGTAAGAAACCTTGATGAGGGACCACTTAGCAAAGTGTTGTTGTATGTAGTGTGTTGACAAAGTATAGTGAGGACAAGCAAGTGACCTTTTGACTCAAGTTTAGACAATTGTGAATGTAAAGTGAGATGTGAAGCAATGATGGATTTTGTGAGACCCAAAGACAGGTTGAATGCTAAATGAAACCCTGGAGAAATGACCTAGGAAGCTCAAGAATTTCGAAACTGAGTGTGTTTGTTTGCTGGATTGTAATAGTTTTTTTTTCAATTTTGAACACAGATGCACCTGTATACCTCACAGACACGGTTTCTCGACGCAGATGCGGCTCTGTTTAACACAGACGCATTTTTGAGATTTTTTTGCCAAATGTAATGTTGACTGTTGGAACACAGACGTGATTCTGACCTTCACAGACGCGGTTATACAACACAAACGCTATTATGTCTGACACAGACGCATTTCTATAAAATTTGTGCAATTTTTTCCAATCTGTGAAGTCATTTTGTTGTGACCAAATCTGACTGTTTGACTGTTTTTTTGTTTTTTTTTGTGACAAGAGGACACAGTGTTGATGAGGACTCAATGTTTGCAAGTGTCTAGACTCAAAAAATGACTCCAAGAAAAATGTGTTGTTTGATGTACAAATGTTTTGCATACACTTGAAGACACAAAAGACACAATGTTTTGTTGTTTGGTCCTTGAATGTTTTGAATGTTTAAAATAAGTCAAGCATAATTCTTATGGCTGGCCAAGACAATAGTTGTTGATCCCACATGGGGTTTTACCCCCGAGGCTACGCTATTCAGAGCAGATACTTAGATGGTTGACCTCACTGGCTCCACCCTCGGCACTCACTTCTCGGGTCAACCAAGCATCAGTCCCCACGAAAACTCCCCATGGTGAACTTTGTATCTCTACTAAGAACCGTATGTGTGTGGGCCGCTACCAGAGGTCCGACCTCCTGCCCCAACAACTAGAAGGATTTGGGCTTCTAAAACAAAAAGGTGCTAGTAAGGGCATCCGCTCGTGTGGCCATACATGCGACACTTTCAGCTCTGTAAATACAGAAGGCTCCCAGCCGGTAGGGGTTACGCCCTACAACTGATCAAATAAATTTGATCAAACGGGTTTATGGGGAGACATAGTGTCGGTATGAACTAATCAGCACACGTTATTCATAGTTTTCACCATGAATACATTTGTTTATAGTGGTTCGGAAGAGGTGGGTTTTCCTCGCTACCACTTGGGTCATTCTCTTCTCACTAGTAGTCCTATTGACCACACAAGAAGATAGGCCCTCTAAAGATTAAACAAAAAGAGCCTATTGCTCAAGACACAAAAGAAAATGATTCAATTTTAGTGCACCAATTGAAGTGTTTGCTAGTCTATGAAAACAAGGCACACAATAAAAATCCAAAAACCCTTGCCAAGGACCTGCAACAAAGATTTATTAGTAGTTTGGATTGTTTCAAATGATCACCCCTTCCTGCAAGCACACAAGTTAGGTAAATTTTAAACTCAAAAGACTTTGTGAAAATAGGGGCCTTCAACCAAACGATTTAGCCTTCAAGACAAGCTACACCAATTTTGTTAGCTAGATCTGAAAATGTTAGCTCAAAATAAACCAGATCTGAAACCCTAAATGCAAAATCCAAAAAAATGAATCAATGAAAACCCAAAATTTGAAACTGGTGAGCACAAACGCGGTTACCCTCAACACAGACGCGGTTTCGTGACACAGACGCAGTTATGTGAAGCGCAGACGCAACTACAGAGCACAGACGCGGCTTCTGGACACAAACATGGTTAAAATCAGCGCAGACGTGACTTTACAACACAGACGCACTTCCTGGAACCTGCAAAATAAAATATTGCCAATACACAGATGCGGATCCAGATGTCGTAGACGCACCAGAAAATCAAAAACGTGATCCGAAAGTACGCAGATGCGGAAATATCAAAATGCTGCCGAAAACGTTGGATCTGCAACTTCAAATTACAAAATCTGCAACAAAGAAGTTAAATGCAAAAAGGGACAAGAGTCCCACCGGACGTGCCAAAATGTATATGGTGAAAATGGATAACAATAATAACAATATTGAAAGGCTAAATGAATTCAACCACAAAACCCTAGCCTAACAACAACAAAGATCCACCATAACATATGAAGATTACCTAAGACAATGCAAATCAAATGAAATCACAAAGATTATACCATCACATGTCCAATTGGGTTTGGATCTCCATTCTTCCTATCTCCATTGATCTTGCTTGATATATTTGCTCTCAGATTTTATGTGCACAAGAGCTCAACAAAGAACGAAATGTGGTTGCAAGTAGGATCGTAGTGTAGTCAAGTGCATAAAAGATGATTAGAATGCATAGAATGATTAGCCAGGGCTGATAATGAAGGAAACATCTCCTTATATAGAAGACACTATATGAATTGGAGGGATAAGATTGAGAGGTGTAAAAGGAGGTCGGCTATGATTAGAGGGTAGGTAAAAGAAATAATAAAATAATGAAAGGGGTAGGTAGTGTATGAATTAAGAGATGAATGACATGTGTCATGGGTAGAAAAGGTTAACCAATTAATTAAATAAATAAAATTTTATTTAATTAATAGAAGAAGTGGGATAATTAAATAAATAAAAATATTTATTTAATTTAAGAAAAGGATAATTTAAATAAATAAATGTATTTATTTAAATGAGAAATAAGGCTAGAAGAGGATAAATGAATTAATTAAATAAATAAAGATTTATTTAATTAATAGAAGAATTAAGCTAAAGTAATTAAATAAATAAAGATATTTATTTAATTAGACTGGACAATTTTGGGTGTCTACAGTACCCTCTAGGTTTTCCAATTTCAACTTCATCTGTGCTTCCCTAAGTTCATCTTCCTTTCTCTTTTTCTCTAGTTTCTCTTTAAGCTCCCTCAATCTCGCTTCATTTGCTTCTAAAGCCCTTCTTAAACTTCTCAACTCTTCTCGTTTATTTTCTTCTTCTTCTCTCTTTGTTCTTTCTACTTCTTGTTTCCTCAACTCTTCTTCCTCTCTTTTCTTCTTTCCACCAAACATTAGTTCTTTCCACTTCTTGTAAGCACCTACTATCGCTTTCTCAGATTTTGTTAACTCCATCTTCACCCCTATATCCCAGACCTTTCGCTTGCTCTGATACCAATTTGATGCAGAGAGAGGTGAACCTCACTCAAACAAAATAGGAAAAACTCCTATAACTCTTCAATGGGATCAAATCCGAGACCGAACACCCACACTTAGGACCTCTCAATGGTCAAAACACATCAGTTGTCCACCAAACTCCACATGCTTGCCAATATTAAAATAGACATATGCTAAAACATGGTGTCTTTGATCCTAAACCACTTGGAAATCTAAAAATTCAACACTAAGGACTCCTAAGGCCCTCTTTCCACCCTCAAGGCTCTGTTAATATTACATCCTATCCATTTAACTCAACAAATACAACTCTTTGATTAAATAAAACCAAAACTACCTTTCTACTGCCCTCTTTGACAGACCCACACACAGAGATGTATAACTTTTGAACCAAATACTATATACTCAATCTCTTGGGTGAGATTATTTATAACATAACTCTCAACAACATATTAAAAATTTAAGATGATCCAATGGTTCTGTGATGAGATATTTCCCTCGCATCAGGACTATTGCAGTCACACCCCAAATCTGACTATTTTTCAGTCTGAAACCTTCATGAAGCACGTGCCAAATCCATCATGGAACCCTACACACACCATGGACAGGTAAAATAAATCCTTACCCTCATCCCTACCCAAAAAGGGGTTTGGAAAAACATCTAAACAAATTTTATTACATTCCTGAGGCCACTAGATGCCCTAGTAAGGGTTTTGACAATTTTGAAACAAATGTCAATATCTTCAACAAATGATAATGAAATTGCACCAAATAAAAACCAAAGTACTCTTAGTTCATTTAAATTTCATCCCAAAAAGATAACTTAATCAAAAAAATGCATATCAATTTGCAAAAGAACAAATTTCAGTCTATCCTACGTTGAAAACTCAGAAAATACAAGGAAAAATACAATTTTATTGCTCCACTTATCAAATATCGACCTCCATATCCAATATCCCTCTCAATATGGATTAATTACATCATTTTAAAGTTATCCAAGCCCTCTAATACCAAAATGTGATTAATAACCACCTATAACTACCCTTTTTGACATTTTTTGCAATTTTGACAATAAAAGTTGCACAAAAAGTTGTCATGTTCACACATGAAGTTGTCAATATGATCAAACATGAACTCAAACCCTCCTAACCTATCAAAAAGGTCTTAAAATGACCTTATAAACATTTATAATATCTTTTATTGACTAAAAACCCAAACCTACCCTTAAAACCCAAAATTGGCCCTTTTTAGGCCTAATTGCCAACATCTGACAATTTTACACTTTTTGATCTTTTCATTACATTTGATTGCATATTTAAGCTCTATTGGCCATTATTACATTGTTTTAAGACCTTAAAGGCCTTTTATACATCATTTTCCTTTGATTCTCTAGTAGGGCCTATCAATGACCCTAGTCCACCTTGTCTTCAGGAGTGCTCCTGCGGCATACTCCCAGGGACAAAAAAAAATTCAAGGTCCCCTTGAATGGTTGCCTCCTCTTTCTAGTCTTCCAATTCATTGGTACTTTCTCCTTGTATCCTGCAAAAAAAATTCCATGCTTTGGTAACTCATGGAACCTCCTCTCAAGAAAATGGTACTCAATATAAGCACCTCCAAAAGGATCATCCATGTAAACACTCAACAAACCTGCATACAAAACATTAGGATGAACAAAAACATCTTCTTCATTGATTACAATATCATCTTGTTCCAGCAAACCCATTGAAATCTCTTCATATTTAAAATGTCATTCTCCTTAGCATGTCACCATAACCTCACCCATCATCAAGGCTTCATCATGAGCCACCTTCTTTGTTGCAACTAGCCTCTTCATGGGCCAAACTACCTTCTTGTACATCCTCAAGTGCCAACTCTTTTTTGTACCCTCTAGGTTTCCCAATTTCAACTTCATTTGTGTTTCCCTAAGTTCATCTTCCTTTCTCTTTTACTCTAGTTCCTCTTTAAGCTCCCTCAATCTCACTTCATTTGCTTCGAAAGCCCTTCTTAAACTTCTCAACTCATCTCATTTATTTTCTTCTTCTTCTCTCTTTGTTCTTTCTACTTCTTATTTCCTCAACTCTTCTTCCTCTCTTTTCTTCTTTCCACCAAACATTAGTTCTTTCCACTTCTTGTAAGCACCTACTATCTCTTTCTCAGATTTCATTCACTCCATCTTCACCCTTATATCCCAGACCTTTCGCTTGCTCTGATACCAATTTGATGTGGAGAGAGGTGAACCTCACTCAAACAAAATAGGAAAAACTCCTATAACCCTTCAATGGGATCAAATCCGAGACCAAACACCCACACTCAAGACATCTCAATGGTCAAAACACATCAGTTGTCCACCAAACTCCACATGCTTGCCAATATTAAAATAGGCATATGCTAAAACATGGTACCTTTGATCCTAAAGCACTTGGAAATCTAAAAATTCAACACTAAGGACTCCTAAGGCCCTCTTTCCACCCTCAAGGCTCTGTTAATATTACATCCTATCCATTTAAGTCAACAAATATAACTCTTTGATTAAATAAAACCAAAACTACCTTCTTACTACCCTCTTTGACAGACCCGAACACAGAGATGTATAACTTTGAACCAAGTATTATATACTCAATCGCTTCGGTGTGATTCTTTCTAACTTAACTCTCAAGAACATATTCAAAATTTAAGAAGATCCAACGGTTCCGTGATTAGATATTGCAGTCACACCACAAATCTAACTATTTTTCAGTCTGAAACCTTCATGAAGCACATGCCAAATCCATCATGGAACCCTACACACACCATGGACAGGTAAAATACATCCTTACCCTCATCCCTGCCCAAAATGGGGTTTGGAAAAACATCTAAACAAAATTTATTACATTCATAAGGCCACATGATGCCCTAGTAAGGGTTTTGATAGTTTTGAAATAAATGCCAATATCTTCCACAAATGATAATGAAATTGCACTTCATTTCATTTTCATCCCAATAAAATAACTTAATAAAACAAATGCATATCAATTTGCAAAAGAACAAATTTCAGTGTGTCATATGTCGAAAACTCAAAAAATACAAGGAAAAATACAATTTTATTGCTCCACTTATCAAATATCGACCTCCATATCCAATCTCCCTCTCAAAATGGACTAATTACAACATTTTATAGTTATCCAAGCCTTCTAAGGCCGAAATGTAATTAATAACCACCTATAACTACCCTTTTTGACATTTTTTGCAATTTTGACAATAAAAGTTGCACAAAAATTTGTCATGTTGACACATCAAGTTGTCAATATGATCAAGCTTGAACTCCAACCCTGCTAACCTATCAAAAAGGTCTTCAAATGACCTTATAAACATTTATAACACGTTTTATTGACTAAAAACTCAAACCTACCATTAAAACACAAAATTGGCTCTTTTTAGGCCTAATTGCCAACATCTAACAATTTTACACTTTTTGATCTTTTCATTACATTTGATTGCATATTTAAGCTATATTGGCCATTATTAAATTGTTTTAAGACCTTAAAGGCCTTTTATACATCATTTTCCTTTGATTCTGTATTAGCGCCTATCAATGACCCTAGTCCACCTGATCTTCAGGAGTGCGCCTATCAATACCATTCTCCTTAGCATGTCACCATAACCTCACCCATCATCAAGGCTTCATCATCAGCCACCTTCTTTGTTGCAACTAACCTCTTCATGGGCCAAACTACCTTCTTGTGCATCCTCAAGTGCCAACTCTTTGTTCTACCCTCTAGGTTTTCCAATTTCAACTTCATTTGTGCTTCCCTAAGTTCATCTTCCTTTCTCTTTTTCTCTAGTTCCTCTTTAAGCTCCCTCAATCTTGCTTCATTTGCTTCGAAAGCCCTTCTTAAAATTCTCAACTCATCCCGTTTATTTTCTTCTTCTTCTCTCTTTTTTCTTTCTACTTCTTGTTTCCTCAACCCTTCTTCCTCTCTTTTCTTCTTTCTATCAAACATTAGTTCTTTCCACTTCTTGTAAGCACCTACTATCTCTTTCTCAGATTTTGTTAACTCCATCTTCACCCCTATATCCCAGACCTTTTGCTTGCTCTGATACCAATTTGATGAAGAGAGAGGTGAACATCACTCAAAGAAAATAGGAAAAACTCCTATAACCCTTTAATGGGAACACCCACACTCAGGACCTCTCAATGGTCAAAACATATCAGTTGTCCACCAAACTCCACATGCTTGCCAATATTAAAATAGACATATGCTATAACATGGTGTTTTTGATCCTAAAGCACTTGGAAATCTAAAAATTCAACACTAAGGACTCTTAAGGCCCACTTTCCACTCTCAAGGCTCTGTTAATATTACATCCTATCCATTTAACTCAACAAATACAACTCTTTGATTAAATAAAAGCAAAACTACCTTCTTGTTGCCCTCTTTGAAAGAACCGCACACAAAGATGTATAACTTTTGAACCAAGTATTATATACTCAATCTCTTCAGTGATATTCTTTCAAACTTAAGTCTCAACAACATATTCCAAATTTAAGAAGATCCAACAGTTCCGTGATGAGATATTTCCCTCTCATCAGGACTGTTGCAGTCACACCCCAAATCTGACTATTTTTCAGTCTGAAACCTTCATGAAGCACGTGCCAAATCCATCATGGAACCCTGCACACACCATGGATAGGTAAAATACATCCTTACCCTCATCCATTCCTAAAATGGTGTTTGGAATAACATCTAAACAAAATTTATTACATTCATGAGGCCACTGGATGCCCTAGTAAGGGTTTTGACAGTTTTGAAACAAATGCCAATATCTTCCACAAATAATAATGAAATTGCACCAAATAAAAACCAAATTAATATTATTTCATTTCATTTTCATCCCAATAAGATAACTTAATCAAACAAATGCATATCAATTTGCAAAAGAACAAATTTCAGTCTATCGTACGTTGAAAACTTAGAAAATACAAGGAAAAATATAATTTTATTGCTCCACTTATCAAATATCGACCTCCATATCTAATATCCCTCTAAACATGGATTAATTACATTATTTTATAGTTATCCAAGCCTTCTAATTCTGAAATGTAATTAATAACCACTTATAACTACCCTTTTTGACATTTTTTGCAATTTTGACCATAAAAGTTGCACAAAAGTTGTCATGTTGACACATGAAGTTGTCAATATGATCAAACTTGAACTCCAACATGTTTTATTGACTAAAAACTCAAACCTACCATTAAAACCCAAAATTAGCCCTTTTTAGGCCTAATTGCCAACATCTGACAATTTTACACTTTTTGGTCTTTTCATTACATTTCATTGCATATTTACCTCTATTGGCCATTATTACATTGTTTTAAGACCTTAAAGGCCTTTTATACTTCATTTTCCTTTGATTCTCTATTAGGGCCTATCAGTGACCCTAGTCCACCTTGTCTTCAGGAGTGCTCCTGCACCATACTCCTAGGGACAAAAAAAATTCAAGGTACCCTTGAATGGCTGCCTCCTCTTTCTGGTCTTCCAATTCATTGGTACTTTCTCCTTGTATCTTGCAAAAAAATTTCCACGCTTTGGTAACTCATGGAACCTCCTCTCAAGAAAATGGTACTCAATATAAGCACCTCCAATAGGATCATCCATGTAAACACTCAGCAAACCTACATACAAAACATTAGGATAAACAAAAATATCTTCTTCATTGATTACAATATCATCTTGTTCCAGCAAAACCCATTGAAATCTCTTCATATTTAAAATGCCATTCTCCTTGGCATGTCACCATAACCTCACCCATCATCAAGGCTTCATCATGAGCCTTCTTCTTTGTTGCAACTAGGCTCTTCATAGGAAAAACTACCTTCTTGTGCACCCTCAAGTGCCAACTCTTTTTTGTACCCTCTAGGTTTTCCAATTTCAACTTCATTTGTGCTTCCCTAAGTTCATCTTCCTTTCTCTTTTCCTCTACTTCCTCTTTAAGCTCCCTCAATCTTGCTTCATTTGCTTCTAAAGCCCTTCTTAAACTTCTCAACTCATCTTGTTTATTTTATTCTTCTTCTCTCTTTGTTCTTTCTACTTCTTGTTTCCTCAACTCTTCTTCCTGTCTTTTCTTCTTTCCACCAAACATTAGTTCTTTCCACTTCTTGTAAGCACCTACTATCTCTTTCTTAGATTTTGTTAACTCCATCTTCACCCCTATATCGCAAACCTTTTGCTTGCTTTGATACTAATTTAATGCAAAGAGAGGTGAACCTCACTCAAACAAAATAGCAAAAACTCCTATAACCCTTCAATGGGATCAAATCCGAGACCCAACACCCACACTCAGGTCAATGGTCAAAACACATCAGTTGTCCACCAAACTCCACATGCTTGCCAATATTAAAATAGACATATGCTAAAACATGGTGTCTTTGATCCTAAAGCACTTGGAAATATAAAATTTCAACACTAAGGACTCCTAAGGCCCTCTTTCCACCCTCAAGGCTCTATTAATATTACATCCTATCCATTTAACTCAACAATTACAACTCTTTGATTAAATAAAACTAAAACTACCTTCTTACTGGCCTCTTTGACAAACCCGCACACAGAGATGTATAACTCTTGAACCAAAAATGATATACTCAATCTCTTCGGTGATATTATTTTAATCTTAACCCTCAACAACATATTTTAAATTTAAAAATATCCAACGGTTTAGTGATGAGATATTGCCCTTACATCAGGACTGTTGCAGTCACACCCCAAATCTGACTATTTTTCAGTCTGAAACCTTCATGAACCACGTGCCAAATCCATCATGGAACCCTTCACACACAATGAACAGGTAAAATACATCCTTACCCTAATCCTTTCTTAAAATTGGGTTTGGGAAAAAATTTAAACAAAATTTATTACATTCATGAGGCCACTGGATGCCCTACTAAGGGTTTTGACAGTTTTGAAACAAATGCCAATATCTTTCACAAATGATAATGAAATTGCACCAAATAAAAACCAAATTACTTTTATTTCATTTCAATTTCATCCCAGTAAGATAACTTAATCAAACAAATGCATATCAATTTGCAAAAGAACAAATTTCAGTCTGTCAGACATTGAAAACTCAGAAAATACAAGGAAAAATACAATTTTATTGCTCCACTTATCAAATCTCGACCTCCATATCCAATCTCGCTCTAAAAATGGATTAATTACATCATTTTATAGTTATCCAAGCCTTCTAAGGCCGAAATGTAATTAATAACCACCTATAACTACCCTTTTTGACATTTTTTGCAATTTTGACAATAAAAGTTGCACAAAAAGTTGTCATGTTGACACATGAAGTTGTCATTATGATCAAACTTGAACTCCAACCCTCCTAACATATCAAAAAGGTATTCAAATGACCTTATAAAAATTTATAACATGTTTTACTGACTAAAAACTCAAACCTACCCTTAAAACCCAAAATTAGCCCTTTTTAGGCCTAATTGCCAACATCTGACAATTTTACACTTTTTGATCTTTTCATTATATTTCATTGCATATTTAGGCTCTATTGGCCATTATTACATTGTTTTAAGACCTTAAAGGCCTTTTATACTTCATTTTCCTTTGATTCTCTATTAGGGCCTATCAGTGACGCTAGTTCAACTTGTCTTCAAGAGTGCTCATGCACCATCAAGCCTGTAAGCAGTGGAAACATTATGTTTTGGGTAAGGAGACTGTCATCCATACAGACCACAAACCTCTTCAATTTTTGCAAACACAAGGGAAGTTGTAGAATGATCGACATCAACGATGGTCAGTCTATCTTCAACAATTTCATCTCAATATTCGCCACAAGAAGGGAAGCACTAACAAAGTAGCAAATTGTTTGAGTAGCCCTCTGATTGCAGCTATAAGTATGGTATTGGACTCATGTCGTCATCAAAATGAATCATGGGCTTTCTTTAATGAGAATGATGTTGAATTTGCAAATGTTTATAATCAATTGGTGAAGGGACATCAAATGAATGACTTCTATTTGCAGGATGGAATGCTTTGTCACCTTGGCCAAATCTGTATGCCCAGTGCAAAACACAAAAAGTTGATATGGGAAGCTCACTATAGTAAGGTTGTTGGTCATTTTGGCATAGGTAAGACTACTGCTATACTTCAAAGGTATTTTAATTGGCCAAAGTTGAGAAATGGTGTCATTTCATATGTTCAAGCTTGTACTACATGTGTTATTGCTAAGTCTGCCAATTGTAAACTTGGACTGTATTCACCTCTTACTGTTCCTGAAAAAACCTTGGCATTTAGTTTCTATGGACTTTACGTGTGGTCTTCCTACCACCAAAAGAGGCCATGATTGTGTGTATGTTGTGGTAGATAGGTTCTCAAAAATGGCAGTAATAGTGGCTTGTAAAAAAATAATTTCTGTGGAGGACACTACAAAGCTTTTCTTTGAACATATTTGCGTTCATTTTGGTCTACCGAATACCATTATCTCAGATAGGGACAACATGTTTCTTAGTAAGTTCTGGTCTACATTATGGGAAAAGATGGACACAAAATTAAAAAAGTCTATTACTTTCCATCCTCAAACAGATGGAAAAACAAAGGTAGTGAATCGGATGATCATTCACATCCTACGCATGTATCACTCAAAACATCCCCGCACATGGGATGAAAGTCTTCCATATGTTCAACATAGCTACAACAGGAAAATTCACAGTTCGACTGGTCACAACCCATTTGAGGTTTATCTTGGTTATTAGCCACTTGCACCCATGGGTGTTGCCATACCACTTATTCAACCCAATCTGGTTCCACGTTTTGGTAAGGAGGAAGATAAGGCAGCCCAGTTCATTGATAGAATTCATCATCTACAACAACAAGTTCATGAAATATTGGAACATACCAATAAGAAATATAAGGAGAGACATGATGAGCATCGTACTCCTCATAATTTTCAAGTTGGGGACAAGGTGTGGTTGCATATCCAAAAGGAACGATTGCAGGGTCCCAATAGGAAGCTTCATCCTCTGTGTTATGGGCTATACACAATCATCAAGCAAGTTGGTGATAATGATTTTGAGCTTAATTTACCCCCATTTATGGGTCTTCATCCAATCTTCAATGTGGAACTCTTGAAGCCATATTTAACTCCACTATTAGATGTTGCAGATGTCGCAGAAACAATTTCCACTACAGAATTGAATCCAGATGCAGCTTATCCATTCCAATGTGATCAGATTTTGGACACCATGGTGAAAACACTTAAATAGTGGCAGATCTATCTGTACAAAGTGGTTCGAGCAGGGCAGATTGCTCAACAAGGAAAGTGGTTTACCAAGGAGCAGCTTCGGCTACGTTTTCCTCATCTCATTCAAAGTGTTGATGCAATGGGGCCCATTTCTTTTCAAGGGGGAAGTAATGATCATAAGCAAATTTAAAATATTGAAAATAATATTTTCAATTTTTTTCTATAGGTTAGTATTTGGCATTTTTGAAGGCCTTCGAGGCATTTTCAGCCCTTGAAAGTTTGGCTTGTCCTTTAGAATATTGCCATATGCAAGTTCTTTCAGGACTTCACCTTAAGCTCTTAAAGACCTTTCCAACGAGTTAAAGGGCTCTTAATTTCGAGTCCTGAGTAGAAAGTTATGCCTAGTTAAAGTTAGGACAAAATTTCATATAGTTTTTTGAAATTTTCTAGATTTTATTTTGTAAATAAACAGATGTGACTGTTGGGTTTTGATTCTCAAGAGGTTTTGGTGACCCTTGGAATCTCATGAACTAATATATGTGTGATTTTTGAATTGAATAGATTACTTTTTGGCTTGCTACAATTTTGTGTTTACCTTGTTCATGTAAACAAATCCACAATACCACAGGTTTTCACTTAGATGTTGTCATCTGAATCCATAATTCGGATCACCTACCTATTCTACTTACCCATGCAATCCTACTCAACTTTGCATACTCGTTTTTTCTATTTTGTTGTACGCCCTTAGCTTGTCCTTTCCTCAGCATATTTGATACATACCTTCAAACTCATACCAGTACATTTGGTCCCACGTCTCCTATCAAAATCTTAATGCTTTAATTATCTGTAACAAAATTACCCATGTATTCATCTTATTCTCTACGCACTTAACCTGCAGAACCCTTCCTGTCTCTTCTGCAACCTCCTACAACCACGCACCCTCTCTCTTCACACGCAGCCCACTCTTCTTATTCTTAGTCGACTCTTTACCTCCTTGTTGAGTCGATTTTACTCACTAGATATCCCTTGGGTCGCTTCCCTCCCACACTAGTAAATCTCTCTATTCTTAGCTAACTCCTTATTTTATGTCTGTATTCGGTCTTTTGAAAAGGTTTGATGCTTTTTCCTCATGGCTCGACCTGCACTTCAATGGAAGTCTAATCGATTCCCTGCCTGTTCGTTCCATTTGTTATCTTTATAACTTCCCCTTCTTGGGCCGATACACAACTTTTATCTTCCATTTCTTAACTCCTTTTATCACCCACGGTTTAAATATCATACATTAATCTTACACTTATAGGTTTAAAAGTGTTAAACATTCAAAGTTGACTGACATTTTCTAAGCTTAATATGTTGTTTAATGTATATGATCACACTAAGAATACATTTCTAGACTTAAAAATGTTAAACACTTAGATTTGATTATCACTCTCTAGACTTAATATGTTGCTTAGTGTGTGTGGTTTAAGATTGGTCGTCATTTCAAAAATGACGTTTTGAAACAAAAAGAAGTCGAATCGATCCAAAAAACTTATTTATTCCTTTTGTTTCCTTTGTGCTACGGAGATGTTGGAAATGGTTTTTGCTTTACTCTTGCCAATTTGGTTTACTTGAAAGTTCTAATGCCTTTTCAACAAATCTATTTTGTGTATATTTGCACTTTTACTGCAATTCATGAGGTTACATTTCATGGGAATTCAATCAAACAGATAGGTGCCATGTTTAGCTTTCCAATTGTCCACTATATATTTCCATGTGAGCTCCTTGCTCGAATCAATTCTAACATTGTGTGGATAATGCTGAAGAATTGCATTGTGGCCGGTGTAAACTTGAGGAACAGAAATCCATAGTGATCTCCATAGTGGATAGTGATGGTCCTTTCAAGCATACTAAAGCCTCTAAGAGACCATCTATTAGTGTTAATGTCATTTCTGCTTCTCTCTCGCTAAAATATCCAAAATATATTGACTGTGACCCTTCTTGTGTCTTTTCTTTGGATGTTTTTTCTACCGATGATTCCTTAGTTGAATTATTGGGAGCTTATGACAACCTTCCTCGTTATCACCATAACCGCAGTTTTCCCTATTATCTAAATGTGGAAGCTTACTTTGGGAAAGAAAGAAATAATGATGAGATAGTTAAAGAATTTTCTCAATTAAAAGATGCTCCTCAATAAAGCAATCTCCTAATAAATGACACCATTGATATCAAGATGGATCCTTGTGTTGAAGATAAAATCATCAAGATAGGGCAATGTCTTGACGAAGAAGAGCAAAAACAATAAGTTGAGTTGTTACATGAATTCCCTGAGATCTTTGTTTGGATATATTCTTACATTCCTGGTGTAGATCCTAAGATTGTCACTCATAACATTGTCCTAATTCCTGATGCTAAACCTATGAAGCAAAAGATTTGAAAGATTCGCCCTAAAGTGGAATTACATGTTAAAGCTGAGATTGAAAAACTGTTCGATATTGGATTCATTTGTCTCATCGATTATTCCCCATGTATTTCAAACATTATGGTTGTGGCTAAAGTTGAAAACAAGATTAGGATGTGTACAGATTTTCGAGATTTAAACAAGGCCTCTTTAAAGGATGACTTTCCTCTCCCAAATATCGATATGATAGTGGATTTGGTAGCAGGGCATGCTTTATTATCCTTTATGGATGGTTTCTCAGGATATAATCAAATCTTCATCAATCCCCAAGATCAATTGATATAAAAATGCTTTTACCACCCCTTGGGGTACGTTTTGTTGGATTGTGATGCCTTTTGGATTGAAAAATGCAAGCGCAACCTATCAATGTGTTGTGACTCTCATCTTCCATGACTATATGCATAAAACCTTAGAAGCTTACATTGATGACGTCTTAGCCAAATCTGTTCTTCGTACAGATCATGTTAAGATCCTTCGTTAAATATTTGAGAGAATTTGTAAGTATAACATGTGTTTGAATCCCCAGAAAATGTGTTTTGGTGTGGATAGTGGAGAACTATTAGGATTCACAATTTCAGATCGTGACATTGAGGTGGATACAAAGAAGATAGATGCTATTGTTAACATGCCACCTCCTAAGAATGTCTCCCAAATAAAAGGTTTGCAAGGAAAGATCCAAGCTATTCGTAGGTTCGTCTCTCAACTTGTGGATCATAACTTTCCCTTCACACAATTTCTTAAAAAGAGTATCACTTTCCAATGGAATGAGGATTGTCGTCAAGCATTTGAAGACTTAAAGACTTATTTGGCCAATCCTCCTATTCTTCAACCTGTTGATCCTACTAAGCCTTTTCTTTTGTACATTGTTGCTTCCACTCAATCTCTTGCAACCTTATTGGCACAAAGTGATAAGGATGGTAGATAATGTCACGTTTATTACATAAGACACACTCTAATCGATTACAAAGTCTGATATTTTGCAATAGAAAGACAGTGTCTTGCTTTAGTCTTTGCAACCCAAAAGTTGAGGCATTATCTCTTGAATGCTAAGATCCATGTTATCATAAATTTGATCCTCTTAAACATCTTTTCTCCAAAAATTGCCTTTTTGGATGCTTAGCTAAGTGGGTTATGATGTTGACCAAGTTTGACCTTAAGTTTGTCTCACAAAAGGCAATAAAGGGTCAAGCATTGACTGGTCACTTAGTTGATACTCCTACACCCTTCTCCCTACCAAATCCAGAGTCCTTTCCCGAAGAATACATTCTTTCCATTGAGGTTGATGAGACTTGGGAACTGTAACTTGATGGCTCTAAGTTTCGTACAGGATCGGGGGTAGGGGTGGTCTTAATCTCTCCTAAAAAGAAGCCTATTCCTCTATCATATCGTCTCAATTTCTTATGTACCAACAACATTGTTGAATATGAAGCTCTTATAGATGGAATTAAAGCAACCTTGGCATTGAGTGTGAAACATATACATATTTATGGAGATTCTCAATTAATCATAAGACAAGTGACAGGAGTTTATCAAGCTAAGAAAGACAAATTATCACAATATAAAGATCTAGCTTTATCCTTGTTGCAAAAATTTGATTATGATACCATGGAGCTCGTTCCTTGAAAAGATAATCAACATGATAATGTGATGGCATGTGTTGCCTCTCTTGTGTCTCTAGAGGACCCCTTGGTAGATCTTCAATTCACTATTCACAACCTCACTACCCCAGCTATTGTTGATAATCCTAGTGATGTGGCATATTGTTGCATTATAGATTCTGATGAATGTTACTCACATATTGTGATATATTTCAGTGATGGTACCTATCCTGATTTTGCGAATAAGAATACTAGGGCTAGGATTCGCAAATTGGCTGCTAGATACATTATCCTTTCTAATGTTCTTTATAGGAGGGGTTATAATGGTCTTCTTCTTCGATTCTTAAACAAGGCTGAAATCCCTATTGCTCTTGAGGAAGCACATTCAGGTGCTTGTGGGGGGTATTTTGGGGGTAGGCCTTTAGTTCAAAGATTGCTCTGAATGGGATAATATTGGCAAACCATGGACAAGGATTCCTTTGTGTTTGTTAAACGATGTCATCAGTGTCAGCAACATCGCAATTTGATCCATGCCCCTGCCCAAGAGATTCGATCATGGGTAGAATCTTGGCCCTTTTCTACATGGGGTTTGGATCTTGTTGGTAAAAATTTTCCTCCTTCATCTCAAGGACATACCTTCATCATAAATGCCACTAATTACTTTACGAAGTGGGTGGAAGTTGTTCCTCTTCAATCCACTACCGCTAAAGTAATTTGTCAATTCATTTTGAAAAACATTATTTCTCAATTTGGGATACCTTCCACCTTAGTTTCAGATAATGGAAGGTCGTTCAAAAATAAGGATGTGAAGAAGTTTCTTGAGAAATATCATATTCAACATAGATTTTCTACACCATATTATCCTCAATCAAATGGTCAAGTTGAGTCTTCTAATAGGATAATTGAACATATTCTTCGAAAAATTGTAAACAAGCATGGTAAGGATTGGCATACTCAATTAACCTATGCTCTATGGGCCTATTGCACGAGTGTACGTGTTTCTAGGGGTTTTACTCCTTATAATATTGTTTATGGTGTTGATGCCATTATGCCTTTGGAGTTAGAAATCCCTTCTTTGAGAGTCTCTCTTAGGGGCATAGTGGATGATTATTCCTATAGAGAGCAAAGACTTCAACAACTTCAGATGCTCAATGAACAACATATAAATGCCCTTGAGCATATTCAAGCATATCATAAAACTTTACAATGATAAGGCTATTCAACATTCATTCTCAGTAGGTTATTTACCCCTTTATGAGAATCAATGCAACGTGAATGCCTTACCTGAGGATAAGGTAAAATTCAGCCCTAATTGGCTTGGACCATACATTGTTGTCTAGGTCTATGGATCAAGTGCTTACAAGATAGCAGATGTGGAAGGTACGTCTCTCAAGGAACCCATAAATGCTATGCACCTTCATAGATTTTTCTCTTTTTTTCTCTTTCTAGTCTACTTTCTTCTCTCTCTCTACATCTCTTTCTTCAAAATTGGGTAATATGTTAGCATGTCTTCATTAAAGTATGTAAGATGGAATGATGTTATATTGTTTGGTCTACATTACTTCATTCTTGACAAGCATGTTTCATTACTTTATTATTTGTCTTGGATTCTTTTATGTAAACTGTAATAGATTTGCATTTCATATGTGCTAGCATGTTATACAATTTCTTATTGTTGAGTAGAATTATATCATGTTGTGTTTAATTAAAGTTAATTAAATCATATTTTTTACATAGTTCTTAGGCTTAATACATTCTTCTTTTACATCATCAAAGTAGCATTTGATTAAATACTTAGTTATTTAATTAAATCACACATGTATCAATTTAATCATGAAGCATTGAGAAATCAATCACATGGAAATTAAAATCAAACATACATGTTCATCACTCAATATGTTACTTCTAATCTAATCAATGCATATATTGTTTAACCATTAAAATAACATATCCATGAGTATCATAATATATACATCAATACATCAAAATCATATCCTATCCCTAGGACTAGTAGCTAGAGGATGGTGGCTAGATGCCCCCTCCTGATCTAGTTGTGGGGGTGGCCCCATGAGGGTGTATCCTGATATGGACCGCAAGTAACTCCATGAGGAGCTCCTACGATCCCTCTCCATCATGATCCCACAGTATGTGGCTGCCTTTGTCTGTGACGCTGCTAGGTCACGCTCTGTCTATCATAAATTCTCTTGTAGGACCTCCACCTCCATCTAAATAGGAGAGAAAATGTCCTTGTGTCTTCCAATACTCCTCTGGGATCTATGCGATATCTGTGAGGAACTAGGAATGTGCGCAATCACAATGAGATCTGTCACTACATTCTGAATCACAGAATGCCACTCCTGGACGGTAGTTGTAGGATAGAGAGAAATATTTTATCAGTAACATTCTATATCATCAAATCTAAAGCAAGTAAGATACATAAGATTCAATAATAGGACACTTTACTTGGATCTCCCTCTCACCAGTAGGGATCATGGACAGAGACCACCTGAGACTAGGAACCGCTAGGCTCTCCATGCTCATATTGTCTTTGTATAGTAGGTGTGGGCCGAGGGGGACTCGAATTAGGACCCCTTATAGGGTCTTTCTAAGCCCGCAGTAGGAGACTTGGTGGATCTATGGCTATGGTATCCTCCCCGGAGTGATGAGGAACTACATCTGAATCATCCTCCTCATCCTCCTCCTCTCTGTCCTCATCATCATCTCCATCCTAATCTCCCTCTCTGGTATCAGGATCATCTTTGCTTGCCTCCTACTCTCATGTGTCGTCCACCTGATCATCTGAGCCCTCCTCGGATGCATTTGATCCCTCTCCATTGCCTAACTGTCTCTATGGTCCGAGGTTCCCACTAGGGAAGTTTGCGAGGAAGATGGCCTCAGGGTATGTCCTCCCCCACGATGTGATGTACCGCTAGTGTGCGCCTGAATCATCTCTATAATTTATCGCTATGTCTTGATCTAACCCGTCTGAATCTGTGATGTCAATCTCATCAGTGATAGGCCTAGGAATGGCTCCTAGCCTCGGCATCACGTGTGAGTGTTGGATGTACACAGGAACATCAATAGGAACACACTGCTCGAACCCAAACTATCACCAACCTCGGTCGAAGTAGAAGGGAACAACTATGTGGTTGTATCGTTCCTCTAGGAGATGGTTCCTCTACATGATAAACATCTATCTGTGTATCCCTGCCCACATGTACATCCTGCGGTAGGGTCTCCATATGACTTTGCATGTTGTCAATCTATCTAATCTCAACCTCCAATATAGGAGATCATCAAATCGCCACTCATGGGTAAGAGGATAAGCATATATATACCCTAGGCTACTCTAGGACTATCTCTATGGGGGATCCATTAGGCCTAGTGCAGGTAATATGCTCAAACACCCACACTTGTATTAGCGTGCATGTCATAAGGCTGCATCCCTGTCCAAACACATACTCCCCAAGGTCGTGATAGAGATGCGCAAGAATCCTCCAACCCCAAGAGTATACTCTCCTATGTCTCTTCATCACTCGGATAGCGTAGATGAATCATCCATGCATATGTGTGTCATTCCCATTAGGGTACACAACTAGTGCAAGGGTCGCAATCATGAGTCACCTCACTAATAGAACCTCACCGGTAGGGTGTAGGAGCCAACTAACCATGATACGGCCGCTCATCTCGTTGCATATCACTCTCCCCATATCATATACCTTCTCTCTCTTGTAATCCTCCTCTATCTGGTTAGATCAATATCTCACAGTCTCTCCTCTAATGGGAAGGCGCAAAATGCAGTATACATCCTCAAGGGTGACCGTCATCTCCCCCATAGGTAGTGAGAACAGCGAAGTGTCTACATCTCACCTCTCCATCAGTACCATTAGCATCCCAGAATGGAATCGGATGGCCAACATGGTCATCGCATCCCACAAGCCCACTACATGTAGAAAATCCCTCCCTCCCACTGTCATCCTTGGGATCTACTCCCGAAGGCTCCGAAAGGTGAGACCGGCGGTATTCTCACAGATGTATGGTAGTGTCTACAAAATGCAACAACAATCTATCATCAGTAATCCATCAATCATCACTATAATCTAATCAATGCAATCATTCTATCAATTCTAACATTCATCGCCTGATCCTATGTCATCGTTGGTCACCCTGAATAGGGAACAATGTGCCCTGAGTAGATCAGGGTGCCCTACTAGGACCATGGTTCCTAGTTGGGACCATGGCACCCAGATGGGACCAGGGTGCCTCCGTGGGACCATGGCATCCTAAGAGGACCAGGGCACCCTAAGACCCCTAGGTATCCGAAGCGAGAGCCCCGACCCAAACTTGGTGATGACATCATCATTCCCCAAAACTTTGAAAGCATGAAAAAGTCAACTGCAATCAACAGAAGGTCAACTCACCTCAACAATCGGTCGGTCGACGAGTACAGACTAGCGCAGGATCTCCATCCTCGTAGGTCGCTCAGGTCGATGTCATGGCATGATGGCTTGTATGTAGGCTCCTCTCCAGTGAATAGTGCCAAAATGTTAAAAAGTGACAAATGAAGGTGTCACTTTCATATTTATGTGTTATGCACTTTTTGACTTTATGTTTTTAAGTTAAAACCCTAATTTCTGCACTTTTTCTTCAATCTATCATATCTTGAGCTAGGAAGCTCCGATTCTCGCATCGTTGGTGGTGTTGGAATCATGTGTTAGTCCTCTCGCTCCGTATTAGTTCCATAATATGCTTGGATGAGCAATCAAGCCTCGTTGTGAACTTCCTTCATCAAAATATTTATCACAATTCGTTGTGGAAAACATGATACCCTGTTTCACCTCACTAATAAGCAAGTCAAAATAGGGGGGGCATATAGCTACCCACGAATTTCATCACCTTCCTTAGTAAGAATTAGGTGATTTTGTGATCTAACATGCGGTTTTGTAGGGTGTGGTTCCTAACTGTGTATTGTAGATACCCTTGGGGGCTTCATTCGATAACTTATGGATATATTCTTTTTTAAATGATGTTTACTTTTTTGTGCTTTAGCTTGCATATGCACGTAGTGTCATATGACTGCTAAAGTGGGGGCTAAATGTAGTGTTGTAAATTGTACACCCTTGCTAGGATGGTACAATTTCACACTTAGGTTAGCACCCGCCTTAGTGTGTCTTGCATCTTGCATTTCTAATTCCCTTTAAGCATTTAATTAAATTAACCTAAGGTCATGTTTCATAACTTTACATATTATAAAGTTGGGCCCTTTACCCTAAGTGTGCCCCTTTTCATCTTATTCCTCCAATGAATCATTTAATCATAAACCCTAATTGTCTTCTTTTAACTTTTTAGGCCTAATTTCGCATATCAAAACATCTTGAAATCAACTGTAACTTTGGGATGTGCTCTAATATCATCATATCTAACGGCCCCGAAAATTCGGTGAAAAGTTGGTCGGACCGTGGCGGGAATGCACATGGTACACGGCTTTTTCCCTGAAATTTTGGGAGCACAGTCCTATGATATAATAATGCTTAACCTCAAAATATTAGTGGAAAATTCAAATCCTAGGTCGGTCTAAACATGAAATTAAGATCTAGGGTTTCATACTTAAGAGCTCTCTTTCTTCATTTGAAAGGGTCTTCTTCTAAGAATTTAAGAGCAGGTTTTTGGAGTATTAGAGTCTTCTTTGCAGTGAAAGAGTAGATCTTTGAAGTGTTCAACAACATTCAACATTCATCCATCAAGCATTCATCAAGTATCATTTTATCAATTGGGGGCTTTTGAAGATGTAGAAGAACAATAGGAGATCATCGATTGACGATTGTCTTGTACCTCTCCCTTCGGGTTGGGTATGGTTTCATGTTGTTTTCATGTCTTTGCATAAGCTTTATTTTGATTCATATTCATGCTTTAAATCACTTTGCATTATGGATTTAGAGAATTTACTTTATCAATTATAAGTAATTAGGGTTTACTCTTTAGGGTTGCTCTAGGTTGTTTACTTTAATTCTTAGGATCTTGCATACACACAAGGTTCTTGCACACACATTTTCAGTACATTATCGGCTATTTATGGAGGTGGAAATCACCAACACAGGGGTTTGACTAAGGCAAAACCCTATATAGCCACTCCAAACCCTTTTTTTTAGCTTCAGGTATAGGTATAGATATGAGCGTCGCTAGAAGTTTCAAGACCGAAAGAGAACACAGGGATAGTTTTGGGTTGCAGATCTTGGTAGAAACCGTAGGGACAGGGGTGTGGCACCCTAGTCCTACCCAAGACAATAGCGTGGTTCCGTGGCCCTGCCCTCTATCAGTAGGACTTGGCAGAACAACACTTTGTAGGCTCCAAAATTGCAGAAGCAGGACAGTGGCGTGGCACCCTGGTCTCGAACATTTCTGCTCATATTTCAAACATAGGTGCACCTCTGATTTTTCTATTTGATCTATACTTTTCAGCAATGTATCGATTGTTCTTTGATCTGCATTCTCATATTAGGGTTTGCTTGCTTACTTTCTTTCTAGGTTAGATTGCATTTTGCATCATTCCTCTCTCTCATTTACAACAAAGTAATAGAAAACCTAATAGGTAATCCACGACTCTCTCTTTCTCATAAGAAGTAGCTGACGTGGTTACCTCCTTAGGCTCTTTCATATTTCATGAGTGTGTATGAGAGTGCAAATAGGGTTTCCATACTTAGTCTCACTCCCCCCCCCCTCACACACACACACATATATATGCCATGGGAGACTCTCATTAACAAACTTGAAGCGACCATTATAGAAGTAGTTAATAGTAGACTTTCTTCTCATAAGTCTAAAAAGTCTCAATTTTCTAGCTAGAAAAACAAAATGAAGAGTCATTGGTTTGGTCTGAATACCCCTTTTTTTGTTGGGAATGGGGGGAAGGATTTATTAAAAGAATGAGCATTAATTGTATGGTCTCTTCCAAAATAAGGATGGTTTAAAATGAATTTTGATGGGGTCTCTCAAGGAAATCCTAGAGTCTCAGGAGTAGATGTATAATCCACTCTTTAGATAGAGTGGTTGAAGTTAAAAAAGGCCAAAACATTAGTAGATGATACTAATAATGTCGTAGAAATCCAAACAGCTATTGAGGGACTATCTATCTGTAGGGATATTGGTCTAAATAAAGTGGAAATTGAAGGAGATTCAACCATTATTATTAATGCTTTAACGATCGGTAGCACCCCAAATTAGAGACTCAACTCTTTTCTAAGAAGGATCATTGATTTGTTAAAATAATTTTATGCTTTCACCATTTATCATGGTTTTAGAGAGGCAAACAGATTGGCAGATCATTTAGAAAATAGGGGAGCTAATGGTTTTAATGAGAAATACATCAGAGTTTCTAGACCTTTAGAGATAAGTGACTCGGTAGCAGGGTGATTCACATTATTTTTATGCCCAAATATTTGAACTTAGGCTCATCGGATAGATTCAATAGTTATTTTTTGTATTTGGTTCGTTTAGTGTCTTCTCTCAGGTGTGCCTTAATAATTGTGGGGGTGAATTTATTTGGCTTTGATTTCTCTCAATATTTTCACGATCTTCTACAGTTTTATTTGATTTGAAATTTAGCATTTATGTCATCAATAATCAGGTATTCTTTGGCATAAAGGATTGTTTTTTGGACAAGTTAATGGTTTGTTTTCAAAAAATGTGGTTGTTGCCTTCTTGTTGGGGAATTTAATTAAAAAAAATCCAGAGGTTGGGATCTCCACAAGATCTGTCATCGAATTCGCCAAAGATATTTTCTAGTGTGGTGGCGGAGGTGAATGACTTAGATTTTAATCATTGATGGACTTTAGTTTTCGCTAAAGTATGTTTTTGGCTGGTTGATCATAAAGTTGGCATTTAGAATTTGACACCTCTGCTAAATTTGTCTTTAGCCATGCATTTATTCAAAAAGATAGGTCATATCAACTTGTCTTGAGTAATGAATTTCGGGGGTTTTTCCAAGTTGAAAGTCCCTTTACTTCTTAAGCAAGATTTATGTCGTAATCATTCAATTTCCCTTATCCTCTGGATTTAAAACTCGACAATTTGTTTCTTGAGGTATTTATTTTTTGTAGGTTTCTCAAAGTGTTTGATCTGAATTATAGATTCGGATGACAACACCTGAGTGAGAACCTGCTGTATTGTGGATTTGTTTACATGAACAAGGTAAACACAAAATTGAAGCAAGCCAAAAAGTAACCTATTCAATTCAAAAATCCAACATATATCAGTTAATGAGATTCCAAGGGTCACCAAAACCCCTTGAGAATCGAAACCCAATAGTCTCATGATCTGTTTATTTACATATTAAAATCTAAAACTATGAAAATTTCAAAAAAAAACTATATAAAATTTTGTCCTAACTTCAACTAAGCATAACTCTCTACTCAGGACTCAAAATTATGAGTTGTTTAACTCATAGGAAAGGTCTCCAAAAGTTGAAGGGAAAGTCCTAAACGAACTTTCCTATGGCAATATTCTAACGGACGGGCCAAACTTTCAAGGGCTGAAAATGCCCCAAAGGCCTTCAAAAACGCCAATTACTAACATATAGAAAACCTACAAAAAAATATACAAATACTTTTTTCAATATTTCAAATTTTCTTTTGATCATTACTTCCCCCTTGACAAGAAATGGGCCCCATTGCATCAAAACTCTGAATGAGATGAGGAAAACAAAGTTGAAGTTGCTCCCTGGTAAACCACTTTCCTTGTTGAGAAATCTGCCCTACTCGAACCACTTTGTACAAATAGATTTCCTGTTGTTTGAGTGTTTTCACCATGGTGTCCACAATCTGATCACATTGGAATGGAGAAGTTGCATCTGGATTCAATTCTGTAGTGGAAATTGTTTCTGCCACATCTGCAACATCTAATAGTGGAGGAAAATATGGCTTCAAGAGTTCCACATCGAAGACTAGATGAAAACCCAGAAATGGGGGTAAATTAAGTTCAAAAGCATTATCACCAACTTTCTTGATGATTGTGTATGGCCCATAACGCAGAGGATGAAGTTTCCTATTAGCACCCTATAATTGTTCCTTCTGGATATGCAACCACACCTTGTCCCCAAATTGAAAATTATGAGGAGTACAATGCTCATCATGTCTCTCCTTATATTTTTTATTGGTATGCTCCAAGATTTCATGAACTTGTTGTTGTAGATTATGAATTCTATCAATGAATTGGGTGGCCTTATCTTCCTCCTTACCAACACGTGGAACCAGATCGAGTTGAATAAGTGGTATGGCAACATCCATGGGTGCAAGTGGCTGATAACCAAGACAAACCTCAAATGGGTTGTGACCAGTCAAACTGTGAATTGCCCTTTTCTAGCTATGTTGAACATATGGAAGACTTCCATCCCATGTGTGGGTATGTTTTGAGTGATACATGTGTAGGATGTGAATGTTCATCTGATTCACTACCTCTATTTTGCCATCTGTTTGAGGATGAAAAGCAGTAGACTTTGTTAATTTTGTGTCCATCTTTTCCCATAATGTAGACTAGAACTTACTAAGAGACTTGTTGTCCCTATCTGAAATAATGGTATTTGGCAGACCAATATGAACCCAAATGTGATCAAAGAAAATCTTTGCAGTGTCCTCTACATAAATTATTATTTTTCAAGCCACTATTACTGCAATTTTTGAGAGCCTATCTACCACAACATACACACAATCATGGCCTGTTTTGGTGGTAGGAAGACCGGACATAAAGTCCATAGAAACTGAATGCCAAGGTTTTTCAGGAACATGAAGTGGTGAATACAGTCCATGTTTACGATTGGCAGGCTTAGCAATATTACATGCGGTACAAGCTTGAATATATGAAATGACATCATTTCTCTACTTTGGCCAATAAAAATACCTTTGAAGTATAGTGTTAGAGTAATTGGGTATTTACTTGATTAATTAAACAATATTTGTTTAATTCTTTAAGTTCCCTATTATCTTTTTACACTTAAGCTAACATTAGGTGCATAATAATTAATTCTTTTACTAATTATTATGTGCAAGCCTAGGTTTTCCCTTTTAGGGTTTCTTGACCTATTAGAAGTTATTTTTCATTTCTTTGTATCATTATAACACTACACCTTTTTGGTGAATATTGAGCTCTCCTCTTTTGAGCATATTTTTCCTGTGTATTGTTCTTCAGATTGCTTTGCTTCATTGCTTCTCCTTGTAACAGATTTTTTTAGCTTGCAGAAGATCTTTAGGCTCCTGTGGTGTTGTGTTTCTCAACTCTAACATGGTATTAGAGCTCAGATCTACAGCCATCTGTTCTTATTTTTGAGATTTTTTGCATTGGAAGCAGATCTGGGGTTTCAAGCAATTTTTTTTGTGTTCTTAGGGATAGGATTTTTTTCTGAGCACTTTGGGCCTAAACGAACCTTACCATCATGCTCAGAAGGCCCAAAAACCCCTATAGTCATATAAAATTTGTCTATTTTTGACTCTTGAGCATATGGGTGATTTTTTTCTCCAACACCAGGTCGTACGGTTGTGGCACGCAAATCAAGAAAAAAATTCAAATTCTTTTTCCCTTTTTATGGCATGTCGGCCGGATTTTTTATTTTTTTTTTAAAATCTAAAATTTTTTTTAAAAAGGCGAAAAACAATGAAAAGCAAAGTTTTTTTAAAAAACATTTTGGGTCTTACATCGGTACCGTCGACCTGACAGTCCGGTCGTCGTACGATGACTAGACCTGTCATTCCGGCCCTTGCTAGCCCCAACAACCAATGGCCCACTCTTCAACCCCCGCCGGCCTCACTTGTCGGCCCCTCCAACCACCACCGTCGGCGTTCCCCTGCAGCTGTCGCGCTGCCTCTACCACCCCCTCTATCGTGTCGCTCCCCTCCAGCGCAACCACCTGTTGCGCTCCACCAACAACTGCGCTCCCCCGCCGTCGGCAACCCCTACGGCCCCTGCTCCTCCCGAGTTCTCTCCACCGTCGTCGGCTCAGTCTGCCACCCTGCCACCTGGCCCGACCACCACCACCGCCGCCCCCCGGCCACCTCCTCCTGGCTTCTCCACCCTCTAGCCTTTTTTGAGGGGGGGTTGGTTTTTTGGTCCTATCTTTCACATCTAGATTAATTTTTTGGAAAATGAATAGGCGTCGGAAATCTGATTCCGAGCTAGACGTCATGAAGTTGGATTTTTTTTCTGAATCTGCTATTTGGATGTACTTTTTTCAGTCAAAGTCGGGCTTCTTTTCTGCACTTTCGGGGCTGTAGAATGGGCAAACAAACTCCATTTTTAAAAAATGAATAAGTGTTGGAAAGATCTCAGCATGCTCTATTTAGTAGTCTTACCTATGCCAAAATGACCAGCAACCTTACTATAGTGAGCTTCCCATATTTGTTTTTTACGTTTTGCATTGGGCACATAGATTTGGCCAAGGTGACAAAGCATTCCATCCTGCAAATAGAAGTCATTGACTTTATGTCCCTTCACTAATGGGTTATAAACATCTATAAATTCAACATCATTCTCATACAAGCAAGCTCGGGCTTCAGTTGGATGACCACATGAGTCCAATACCATACTTATAGCTACAATCGGAGGCCTGCTCAAATAGTCTACTACTCTGTTAGTGCTTCCCTTCTTGTGGTGAATATTGAGATGAAATTGTTGAAGATGGGTTGACCATTGTTGATGTTGATCATTCTGCAACTTCCCTTGTGTTTGTAAAAATTGAAAAGGTTTGTGGTCTGTGTGGATGACAGTCTCCTACCCAAAATATAATATTTCCATTGCTTACATGCTTGAACAATAGCATGCAATTCCTTGTCATAAGGGGCATACCAACGCACTGTATCAGAAAAATTCTGACTATGATATGCAACTGGGTGACCATGCTACATGAGGACTGCTCCTAGGGCATATTCTAATGCATCAGTTTGTATTTCAAATGACTGTTGCAAGTCAGGAAGAGATAAAACTGGTGCAGAACATAATCTTCATTTTAACTCCTCGAATGCTTCTTGTTGAGCACCTGTCCATTTAAACTTTTCTTGTGTTCCTCCCTGCAATGACTGATTTAGAGGCCAAGACAAATGGGAAAACCCCAACGCAAATTTGCGATAAAAGTTTGCCAACCCAAGGAAACTTCGTAATTCTATGAGATTTCTAGGAGATGGTCAGTCCTTAATCACTTGTATCTTCTCCGAATCAACATAGACACCCTCACTGTCAATAACATATCCTAAGTATCTGATACTCTGCATACCAAAGGAGCACTTTTCTTTGTTTGCATAAAGCCCATGAACTTATAAAGTTGAGAGATGTTTTTCCACATGTTGCAAGTGTTCCTCCCAAGTTTTGCTAAAGATGAGTATGTCATCCAGATATACCATCACGAAGGAATCAGTGAATGGTCTGAGTACATCATTCATCATTCTCATAAATATCATTGGAGCATTTGTTAAACCGAAAGGCATCACTAGCCATTCAAACAATCCCTCTTTAGATTTGAATGTTAACTTCCACACATCAACTGAGTCAATTAGTACTTGATGGTATCCCGATTTCAAACCAAATTTTGTGAAGAATCGGGCCCCTCTAAGCTGGTCCAAGAGGTCATCTATCCAGGGAAGTGGATACCTATTTTTGACTGAAATTTTGTTCAAGGCCCTATAGTCAATGCAAAGTCTCCAAGTTCCATCATTTTTCTTTGCCAGAACAATGGGACTGCCACAAGGTGATGCACTTGGACAAATATGTCCCTTCTCAATCAATTCTTGTATTTGTCTCTTAATTTCATTAATTTCTAATACTGATCTATGGTAGACTGGTTCATTAGGCAATGGAGTTTCTGGTATCAAATCAATAGTGTGTCTCACTTGGCAGTGTGTAGGTACCCCAGTTGGTAACTTAAACAAATTCTTATATTTTATCAAAATTTGATTCATTGATCTTTTCTGCAGTGTTGTGGTGTTTGTGATGGCATGGGAATTATATATTGACTTCCTTTCTTCTTCAGAATGAATCATCAATAATATGAATGTTCCCATTTTGGCAACCAACCTCCTACAGTGCTTAGCACTAATCAAAAAGGTAGAGTATATGGGGCTTACCTCTGGTATTTGGTATTTCTACTCACCTAATCTGATTGTCACATTGCGAGGTCTAGACTCATAAACACCATGGCACTAGTACATATATGGTTGTCCCAACATAACATCACAAACATCTAAAGGAGCCACATCACAGATTACCTCATCTTTAAAAGGCTTTATAGAGTATGAAAGGCGGCACTATTGGTGCACTTGGATATCTCTCCCTAGACTTACCCATCCCATTGAATAGGGTTGCGGGTGTGCTATTGTTTTCAAATTCAGTCTCTTCACAGTCTTTGCTGATATTAGGTTCTTTTGACTACCACTATCAACAATAAAGTGCAGGGTTTTTCCTTCGACCCGCATCTGTGAGTGGAACAATCTATCCTCATCCTCCCAAGGCAATATCTTTGTAGTAGCTACCGTTGCATATGGATCAGCCTCAATGACATGTTCATGACTTTCTTCTGTGCAAGATTCTCCCACCTTAGATTTCGCCTTGTCCTCATGCATCTCCATCATTAAACTTTTTATGGTTCTGCTATCTTTTGTGTTATGAGAGGGACTCTTATGAAATTCACACCAAATACCATTCTCTTGTGTCTTCTTCATACCCCATGCCTTTTTCGTTAGTGAATTGGAAGAAGATTCCTTGGAGGTTTGTTTCCATGTAGTTTTACCACCTTCACCCTTCCATTTGTTGTTTGCGAAGTTATCCCTCCTTCCTTTCTATTTGAATTTCTCCTCAATTTTTGTAGAAAATTTATATGCACTAGGTAACGTCTCTATGTTCAGGAATTCCATTTCAGTTTGGATATACCTATGGAGTCCACTCTGATATTTCAAAACTCAGTGCTTCTCACAATCTTTGATGCCAAGCTTTGTTGCTAAAGCATGAAACATGTTAGTATATTCCTGAACAGTTTGGTCCTTTTCTGTCAAAACAATTGCCACTGCATATATTTTTGTTCATATGTATCTGTAGGAAAATATTCTTCCTTTATGTGCTCCATGAATTCTCCCCATGTGGGTTTTTGATCAAAAATAAAAGTACTGCTAGTTTCTGCTGCCTTGGATGCTAACTTCGCTTCCCACGAATCTTTCACATGATTTTCAGCTTTGACAAGAGTGAAAGTTATTTTCTCTTCATTTGAGAACTGGTTGACAGAGAAATACCTTTCCAGTTTTGAAACCCAATCATCAATAGCATTCGCATCAATCTTTCTTTGAAATGTGGCTATATCGAAATTCACTTGCACCTTGAATGGTGTATATCCTGTGAATGGTGGGTTTGCTTGTGACCCACGAAGTTCCATCATTTGCTTGAACTGCTCCATCATTTCTTCATGTTGTTTTGTTAATGCATCTGCAACCAACGCTTTAATGTCATCGTCGGTCTATAACTTAGCCATCTATGATCATGTGCATCTCAAAGGAAGGTAGTCTGAAGGATTCCTTGTTTCCAACCCCAATCTTTGATCACGTGTGATATGACATACGAGAGCGAACTTTCTCTGATACCACTAATCTGAATTATGGATTCGAATGACAACACTTGAGTGAGAACCTACGGTATTGTGGATTTGTTTACATGAACAAGGTAAACACATAATTGAAGCAAGCCAAAAAGTAATCTATTCAATTCGAAAATCCAACATATATCAATTCATGAGATTCCAGGGGTCACCAAAACCCCTTGAGAATCGAAACCCAACAGTCACATCTGTTTATTTACATAATAAAATCTAAAACTATGAAAATTTCAAAAAAAATTATATGAAATTTTGTCCTAACTTCAACTAGGCATAACTTTCTACTCAGGACTCGAAATTACGAGCCGTTTAACTCATTGGAAAGTTCTCCGAGAGTTGAAGGTGAAGTCTTGAAAGAACGTGCTTATAACAATGCATGAAAGGATGAGCCAAACTTTCAAGAACTGAAAATGCCCCGAAGGCCTTCAAAAACACCAATTACTAACATATAGAAAAACTAGAATAAAATATAAAAATATTTTTTTCAATATTTCAAATTTACTTCTGATCAGTGTTGTACAAGTTATGGATTCCCCTATGAGGCTTATCTCCTCCAAAAGACAGATGGCATTCTTAGGTGAAATCAAAGAGAAACGCATGAAGGAGGTGTTAAATGCAACACATTTTGTTATAGTGAGGACAGTTAAACGCATTTTAGGAGATGAGTTCCTCATAGCAAAATATAAATACAGGGTAAATATGGAGATTCCAGCCGTGTTTGTTGCCACCCTTCTCCATACTGGTCTTTCGAAAGAAAAAACTGAAGCACTTTGGCGGAAGGTTTTTAAGTCAGATTTGCTTGAAGATTTAAGTAATGCTTTGAGGAATATAGATGAGAACCTCACTATTCCATTGTCAAAGAACTATATGGTAACTATTCGTGGAGGAAAACCTCCTCTAAGATTCCCCATTTTATATATTAAGGCAAGGAAGCCCATATGGGCAAGGAAATTCAAAATCAAGGAAAATGCAAACTTCTTGTGATCTTTCTTTCATTTTTATAAGAATTCTGATCAGAACTGGATTAAGAAATATTTTGAAAGGGATGGCCTTCCTACTCAAGCTCGAGATGAAATATTGTCTAAGAATGGGTATCTAACCTGGAAGAAATTATGGTTGGTCTTGGTCCTGAGCCTTTGGAGGTGTCGATTTTCTTTCCTTATCCAGAACCATGGCTGATTCGTCAACAAGTCTAGTGCATGTCCATTTAGTGGACACTTCGGCTGCTCCTGGTCCCTCATCTCCTGCTCGGTGACCTTCATGATTCTGTTTGGAGCATATTCCTTCCACTCTAAATCCACTATGCTCAGATAATAACGTTTTGTTTTAGTTCTATTTTTAGCTCTCTTGTTCTCTGTAAAGACTGCAATTTTGATGTCCTTCGTTTCATGCCCTAGAAGGGTATTTTGGTCTCCCTGGACATAGCCTAGGTTTTGGTTGGTTATCTTTTTCAGACTTGGTTAAACTTTATTATTATGTACTTACTACTTTTATTTAATATAATTGGCATTAGCCCTTGGTTGATCCAAAAAATAATAATGAACGCATGCATTAAGCAAAAAAACCTACTTCAGAAATGAAATCTGCTGGTAAGTAAATTATAGCTCTAATCTTCAGTCACGACTCAATGTTTCCTTTCAGATTGTATTCAAACCCTTCCAGATCGAGATATACTAGTGAGCAAGTCTTCTATGCCTCTATTCCAGCTTCCAAATCCTCACAGGTTTTAGAATAACAAGATATTGTTGTAGAAAAATATGTAAAGATCATTCGATAGAGATCACAAGAAAATCTATCCTTTCCTAGTACTACGATAACCATTCCTTTGCCATCCTTATTATTGATAAATCGACATAAATTCATGTCTTTCTCACCCTTGCCTGGGTGTTACAAAATCAAGATTACAATCAATGATTACAGCATGCAATTGTGTTGTTTCATCCTTCTCTTGCATGTGGAAACCAAGCTATTTCTTTTTCAATTATATTTGCTATATGAACCGATGATATCAATGGATGCAAAAGTTTCTATATTTTAAATAACTTATTAATAATTTTTGAAATGTTTCCCAAGTATTCTTATCAGCTATAATATGTTGTATTTATTTATCAAAATAAAAGTATTTCATGATATTAATTTCAAAGACCAATTACCATGCTTTGTCATTATTCATATAATCGTATTCACATGCAATTCTTCCTTCATAGTATATCAATATATACATATGCATACATATATATGTAGTAAGTTAGATTTATGTACTCCAATACAATCATTCATGGACAACATTATTATATGGTTCACACATTATACATGTGTCCATAACATTATTCCCATATTCTATATGTATACATATGAATGATCATGTTTGTATTTCTTTCATATGCATATATATTAAATATGGGTAATAGCTTTATGGGTACCTGTATAGTGTGCTTATTAGTTTAACATTCATATCTTTGCATCAGTATTAAGATATTAGTCAAAATCATATGAAGATTATATACCTGTCACAAGAATAGAAAAAGCCAAGCATGAATTCAATGATCGCATCAAGGTATGCACTCTTTTATCATTACTTCAAGTAATTAAAAATTGATTCCCCATTCATTCATTTGATAAGGCACATATTAATATAATGCAATACTACATGACTTATTGGATGCATCTGAGTGTGTATCTCTGTTAGTAATTCACCTGATCACTAAGTGTTTCCTACCTCAATCATACTCTCGTCTTCATTTTTATCCTCGCATAGGAAACTATAGAATGAGCTCAATAATCAGGCTAAAATGCTATCATAGTCAAGTTAGATTTTGATAAAGTGTATGATAGAATGCAATAAAGATTTATTGTCAAAATTTTGCAATGGTTGGGGTTTGGCTCCAAGTTATGTAAACATGTTGAAATATTGTTTAAAGATGTCAATGCTCAACTGATAGTTAATAATGAGATGTCTGACTCCTTCCCACTTCAATGCTCAATCAAACAAAGGATTTCCTTTATCTCATTTTCTTTATGGTTTGGTTGTTAATGCACTTAGTTATTTGATGGAGAAATACAATCAAATGAACTCAATCAAGGGTCTCTATATTTTATAATGGTGTGGTCATTAATTCTCATTTTGTTTATGATAGCATGTTTTTTCTTCAAAACTCTGAATATGAGATTTTGAATGCATAGATTTTATTAACCATTATTGCTTAGTTTCAAGGTCTAAGTTAGAACATCATAAAAATGAATTTCTCATGACACAAATAGATGAATATCCTCCTTGGATCCCCTCAAAATAGAAACAAATTAAAAATGGTCAAAAATCTCTTCACCTAGGCATCTCCTTTGGAATGGGTGTATCTCTTTCTAAGTGTGGAAATTTAAGTGTTTACTTCAAGAAATAAATTTATTTCTTTAGTCGGTAAGATTCAAGTTGTCAATGGCATATTCTTGGCCTCGCACATTTACTACTCATCTTGTTATATGCCCTTAAAAAATGATATGGTTGTTGGATATTCGGTGAGATTGCTGCAAACATGTGCTCCAATGATATCTGAGAGATGTGTTGTCATCGATGTCAACATATTGGTTTGTTCTTTATATTAATGATCAGAGTTTGCAGATTAAAGGGTTTGTAGAGGATTGTGTATAGATGATTCAGTATGATTTTCAGAGGCCCACATGAAGATTTGAGCAAGTTATGGTTATTTGTGCTATGGCTAGTTTTCTTGTTGTTCAATATTGCCAGAGTATTCGGTATTTTGATCCTTATTGCCCTACATTGTAATATCTTGTTTTGAGGATTTGGAGAAATGTTTGGAACATTGATGTGTATCTTCCAATTTAGTTGGTTCGTGGTTTGGAGCTCTGCAAGTTATTTTTCCAGGTTGACAGTTGTTGAAGTTAGTGTTCTTGAAGTTCGGTATGATGATGATGTGATTCTAGTAATTTGAGTTGTTGCAGATGTTGCAGTAGTGTTTCATGATGCTTTTGGATATTTCTCAATCATGTTCCTTTTGTGTTGGTGGTTTGCATTGATCGTTGTGTGCATAATTGATGATTTTCTCCAGTGTGATAGTGATCTTCATTGTTTTGGCCGACCAGATGCTTATAGCATGTTGCAGATGTTCAATGCATAATTCTTGGAGGTGTTTCTTATTCGAGGCATGTGATATGGGTTTGTGCTATGTCTTGTTCGACATTGCTTGGTCCACATTTGATTTTATAGCATGTGTGGTTATATTTTTGTAATTAGGGGAAGTGTGTTGATCCTTCTCGAGGTTGATGTCATGTATAAATAAGTGTAATATCTTAGTAATTGGGTGTGTTGCTAAGTATATAGATGAGAATCAGAATGTACATGCACTGAATGTATACATCTTTCAGAGGCACAGAAGAATTTGTTATGTGCTTAACCGGAACTGTAACCAGGCATTAGGAGATGTTATTTCTTCAGTTCATGATCTTCCAGATGTAATCTGAATGTGTTTGTAAGACAGTGAGTCTTCCCCGTGGTTGTAGCCCTTATTGTTGTTGTTTTGAGTAGTGAGCCCTAGGTAGTGTGCCTGAATGTATGTGCATTCCCCATTGTAATATTTCATATACTTCTAACAGAGTATCATCATAATGTGGGTAAGTTCCCACCATGGTTTTTCCTTTGACCGGGTTTTCCACGTCACAAATCTTGGTGTTATGTGTGTTCTTGATGTGTTGTTTCATGATTAATAATCAGATCAGATATTAAGTTTAATTTGTGTAAGTTTTGAGACAATTGATTTACCCCCTCGCCTTAGTTGTCTACCGGATATCATCTACCTATTTCATCAATGGTGACCTTATTAAACCTGTTTGTCACTTTCTTTGGTCTAATTAGAGTGGTAATGTTGGTTTCAAATACACCTATTGGTTACATTGCATTCAACTAAAAACTAGGGATGGGTTAGGCATATTGGATCCCAGAACCCAAGGAGTTTGTCTAGCAGCAAAATAGATAGTTCGACCTATTTGTTGGAGATGAACCATGAAAAATATTGGTTTGTTTTCATATTATCCAAGCATCAATCAAAATAAAATGGCAAACTATTGTGTGGGAAGACAAAATATTGATGGCTCCTTTCTTTCATATTAAAGCTTCATTCTCTTTACAATCTATTTGGAAGGCATGGCAACAAGTGTGTGGATACTTAAACTAGAAAAATTACTCACTTCAACATGGTTTTAATTTTAGCTCCACTTCTATCTAGTGGAACAAATTGGTGCAACGCCAAGGATAGCCTCTTGCTATCTATTTTCAAAGACAAGATTACTCTTTATTTAAGAAAGGAATTCATCAATTTGGAGATTTATGGGATTTTGCTAATATGAAGTGGGATAACTAGCAAAATATTATAAGAAAAATTGGTTTAAGTAATAGGTTCAAAGGGTTTGTTATCTTTGTGAAATCTTTGGTCCTAGTAGATCTGGTCATGAAGTTTTGCACCCCTTTGAAATGTATTTTTTTCAAGGATTGATGGTGGTTGTCAAAGCATCAGTTTGGCATTTTTCCATTGAAAGAAATGCATCTAAGCCTTCTTCTTGTCTTATCTTTAAAACTCGGATTGATTAAAAAAATAGAAATATTTTTTTTTTCAAGGGAAAACTTGGAGAAAGTTAGACGCTCAAATCTGATGGTCTAAAGCAGAAGGTAATGCTCAAATTTTTAACCTGGAAGATCTTACATTTCAAACTTTTGATGGGGTGACGGGTTGAGATGCATAATTATCCAACCAGATAAATGCATATTTTGTCAACAAAACAAAAATCTAAAACACATTTCTTGGGATTGTGTGTGGACCAAAAGAGAGTGTAATGCTATTTTTTAACATATTTTTTGTTATTTTTTATCATTCTTTTGCTAGAAAGAAGTAATCTTTAGCTTAAATCTTCATAAGAATATTGTTGTTGATTCTATGAGGCATACTATTTTACTTAACATTTGGAAAAATAGATGTATGGCTATCTTTTCAAACCATGAGATTCATCATGAAGGTGGCATGCTAAGGTTTTACTCTAATATCATATTTCAGACTATTTTTTGTGCTCCCAGCTATAGGAAAGACCTAAAGAACAATTGAAGATCAACAATCACTTGGATAGGATCAAGTTCTAGTTGCTACGACTTCACAGATTTGACACTCTATGTTCAAAATAGCTCCAACAAATGCTTTTAAATTCCACATCTAATGGTTATATTTTTTAGTTGTTTATGTCCTTATAGGCTGTTACAGTCACGATATTGCATTTGCAAGTATGTTACAGATTTTCTTAGTTTCAAACTTGTTGGCCTTTATAAATTTTGTTGCTCTCGAGTTGTCAATGTTTTTTTGGGGCGACAGTAATGTCTTTCAACTATGTTGATTTATCTTTGGCAACAAAGTGGTTGCTTTCTTTCTATGTACCTTATTCTTTTGTTTGATTCAATATATATAAAAAAAAAGAATCATTATAAGAGTTCATGGTTGCATACCAAAATTTCACTTTAGTATGTTATAAATGTTGAACACTCCATAGGACTAAGAGGGGGTGTGGGGGTGAATCAATCTGAACCTTAAAATATCTTGCCTATAATTATTTAAATGTCAAACCACAATTAACTTATATTTGCAATTATAAAACATGAAAGTATAAAGCACAACACACACACAAGAACACCAGATGTGACAATCACACTCACAATATGAATGATTGATTACAATGTTTTAGTGGTGCAGTCAGGGCAGGAGGGCCCTCAAAGAGAGCAGTCTAGACCATGCAGTTAGAGTTCACACAATAAAAGCAACATAATATGATGGAGGTAATGCAGAAACAGACTGGATTATATCATGAAATCAATTATAAACTATTTGCAACATGTGGGCTTACAAGATTTGGCACTTTGGCCTAATTACATACATGCTCAAGTAAAATAGCTGGGCTCCTCCAAGAATGCAAGACAACTCCAGACCTCTTCGTCTTTAGATTTATCTTCTATGTGAGAAGAACTAACTTCTACAAGTTTAATTACATTGATTTATATGATCAAGAATGATCAATGTCGTCCCAAGATCAAACAAATGCTGATGAACAAGATGTAATGTGTAAAACAACAAGGTCGGCCTCCGCAAAAGAGATCCTTCCAGAAAATCCATGGAATGAAGTGCGTACCCAAAGGAAGGTCAGCCACACACCAAGGAATGTTGGAAGCAATGAACTGAAGCTCCACAAGATACGTAAATGATCTGCAAGATTTTCCAATAGAAAATAGGTCCAAGCAATTATGATGTTCCAAGCCATAAAGTTGTCTCAAATTTCGAAAGCGAAAACTTGCTAGAAAAAGATCCAAACATCCTACAGACTTAGGATAAGGTAGATGAACATGTCCACAAACAAAATCCAGCTTCGCAAGATTCAATGAGAAAATACAAAGAAACACATAAAGAAATGCTAAAACTACAAAGCAGGAAACAAACTAAAAAGAAAATGTTTTTGGTTGATGCAAGATTGCCATGAACCAGGGATGCTCCTACATCAGACATATGGGCTTGTTGAAAAAAAAAGTGAGTCCCTCACTTTGCTTGGGTCAGAGGAAAACCAAGACGATCTACCTCTACCTGAAAAATCAAAGATGAATCTTCAACTGGTCTGCCTTTCCACTTCACAAGGTACTCTTTGTATTGGCTACTATGGGTGCTATGCCCAGTCCTACTGTCCAAAATGTCTTCAATTTGATTTGGTTCCCTTCGAGGTATCTACTTTTCCAAGTCTGCTCTATTGTCCTCATTGAATTCTATCTCATGATATTGATGTAGGTCTGCAATGTTGAAAATAGGTGAAATACCCAAACTATCTGGTAACTCGACTTTATATGCATTTCTAGAACTAAATTTCCTCAAGATCTTACAAGGTCCAAACTTCCTCATCTACAATTTATTATAGGTTCCAACTAGGAATTTCTTTTTTCCAAGATATATCATCACTTTATTGTCAACTTCAAATTCCTTATGTCTCCTCTTCTCATTTTCTTTCTCCTTATACTTGTTGTTCATGTCTTCCACATGTTGTTTGACTTGAGTATGTACTGTCTTCATATGCTCTGCAAATTCTTCTGCTTCTACATTCCTTTTCTATTCATTACTGATGTCTCTCAATTCTGATATGCCTTTAGGGTGTGTTTCGATAACAAACTCAAAAGGTATTTTTCTGATACTCTTGTTCACTAAATTATTGTAGGCAAACTCTTCTTGGCAAGAATCAAGTCCCAACTTTTGATTTTCTCTCCAACTAAGCATCTCAACAAATTTCCCAAACTTCTATTTACCACTTATGTGTGTCCATCAGACTATGGGTGGAAAGTAGAACTAAACTTTAAATCTATCTTCATTTTCTTCCAAAGTGTTCTCCAAAAATATCCAACAAACTTAGTGTCTCTGTCTGAAACTATGCTCTTAGGTAATCCATGTAATCTCACCACTTCCTTGAACAATAGGTCAACAACATGTACTACATCTGTTGTCTTCTTACAAGTTATGAAATGTGCCATCTTTGAGAACCTATCTAAAACCACAAATATAGAACCATTTCTTCTCCATGTCTTAGGCAATCCAGGTATAAAATCCATGCTTATGTCCTCCCAAGGTCTCTTCGGAACTGTTAAAGGCTTATATAATCCAACATTATGACTACTACCTTTTTCAAGTTGAAAAATTCTACAGTTATACATAAATTTCTTGACATCCTTATGAATCGGAGGCCAAAATTAATTCTCACTAATCAATGCCACTGTCTTGTCAACACCAAAGTGTCCAGCTAATCCTCCACTATGCTTCTTGTTTATTAGATTCTCTCTCATAGAAATCCTAGGTATACACAACTGAACTCCTTTGAACAACATCTCATCTTGAATGAAATAATATAACTGTAGACACCTAAAAATGGTCAACGCTTGCGGAGTCATACTTTAACATTTGCGCATTGCCTCATTTTAGGTTTTTGCATCGCATTAACATTTCTCCTATGATTCGCACTTGGTCTTTATCATTTGCGAACATCAAGTCATTCTTCTACATTCTTCATTCGTCTTGCTCTCAAATTTGGTCTTGTCAACAACACTATCCAATCATGATTTTGATCGATTTTATCTTGTCGCATCAATATGCGTGCTAATTTGTCATCATTTTGGGCATCGTCAATCCTAATTAGGGTTTTGTCCTCTTATCAATCTTGTCGATTTGCGATCAATTTGTCATTGATCGTTGTCCTCTTATCAATCTTATCATCTGGCAATCGATTTGTCATTAATCCTTATCATTTTCAATCTTGTCATTTTGCGATCAATTTGTCATCGGTCGTTGTCATGTTTGATCTTGTCATTTTGCGATTGATTTGTCATCGATCGTGGTCATTTTCAATCCTGTCGTCTTGCAATCTATTTTGTCATCGATCCTTGTCCTCTTGTCAATTTTGTCATTTTGTGATCGATTAGTCATCGATCGTTGTCTGTCTCAATTATGTCAATTTGGATCAATTTGTCATTGTTCCTTGTCAATTGGCGTATTTATCAATCAAATCATTTAATCAGAATCATGATCGAATCAATTATCTTCAATTAAGACCTAATTGTCATTCTCATTGCTAATTTATCTTCTAGGGTTTTGTGATTTAATCATTTAACCTTGTGTGTCATTTCTTCCTCTAGGATTAATAAATTATTTATTTATCCTAAGTCTTCTTGTCACAATTAAATGTTCATTTAATTGGCTAATTATTCCTCTTTGTGAATTAATTAATAAATGAAAAATTATTAATTAATTTACCTAATTTCTAATTTTCATCATTTTCCTAATTCCTAATTTCTTATTTCCTCTTTTTCTAATTTTCTAAATTCTTAATTTCAATTTCCTCCTATTTCTCTCCTAAATTCATGGGAATGACATTTCAATTTGTCATAATTTGTCATAATTGACAATCAATCAATTCTTGACATAGAAATTTGTCATAAATTGTCATGAATTATCAATCAACAAATTTTGCATAGAAAGTGCATAATTTGTCATATTGATTTGCAATTTCCATTTGAATTGCATCATGCTAATCTTGTCATTTCTCCAATTTTTCTATAAATTGGATGATCTTCATCAATCAAGGCTAATAATTGGTAATCAGGCTATCGAATTTACGCTTCTAGTACTCTTGATCAATAATCAATGTCAATCTTGCTTTCAATTATGTATGTGCACTTGTAGGTGAGATCCACAACCAAACCATTTGAAGAGGAAAGAAGAACAATGGAGCCACATGAAGGAGCATTCAAATCGTACCTTTGGTTTGCTTAATTTCTAGTTTTGAATGTTTGATTTCATGTCTCTATTGAGTGTGCTTAGGATAGATTCATTGCATTCTAGCCTTTCATGATTGAGCTAATGATTAATATTTTGATATTGTTTTGTGATGATTTCCTATTTCCTATGCTACAATAACCACGTTCTTTTGTCCACCATAACCAGTTCCTTACAAGTTATCCAAGGTTTTGAAAAATTCATGTCCCCCTCATACAAGTTCTTCAATTCTTCAAAACCTAATACCTCCACTCTCATCTCCATTAGCATATTCCTCCTTCTACTCAATGCATCAAAAAGTCTATTTAACTTTCCACTTCTATGTTTCAAAACAAATGTATAACTCTGCAAGAACTCTACCCATCTCATATGTCTCTGATTCAACTTACTCTGACTATTCAAATACTGCAAAGCTTGATTATTAGTATACAACACAAAATCCTTAGGCAACAAATAATGTCTCCATTTCTTCAATGCTTTAACTATGGCATAGAATTCTTGATCATACACTGAATATCTCCTCCTTCCATCATTCAACGTCTCACTGAAATAAGCTATTGGTCTTCTTTCCTGACTTTAAACAGCACCAATTGCATTCCCATTTGCATCACAATCCACTTGAAATACTTTGCTAAAATCTGATAAAGCCAACACAGGCTGATCTGTCACCTTTTGCTTCAACAATTCAAAGCTCCTATTTTCTCTGGTTGTCCACTTGAAATCATTCCTAGCTCTTCTCATTGCTTCTATCATAGGGCTACAAACTGAACTGAAATTTCTAATAAATTTCCAATAGAAACTAGCCAATCCATGAAAAGATCTCACCTCTCCAATGCTTTCTGGTGTAGGCCACTCAAAAGTTACTCTTACCTTCTTAGGATCCATCTTCAATCTGTGAGAGTTGAGAAATACAATACCACAGGAGCCCAAAAAATCTTTGCAAGATGAATAAACCTATTACAAGGAGAAGCAAATAAGCAACAACAGAAAAACAAATACACAGAAAATATGCTCAAAAAGATGAGAGCTCAATATTCATAAAATGTGTAATGTGATAATGATACAAAGAAAACAAAATTAACCTCTAATAGGTCAAGAAACCCTAAAAGGGAAAACCTAGGCTTGCACATAATAATTAGTAAAAGAATTAATTATTATGCACCTAATGTTAGCTTAAGTGTTAAAAGAGATAAAGGGAACTTAAATAATTAAACAAATTTTGTTAAATTAATCAAGTAAAGACCCGAGTACTCTAACACCCCCCCTTAAGCTAGACTTAGGGAGAAGCTAAAACCTAGAACAACTACTGAAAGCAAGAAAGATGGGTCCCGGCAACAAGGCCTGATCAGGTACCCAAATACAATGAAATCTCTATGAAACGGAGAAAAAGGAGAAAACCCAATGGGAAAAAACTCTTCTCCAAAAAGAGATAAAAGAACATGTTGAAAGAAATAAGAAAGAAGGAAGGCCTCATAAAGACCCCCCAAGGACAACTTCCTTCACCCCTAGCATAGAGCGCAATTGAAGATAGCACGGCGATGCAAAAGGTTTCGTGAAGATGTTTGTAACCTGCTCGGTAGTGGGAATGTACTCCAAAATGGGAGAACCATCTCGAATCAACTGGTGGATAAAATGCATGTGAAGCTCAATGTGCTTCATCTGTTGATGCTCTACCGAGTTGTGAGAAATATGAATAGCACTCTGATTGTCACACCAAATAATAGTGGGATTATCAAGAGGAAAAAAAAACTCAGTCATCAATTGTCAAAGCCATAAGATCTCCTGATTAGCGAGCACAATAGCTCGGTACTTAGCCTCTATAGATGATAATGCATGAGCAGTCTTCTTCTTGCAAGACCATGTAATAGGACCAGAGCTAAGACAGAAAAAAAAATCCAGAAGTAGACTTCTGATCAGTGACATCACCAGCCAAATCTGAGTTAGTGTAGCCAACAATGTGAGGTTCCCCTAATGTGTAGTGAATGCCATGATAAATAGAGCCCTGAATGTACCATGAAATATGTTTGGTAGATTGCTAATGACTCATGAGGATCATGGGAGAATCGAGAGACAAGGCCAACCGCAAAGGAAAGATCCGGACGAGTGTGTGTTAGGTACAACAAACTGCCAACCAATTGTTTGTAAAGTGTAGAATCTACTAAAGGAGTGGGACAAGTAGTAATCAAAACAACCCCTGACTGAAAAGAAGTGGGAGAAGGCTTTCAATCAAGCATGTCAAAGTGTCGAAGCATGTCAAGAGCATACTTCTGTTGGTAAATGTAGATCCCATCAGAAGACTGAATCACCTAAAGACCAAGAAAATAGTGCAGAAGACTGAGATCTGTCATCTCAAAGTAGTCCATCAAAGCTCGTTGAATATGCTGAATCATAGAGGATGAGCTACCTATGATGAGGAAATCATCAACATATAGCACAAGAATCGGGATCTCGCCCTCAAGAAGTTGAATGTACACTGTGTGATTGGAATGACTGTGGGTGAAACCAATGGAGAGAAAGAAAGAATCCATCTTCTCATACCAAGCCCGAGGGGCCTATTTGAGACCATACAATGAACGCCTAAGTTAGCAAACCAAAGAACTGTCCTACATAAATCCCTGAGGCTGCTCCATATAGATTTCATCCTGTAGGTCCCCATGCAAGAAATCACTCTTCACATCCATCTGAAAAATGGGTCATCTTTGAGAAGCTACAAGAGATAGTACAAAGTGAATAGAGTTCATCTTGGCGACAAGGGAAAATGTCTCAAAGTAATCAATACCCTCAACCTATGAGAAACCCTTTGCAACAAGACATTATTTGTACTTATCAATCGAACCATCAGCAGCATTCTTAGTGTGATACAACCAGCGACACCTAACCATCTTTCTACCCTTAGGAAGAGGACAGAGATCCCAAGTATGATTCCTCATCAAAGAAGAATACTCCTCCTCCATAGCACAATCCCACTCAGGGTGTCCTATAGCCTTTGAAAACTTCTGAGGATCATCTGAAATGGCATGACTCAAAAGACTAGAACCCACAGTATGAGAACGGGTTCGACGAGTATCCGAAAAATCCTCGACCATAGATCTTGCCACCTCAACAATAAAGCGAGCCCACTTGGGCATCTAAGGTGGAGGCAGGGATGGTGGATCATCAACAATATAATTAGAATCATCCTCAAAATAATCCTGAAGAGATGCAATGGGAGGATTAGGTAGAGGAGTAGACACTAGAGACATAGCATCCACTGTGGGAAGGTGCTCATCAAACTGAACATCCCATCGAAATAGGACCTCTCTGGAATCAGGATCAAACAGCCTGTACGCCTTAACATCCTCACAATAGCTGACAAAAATGAGGGGTTGGCTCTTCCGCTCCATTTCTTTCCTCTGAGCATCGGGAATAAATGCCCATGCATCACTGCCAAACACTCAGAAAAAAGAAACATCAGGCTTGTCATGAGACCAAGCCTCCTCAGGAGTCATATGTCGAATCGCCTTGTGAGGCATCTGATTCTGAATATAGTTGGCACAATTGACTGCCTCGGCCCAAAAAGATGAATCCATGGACCTGAACTGAATCATAAAATTCACCATCTCCCATAAAGTTTTGTTCTTGCACTCAGCGACACCATTCTGCTGAGGGGTGTAGGGAACAGTAAACTGATGCTGCAAACCATGCTCAGTGCAAAAATATTTGAAAGCCTAATTCACATACTCTCCCCATTATATGTACATATCCACTGAATAGAACAACCAGACTACTTCTCTACAAATGTCTTGAAGATTCGAAATGAATCAAAGACATCAGACGTGTACTTAAGAAAGTACGCCCATGTACGTCTGGAGAAGTCATCAATAAAAGTGAGTACATAATTGGCCCCATAAAAAGGAGTAGGGAATGACATGAGATCACTGTGAATCAACTCCAAGGGTGTCAAATCATGAGGGGCTCTTCCCTTCAGAAAGGGATCCCTGTGATGCTTACCAAACACACAACCATGACAAACACCATCAGTGCAGGAAATCGGTGAGAGACCAAGAACAAGTGCATGTGTACTCATCTGTTGAAGATATCTGTAATTGACATGGCCCAAGCACTCATGCCAAAGATTACTCACTGAATCTACATGTGTTATAAGAGACAAACCTACACCCACAAAGGGCTCAAATCCATCAAATCTATAAAGATGAGATGCAGTATCAACATTCCCAGTAGCCACAACCAAATCAGAGTCATGGAGGTCCCAAATAACCACATCATGTGGTAAGAACTCAATTGTCTTACCAGAGCCAGAATGGAAAATCTAATAAATGGACAAGAGGTTTGTTGAGATGTTAGGGACAACCAGAACATCCTGCAGAGTATCCCCATCCAAAGAGATAGAACCTGAACCCAAGACTGAAAGCTGCATTGAGTCACCTACTGCAATCTGTGAAGTACCACAAAAGGAAAGAGAAGTAACCAACTGTTGAGTGTGAGTCATATGGTGAGAAGCACCAGAATCTAATATCCAAATGGACCTATAGGTCGAAGCTCAAGCAATGAGAGCATGACTTTTCCCTGTGGAAGGAGAAGATGCCTGAGGTGAGAAGATGTGATGCTGCTACATGGCTTCCTCTAAAGCCTCTAAGAATTTCCAACACAAGGAAACTGGATGTCCTTCCTTTCCACAAAAACTGAAAGTGTCGCTAGATTTCTTCTTAGTCTTGGAGAAAGACTCACCAGACTGTGAAGATTTCTCATGTTTTGGAGGAAATGGTGGTTTAGAGTCAAACTTAGGAGGTTGCTTGGAGGAATGCTCACTACCTGCAGAAGGCTTCTTTGGCTTCGGTTTCTGCTTTTGCTTCTCCTTAGAGGACTCAGCAACCAATGCTTTGTTCTTGGACCCTGAGAGCATGTCCAGCTGAGAAAGGTGAGAATGCTCACAAAACACATCAAAGGTAGGAATGGTGAAATGAGCACCCAAGCCATCCATGGTGGAGTAGAAAGCAGAGGCAAAAAATTGAAAAATGACCTTGAAGCTTCAAAAGAATCAAGTGAATGCACTCTATGTCTGTCTTGATCTTGCCACAGCCATGGTAAACAGATCTGGTACTCTTGAACTTGTTCAAAAAATATCAATTGTGGGAAAGGAATCAGGTGACAAGGAAACCAACTATGCCTCAATCTATAATGTCTGAATCTCATCAACCCTCCCGAAGAGAGACTCAAACTTCAACCAAATAGCGCGAGGAGTGATAAACTCATCAAGGTGAAAAAGAAGACTATCGGAGATATGCAAAGAGAGCAAACCCATGGCCTCATCCATCTTGTTTCTATGTTGAAGAAGCTCATAAGGACGTTGCAATAGAGGTCGAACCTCATCCAAATAAGATCACAACCCTCGTGCCCGGAGAAGCCTCATGATGCGGAGCTTCCAAGTGTGATAGTTGTGTGATGTCAACAACTCAACTCAAGGATTTGCCATGAAAAATCTACACCTACACCTGCTTATGGTTTTTTTTATTATGTGATCTTTCAGAATAGACAGAAGATGCAGAAGGATTTGTTTGTTTTGAGATTTTTGGTGTTCTAGATTTCTGATATAAATGACAAAAAGCGAGAAAAAAAACACCCCCCCCACAATAGATAAACCCAAACCCTAGTACATACCGATGAGAAGGTAGTGCATAAGCAAAAAAACCTCAAACTGAAGTCTCATGTACTTGACGAAAAATCTAAGAATCAAGATCACATATCTGAATAGAGCATGTTGAGATCTTTCCAACGCCTATTCATTTTCAAAAAATGGAGTTTGTTTTCCCATTCTACAGCCCCGGAAGTGCAGAAAAGAGACCCCACTTTAATTGGAAAAAAGTATAGTCAAACAGAAAATTTGGAAAAAAAAACTCCAACACCACGAGGTCTGTCTTGGAACTAGCTTTCCAACGCCTATTCATTTTCGAAAAAATGACTCTATTGCTCAAGTTATGAAGAAAAAACCAACCCCCCCTTCAAAGGCAATAGGGATGGGCAACAGGGGCTCACTGGTGGCTGGGTCGGGCAGAGGTGGCACTCTGGCGGTGCTCCGGTGACGCTCTGGGGTGGAGCGACAGAGGCACGGTGGTGGGGAGTGGTCAGTGAGTAGTCAGCGAGCGGCACGGCGGGGGTCGGCGGTGGGAATGGTGGTCGACGGGGGTCGGTGGGCAGGGAGGCTGTCGGCGGGGGCCGGAGGCCGGCGCCGGCATACAGACTATCAGGGGGTACGGGGACTTGCGAAACCCCTTAAAAAAAACTTTTTTGATTTTTTTTTTAAAAACCTTTTGCCTTTTGAATTTTTTGTGATTTTCTTTGCAAAAAATCAATTTTCGGCCTGCATGCCGTAAAAAGGCAAAAAAAAAAGAATTTTTTCTTGAATTGCATGTCAGGGTCGTACGGCCTTGTACTGAAGAAAAAATATCCCCAGAGGCTCGGGAGTAAAAAATTGTCAAGTTTTATATTACCATAGGGGTTTTTGGGCCTTCTGAGCACTATGGTGAGGTTTGTTTAGGCCCAAAGTGCTCAGAAAAAAAGGCCTATCCTTAGGTGCATAAAAAAACTTCTTAAAAAAACCCTAGATCTACTTCCAATGCAAAAAATATCAAAACAAGAATAGATAGTTGCAGATCTGAAGCTCTGATACCATGTGAGAGTTGAGAAATACAACACCATAGGAGCCCAAAAGATCTCTGCAAGTTGAATAAACCTGTTACAAGGAGAAGCAAGGAAGCAACAATAGAAAAAGAAATACACAAAAAATATGCTCAAAAAGATGAGAGCTCAATATTCACAAAAATTATAATATGATAATGATACAAAGAAAAGAAAATTAATCTCTAATAGGTCAAAAACCCCTAAAAGGGAAAACCTAGGCTTGCACATAATAATTAATAAAAGAATTAATTATTAAGCACCTAATGTTAACTTAAGTGTAAAAAAAGATAAAGGGAACTTAAATAATTAAATAAATATTGTTTAATAAATCAAGTAAAGACCCGATTACTCTAACACAATCCATCTGCAGATATCACAATCCCAAATAGACTAACTCTTCGTTCATGACACTGCACTTCTTAATGTTTATCAACAACTTTTTTTCTCTCAACCTCTGCAAAACTTGTCTCAAATGCAACATATGTTCTTCCTTGGTCTTATTGAATATCAAAATGTCATCCAAATACACAATAACAAACTTACCTAAGAATTTATTCAATACCTCATTCATCGACCTCATGAAAGTACTCAGTGAATTAGACAATCCAAAAGGTGTCACCAACCATTCATACAATCCTTCATTTGTCCTGAATGTTGTCTTCCACTAATCTCCTTCTCTGATTTTGATCTAATGGTATCTACTTTTCAAGTCTATCTTTGTGTAGAATCTGGCTCCACTCAAACAATTCATTATGTCATCCATCCTAGGCAAGGGAAATCGATACTTCACTGGGATCTTGTTTATTGCTCTAGAATTAGTACACATCCTCCATTCTCCATTCTTCTTAGGTGTTAACACTGCTAGTACTGCATAATGTAACGTAGTCAAGGTAGGGAGATCTAATGAAGGACAACCCAACCTTGCAGCTTAACACATAAATCATGCACAACATATCGATAACCAGTAACAAGGTTCCTAAAACAAAAGAAAGAACAACTGGTAACAACAAAGAACACAAAACCGGTAAACAATGTGAATGAATCTTATTATAGTCTGAAGAATTACACATGCCACATGTTGGATTGCAGTCCAGGATACAAATGATGCTTACAAAAAAATTATAAGATCCGCAGATCATCCACATATCATATCGGCTTCTAGGAACGGTTTGGCTTCGAGGAATAGTCTATCGGTTCTACCCTAATCCGGACCTTAGCCTTCTGACCTCAATCCTACCGGATCAGAATCTTGTCGAATCTACATCTTTGCTCGATCTCATAACTCTATCTTCTATCTTCTAACTTCTATCCTTGAATGATTCAGAGGCTTCCATTTATACCATCCGCAAATAATTACAACTCAATCAAGTCAGCCCAAAGACCAACCGGTTCACGAAATGTGCAAGGGTAACATGTCGGCTCAAATTACTAAGAACAACTCCAAAGCATAAAACAATGTACGGACTTCTGGAAATACCATCCAACACCCACAAAAACATGTCTAATGATCCGCAAGTCACGGAGAACAATCGCAACCCGAAATCATCTTCACTCAACACGCTGCCAGACTAACCGGTAAGAACATATCAACCGAGACAATATTGGAATCCACATCTCACCAGAAACAAGCCCAAAAGCTATGAAACTCGAACATGGTAAAGACCATGAACACAAGAGGATAAACCTAAAATTGTGCAATGCTAAACACTCACACATGAAGGAATACCATGATCTCCAAGCAATTCCACTGAAAACTGCTCAACCAGCAAGAACTAGACTGGTGCTCCTGCATCATACTCTCAGGGTAAATTAAAAAGTGAGTACCATCACTTGATTTGGTTCAGTGATCGGTCAGTAGGTACTTGCAACTACCTCAGGGGGCTCGATGATCTAACCATAGCTTCTGGTTGCCTCTCCACGGCGATCTACTGGTCCAAACTGTGGCCTGCCTCAATCGGCGATCTGTTCAAGTCTCCACCCACTAACTTTATCAAGCTCAAGCTTTAGGATCGATGGTCTACCTAAAAATATTTCTCTGCCTCATGTTCGGTGATTTGAACAAGTCCACAAGTTTCCTTAATATTCTCTCCAACCAACCGGTGCACAAACAACACTCTATCCAACAATAGGTTCACAAACCAACTCTAATACCATTTGACACAGTCAAGGTAGGGAGATCCAATGAAGGAAAGCCCAACCTTGAACCTTAACACATAAATCATGCACAACATACTGGTAACCGGTAACAAGGTACCAGAAATAGCAGAAAGAACAACCGGTAACAACACATAACACATAACTAGTACACAATGTGAATGAATCTTATTACAGTGTGAATAATTACACATGCCACATGTTGGATCGCAGTCCAAGATACAAATGATGCTTACAACATAATTACAAGATCTGCAGATCATCCACATATCATATCGGATTTTGGGAACAGTCTGGCTTCAAGGAACAGTATGTCGATTCTATCCTAATCCAGACCTTAGCCTTCCGGCCTCAGTCCTACTGGATCAGAATCCTGCCGAATCTAAATATTTGCTCAATCTCATAACTCTGTCTTCTATCTTTTATCTTCTAACTTCTATCCTCAAATGATTCACAAGCTTCCATTTATAGAGTATGCAAATAATTACAACTCAATCAAGTCGGCCCAAAGACCAACTAGTTCATGAAACGTGCAACGATAACAAGTTGACTCAAATTACTAAGAACGACTCCAAAGCATCAAATGATGTGCGGAGCTCCATAAATACCAAACAAGGCCCACAACAACATCTCCAATTATTTGCAAGTCACAGAGATCAACCGCAACCCAAAATCATCTTCGCTCAACACACTGCCAAACTAATCGGTAAGAACATATCAACTGGGACAATACCGGAATCCACATCTCACCGAAAAAAAAGCCAAATGATATGAAACTCAAACACGGTAAAGACCACGAACACAAGGGGATAAACCCAAAACCATAATGCTAAACACTCACACATGAAGGAATGCCACGATCTCCAAGCAATTCCACTGAAAACTGCTCAACCGACAAGAACTAGACCGGTGCTCCTACATCACAAGGGCTCAAACTTTCTCTGATCAATCCTTTTCTCAATAACTCCTGCACTTGTCTGTTCAATTCCTCATTTTCTGTCGGTGTCATTTGGTGTGCTTCTTTATTAGGCAAACTAGCTCCGGGAATCAGGTCCATGCAATGACTGATACTTCTTAAAGGGGGTAATCCATCTGGTATATTATTTGAAATGATGTCTCCATACTCTATCAGCAACATTTTTATTTATTTTGATTGTTCTCCTTCATGCTCTGATTGTCAGTCTTCTTAGGAACTAAGGCAAAACACACTTTCTCATGTCTCATCCCATCCAATAATTTCCTTCCCTCCACCAAAGAAATTCTAGTACTTGTACAAACATCAGTTCTCAAAGGCTCCTCCTAGGGTAACAAGGTATGTGTCATCCCATTTGCAACAATTGTATATATGTTCTTCCTCCCATCATGTATTTCTTGTCTATCAAACTGCCAAGGTCTACCCAATAAGATATGACATATATCCATAGGCATGATATTACACAAAACTTCATCATGATAAGATCCAATTTTCAATTTCACCAAATATTGTTCACTTACTAGTATCTTATGATCATTATGAATCCATGCTATCTGATAAGGCTTACGGTGCTTCAATCTCTCCAAATTCAGCTTATTCACCATCTCCTCCGAAACAAGATTATCTGAACTACCACTATCAGTAATGACTTTACAACACTTATCGAATACTTTACATCTGGTCTTGAACAAATTCCTCCTCTGCAAGGGCTCTTCATCCTCTCCAATATGATACAAATCTCTCCTCGTCGCCAACAATTCCTCATCTTCCAGTTTCTTAGCTGATCTGGTATGGTCTTCTTCTACCAATGTTTCTCTCCTACTGCTCTCTGCCTTCTTACATTCAAAATCACAATGTCCTTCTCCTCCAAACTTAAAACAAGTTCTTCTAAACACTCTTTTATCTTGTCTTTTGTCTTCTTTTCCATAACCCTCATTCTAGTATTTATCAAGTTCTCTTCTTCGGTAATAATTTCTAAGATCCTTCTAGTACGAACTACTATCTCTTCTAACTTCTTTGTCTCTTCTCTAATCTATACAAGTCCTCTTCCTCTAGAATAGCTTCTTCCTCCTTGAAATTTTCTATTGTCTTTTGTTCAACTTCTCTTCCGCTTTCAGCGCATATTGATAAGCTTCCTTAACACTCTATAACTTGATTAGACTGAGTTCATCTTGTATAGACATCTAAAACCTATTCATATACCTAGGAACTTGTTCAATCTCATCATCACTTTGTCTGGATCTAATATTCAACTTGTAAAATGCTTCAGTATACTCCTTCACACTAGATTCCTTTTGCTTCAGATTCTGCAACTTCCAGAATAGATTCACTTGATAATCAATAGACATAAACTTTGATTTCAACTTGTTAACCATCCGCTCCCAAGATTTAATCTTCTCTTTACCTCTTCTTTGTCTATCTACCTGAAAATGTTCTTGCCAAAGAGATGCATGTCCTTTCAACTTAGTGCAAGCATGTCTTACCTTCCTATCTTCAGTAGTGCCTTCAAAATCAGAATACTTTTCCATCTTCGTGATCCAATCTAGCAATTCATCCTAATCTAATTTGCCATCATAATCCAGTGGGATAAAATGTGGTCTAGTATTCGCTCTAGACAATGCTCTTATAAACCTTTCTTCATCCGGGTCATTCGTCACTAGGTTTTCTCCTTGTTCTCCAGCTACTTCTTCTTCCTCATCTTCACTCACATTTTCAACATGTCGACCTCTTCTTTGGGTCATTTCAACAACTTCCAATCAAGTTGTAATTCCTCTCAACATTTCCATCACAACAGGGTCTGCATATCCACGCACTCCACCACCTCTAATATTTCCTCTTCGTGCCATCTTCATGCCAGTCGTCTGTAGTTGTAGGTCGGATCCTCAATCTGCCACCCTACAAAAAAGTCTAATAGGACTCTGCAATCTCAGAAATGAAATCTTTCTCTGATACCACTCGGTGCAGTCACGATAGGAGGGCCCTCAAAGTTAACAATCTAGACCATGCAAGAAGAGTTCACACAACAGAAGCAACACAATGTGATGGAGGCAATGCAGAAACAAACTAGATCATATCATGAAATCAATTACAAACTTTCGGCAACATGTGGGCTTAAAAGATTTGACACTCTAGCATGATTACATACATACTCAAGTACAATATCCAGGCTCCAGCAAGAATGAAAACCAACTTCGGACCTCTTAACCTTCAAATTTATCTTCTATGTGCTAAGAACTGACTTCTACAAGTTTAATTACATTGATTTATATGATCAAGAATGATATTTGTCGGCCCAAGATCAAACGAATGTCGATGAACAAGATGTAACATGTAAAATAACAAGGTCGACCTCCGCCAAAGAGATCCTTCCAAAAAATTCATAGAATGAAGTGTGGACCCAAAGGAAAGTCAACCACACACCAAGGAATGTTGGAAACAATAAACTAAAGCTCCGCAAGCTATGAAAATTGTGTAGGGGAAAAAGCGAGACTAGGTTAACATGCTCTAATCCTACCTTTTGACACACATTACGGAATACGAAAGAGCCTAGAGGTATCACACAATTGGCTACTTCTTTGTGAAAGAGAGAGCCACGGGCTACCTATTAGGATTTCTATTCCTTTGTTATAATTGAAAGATAAAATGATGCAAGTTCAAGTCCTAATCCCAAAATGAACTAATAACAAGATTGCAGAATTGAGATTAAACAATGAACAGTTGTAAACACAAGGACGAAATAAGAATGCAGATGCATACCCAGAGTCAGAATCTGAGTGAAAATGTTCGGGACGGGGGCGCGGGCGCCACTGTCCTGATACTGTGCCGGAAACTACTCCTGAAACTGTTGTCTTGCACTCTGGAAAACTGTCAGAAATGTTGTCTGTCAGGAGGACCAGGGTGCCCAGCGCCTCTGTCCTAGGGACCAGGGCACCCAGCGCCCCTGTCCTGGCAGGACCAGGGCGCCCCACGCCCCTGTCTAGGTCTTTTGCTCTGCAATTTGGTGTGGAGTGCTGTCTCGACCTGCTCTTCCCGGATCTGTAACCTGCGGCGTCGTCCGAGTCCCGAAACCTGCACTTGTATCTGAAAAGGGTATGGTGGGCGGCTATATAGGGTTTTGCCTTAGTCAAACCCCCGCTTCGGTGATTTCCACCTCCACGAATAGCCAAGTTGTATTGTAAAATGTATTGTGTGTGCAGACCTTGTGTGTGTGCAAGATCCTAAAATGCAAGTAAGCAAACTAGAGCAACCTAGAAAGTAAACCCTAATTGCTTGTAAATGATAATGTAAATGCTCTAAATCAAGATGCAAAGTGATCTAAAGCATGAATAAATGATATATTGAAGCTTATGCAAAGACATGAAAACAACATGAAATCATACCCAACCCCCAAGGGAGGGGTACAAGCCAATCTTTAGTCGGTAATCTCCTATTGTTCTTCAATGTCTTCCAAGCCCTAAATGGATGAATGAAATTGATAAATGCTTGATAGAGGGATGTTGAATGTTGTTGAAGTCTTCAAAGATCTTCTCTTTCACTGCATATGAGGTTCCTCCAAACAAAAACCGGATCCTTTCAAATGAAGAAAGAGAGCTCTTATGTATGAAACCCTAGGTCATAATTTCATCTTTTGGCCGACCTAGAGATTGAATCTCCGACCAATTTCTTGGGGTTAAGCTTTATTTTATGATTGGATTGTGCTCCTAAAATTTTAGGAAAAATGTCCGGGACCATGTGCACTCCGGGCGCCACGGTCCCGACAACTTTTCACCAAATTTTCAGGGCCGTCGGATATGATGATTTTAGAGAGAATCCCGAAGTTACAAGTGATTTCGAGATGTTTTGACCCCCGAAACCAAGCCCCCAAGTTAAAAATAGGACTTAATTAGGGTTTTTGATTGAATTATGTATTGGAGGAATAAAATGAAAAGGGCACACTTTAACGAAAGGGCCCAACTTTATGATGTGGAGAATGGTGAAATAGGACCTTAGACCTAATTAATTTGATTAATTAAGTGCTAAAGGAGAAATGCAATGCAAAATGTAAAATGCACCAAGGCGGGTGCTAAACTAGGTGTGAAATTGTACCACCCTAGCAAGTGCGTACAATTTACGACGCTACAAAAATGATCTGCAAGAATTGCCAATAGCAAATAGGTCCAAGCGGTTCTGGTGTTCCATGCTAGAAAACTGTCTCAGATTCTGGAAGTGATAACTTGCCGAAAAAAAATATAAACATCTCGCAAACTTAGGATAACACAGATGAACATGTCCACGAACAAAATCCAACTCCACAAGATCTAGTGAGAAAATGCAAAGAAACGCATAAGGAAATGTTGAAACTACAAAACAGGAAACAAACTAAAAAGAAAATGTTTTTGGTTGATGCGAGATTGCTATGAACTAGGGATTCTCCTGCATCATTTAGGCTCAAGACCAAGGATCTCACTATACCTGATTTAACTTGCAAAATAAAGGTGCAAAACCTTAGGGCAAGATACAAGGGACTTAGAATACTGAGAAGCATAATCTCAAGTTAACTACATAGACTACTAAAGCACCCATTATCTTTCAATGGGTATAGGGAAATAATGAATCATAATGAACAATATATCCTAATCATGAAACTATACTTGAACCACTATGTCAAGCAAACAATATCATGGCAAACATCTTTGACTTTATTCATTATCTCAACACACTATCGCAATGAAGATATAATCATCAAAGCTCATCACAATCTGAAATTTGCACATCTGGTACTTGCATATCATTCACATCCAATTCACAACAATCAACACACTAAATCACACATTTTCACTTCCATTTATACAATTTTATAGATTAAACCCTTAACTAGGTTGGCCACAGACAAAATATACATGAATTACATGAAGTTGGCCACCCGAACCAAAAATACATAATGTAGTCCACTTCAGGAGATAAAGGGGACCCAAACATATCACAACACATCTTCCTAAGTCGCTTCCAACAAACCACACACACTAACACTCCCTCCAAGGTTGACGACAAAAGTAACATGTATAAAAATAATGAAGCACATTAACCAATCAAACCAAATGCATCATTTGATGTAAAATACTCAATGAAAATATACACACACCATGGTGAGACCCATATCCATATTCTAACTCAACTTGTAATGCATATCCAAACCAAAAAGTATGATCCAAAAAAGATACACCACCTGAATCAGCCAAAGACCAACACAAATGACATCACTAAACATAGAACAACATAACTTCACATGTTGATCAAACCAACACCAGAAAAATAAAGTGGAACACTACACAAACCATATGAACATATCCTCCAAGCCACAACTGTTGAATCAACATAGTGGAGCTCTCTATACCAGTCATGATAGACAACCTTACTATCAACAAACTGCCACAACCAACTTCATCAACAAAGCAACTAAGGACCTCAAAACATAATAGTGTAATATCTATAGAATGCATACATTATATATATAACCACAAGCCATGAACATCAAGAACTAGAGGAATGCAAAGTATTCTTCCATAAAGACATTTAAATACTCTTTCTTGCATATTGAAACTTCCACTACACTAGCCTTCTGAAAACACCTCATACTTACTCAACATCACCACCAAACAAAAGAACAACATCTGTGTGAGGCCCTACCCCGATTCAGTTTGACGTTTTCAGTTATTTGCATATTGAGACTATTATGGATGCTTTATTTTATGCATTATGGACTTAGAACTTATATGATTCCATGATTTGGATCTCACTGACATATGTTGATGTTTTATTTCATGCATGATGATTATGAAACTTTAGATATGTTACTAGAGTAGAATTGCATTATGATGGTGAATGTCATTATTGGAAATTTGCAGGATTTTATTTTGATGAAAGAAAATGATGCTTATTTATGAATGGTTCAATTTTGGGAAATTATGTTAATTGTTTATGTGAAATTGAATTTGAAAACAAATGAGATATTGGATTATTGTTGCCTAATGTATGAGTGTTTGATTTGCAATGGAATCCATGTAATTTGATTATGAATAATTGTGATTATTTGGAGTTACTAATGTGTTAATTGAGATGCGCAGGAAAATTATCCATGTGACCATGGAATTTAATGGAGAACCAAGCCTAGACCAATGTGCGTTTGTTAAGCCGGGAGTTGTCTATTTGGAGAGACAACACCCCTCCCCTTGTAATGTATTTTATTTGCGATGTGTATAATGCTTGAGTGTAAAATTTAATTTATATGTAATTGTGTAATCCTTCAAGAGACCCATTTTCCATGTGTGATTTTTATATTGTAATTTTGTTGTGTCACTTGACACATGTGTTGATTAAGTGTCATTGATGTTGACTTGTCTCTTGGAGGGAGTTTTGTTTCTACCCAAGCCATTCAAAAACTTGAGTGTGGTCCCAAATTTGTCTTGGGTAGGGAGTCATGGGAGTGGTCAACTCAAGCTTGACCCGTAGGTAAACTTCAGAGGGGTTTCCAAAGGGTTTAATGGACTCCTAGGGTAAGTTTTTAGGCTTTTCCAAAGGTCCAAAGGGTATACCTATGGGTTAGGGGTGTTTTGAAACATGTGGTTTCTCCCATGTGACTATGAAGTCACTTCAAAAAGTGGTGTTTTCAAGATGCACGAAAATTGAACTTAGAAAGTTCTCCCTAGGATAGAGAACCTTCCCTTTAGGAGTTAAGCTCTCTTCCCCACCCTCTTCCACCTTTTCCCTTTCCAATTTGAGTAATGTGCAAGAGTTTGGGAAGGGCAACCAATGGGAACTCACACCTCACCCAAGGGGTTGGGAAGTGTGTGAGAGGCCTTCTTAGGCAAGAATTTGTAAACTTAGTGAGTAATCACCCACTCTCCTTTCTTGGAGATTTTGCTTGTTTTGAAAAAAGTTAGTAGGAGTTTGGCATTTTTAGTGGAATTTTGGAGAAAGTTAGTGTGGAATTGGGCAGCTCATCCCCAACTAAAGTTAGCAAACCTTTTGGCAGAATAAGGTTGGTTACTCCCTTCTTTCTCTTGTTATGTTGTAAATGATAGTTTGTGTTGTTTTGTGAAAGGAAAGAGTTGCTTGTAAGATTGTGTTTATGAAGTTTTTAGTTGAAATTAATATGTGTAGTTTTCTTTTCTATGTATTTGTTTGTGGTTCTTGTGGTTTTTGGGAGTGTCCAAGATCTCCTATCCTTGGGAGGGTAGGAAGATCTTGGGGTGGAAGGAGTTTGACAGCCATGGGTGAGAGGCTCTCCTTATGGAGAGTGTTCTCAAGGGAGTCCTTGGTGACCCTTGATGCATAGCCTTGTGTATGCATTTGGGGGTCATAAGGGGAGCATATATGGCCTTGAGCCTTTTTGGGGGGGCATAAGGGTTGTGAAAGCTTTTGGGTTGCATTTGTGTTGCCATGAGGTGGCTAATGTAGTAATGTTTTTGGTATGCATTCTCCCCATTGGTACTTGGTCCACTTCCACCCATGGAAGAGTCACCATGAAGTGGTGAATGTGTAGCTTGGGAAGGGGTATTTGCATGAAAGTGTGTTTCTATGTTTGTTGTGGGGTTGCATGTTTGTATCCCGTCTAGTGCTTGGTTCTCCAAGCTCGGGGGTGGCTTCTAGTAAGACTAGGCTGGGAGGTGAGCTTCCCATGGTCAAAATATGTTTTATTGCAGGTTGCATGGGAATGGGAAAAGAAGAAATAAAGGATTTTGTTGTTGTTCTTGTGTTGCAGAAAAAGAAATGTTTTAAAATATATATATATAGGGAAGAAATGGAAGGATTCAATGTTGTAGTGTCTAAAAGGAGCATGTGAGAAATTTTAGTTTTTACTTTCTAGAAAGAGAAAAGGATGTATTATTCCCATTTGTATTCATGATTATTTTGTATCCATAAAGTTACTTGATATCTACTTGATAATGAAATATTTGTTGTTTTCCCTATTTTTAGTAGTTACAAATAAAAGAAAAATAATGTATTAGTTTTGATGAAAATTTTTATGTTTACAAAGTGAAGCCATTTCATTTATTATGTTTTCTGCAAGGAAATGGATTTTAATGCTACATGTTCTTTACAATGTTAGGCTGCTGTAAACTTAAGTAAAAACAGTCTTTAATTTTTCTGTTCATTGCAGAAATGAGATCTGTAATATTAATCTTTTCCTTGCAAGAATACAAAAGAATATTTAGCTTTTAATATTTATTACTTTTAAATGTTATTTGGACAAACTGGTTTTAGATACAGTTCTGATAATATTTTAAAACAGCAAGAAAATCTATTAACCTTGTTAAACCAGTCCTTTTAAAATATATATATATATAACCATTAAGAATCATTTAAGAAGAATCTGTTTAAAAAAAAAAATACTTTTCCAGATCTGTTATTACCAAAAAAAAAAGGGAGTAAACTGATAATATGATTAAGAATATCAAATATAGACACGGGTATATATATATATATATATATATATATATACATATATATATATACATATATATATATATACATATACATTTTTATATATATATATACATATATATATATATATATATATATATTTATTCATTACAAAATCTGCCTGTTCCAAAACAGAAAACCTTATGCATTTTTATTTTTACCAGTTTATATACACATGTATAAACATGTATATATATTTATATATATATATATATATATATATATATATATATATATATATATATATATGTATAAATATATATATATATATATATATATATATTTATACATATATATTTATTTACAATGATGCTATTACAAAAAAATATATTATAGAAACCGGATCGTTCAACCTTGCTTTAAAGGAAAACGAAATAAAACGTTTAACAACCATTAAACGTTTAAGTGAAACGAAACCCCTGCAAGGTCGGCTAGGCGCGGGCCGCAGCAACCGGCGGCGGCGGCCGCAGCCTGCGGCATCCGCAGACTGCGGGCGGCGACGCCGCAGCCTGCGGCATCCGCAGACTGCGGGCGGCGACGCCGCAGCCTGCGGCGGTGCCGCGGCTGCGGTGGCTGCTCCGCCCCTCCCTTTCTCTCCGCCGCGTGTAGACCCTGCCTGCGCCGTGTTGAAAAACTTGCTCCGCCTCCCCGCGCGCGCGATGGTTGCTATGGACTCTCCGCCCGGTTCCTCTCGCTCGGCCCTACTCCGCCCTTCCCTCACCCACACTCTTAGTAAAGAAAAAAAAAGAGGGATGTTATTTTAGACGCCCTAACCCTAGTTCGGGTTAGGGCAACACTCATAAAGTTAATCAAACATGTGTGTGTGGTGGAAGGGTTGGGGGGGGGAAAAGTTTTTTAAAAAAAATAATAGAATAAGGGTTTCACTCTCCCTCCTTCCCTTTTGGGATTATAATTAAATTCATAAGTACGGGGTTTAAAGACAAATGAATAATTAGTTGTATAAATATATTTATATATATATATTTATATATGTGTGTAAATATAAATATATATATATATATATATATATATATATATATGAAATGCACATAAGCAGTCTTAAATGGGTATTCATTAAGAACTAAATTTGTTAATGGTTGAACTAAGTCTTCAAAAAAGGCCACATGAAGAAGAATTTTTGCAAGGGAGGATTTATTTCCTAGAGGGGTTTAATTTCCTCGTTTAACTAGAGTCATATATTTGATTTTAAAATTTAGTAATGCTATTTTTTCCTTTTAAATTATTAAAGAAGGTAGAAGGAATTTTATAAATAGGGTTTTCTCTTAAATTAATGATAAATGTAAGAGCAGTTCAATAAAGTAAATAATTAAATAAATAAAGGAGAGAGTGAGATTTTATATTTTGGGGGGGTAACTTTTAGAGGATAAATACCTCTATGTTGGCCCCTCTATTCTGAGAATTAATGGGCTTGTTTCAAACTAACGAATATTTAATTTAACAAATTTAATCAACCTAAGCGTTAGGATGAGTCAACATTTGACCCACGGGTTGGATGAACTATAGTAAGTTTTTACCTTATTTTAGAAATCTTATATTTAGTTAAAACTTTCTTATTTGAGAATTTAACCATTTAATAGAAGATTAATAATCTCTAATTGGGGAGATAAAGGCTCGTTTTCAACATAGGATATTTTGACTCATTAAAATTAGTTGCTTGGTTACAATGAGACATAGTTAAGACCCAACAAGTTGCATTACTTTATTTAAGTTAATCGTACTTAGATGGATATTTTAATTTAAGTTGCATTATATTAATTAAGAAAGTTGATAATTAGTTAAGTATTTTAAAAAAAAAAATTCCGTTCGTGCCCAAGAGTGGGCATGACAATCTGAACACTCATTTTCAAGCCATCTACAACATCTCCACAACTAAACAACTACAACTACCACACATAGTGACATCAATGGCAATACCAGACAAGTTGACATCAATGACAATATAAGCAACACAATTTAAGTTTCCAACAATATTTAATGTGACAATAAAGGTATTGAATAAACGTTTGATTTATTACCAAAACCCTATACATCAAGATGGTCTAATTGGGACATTCAAGTGTCATTGTTTATGTCTTTATAGGAAAATGTATAAGTAGTTTGACTTGAAGATTTTATTCAAATTAACGTATGGACACAAACAAATTAATTTGGTAAATAATTTGGCACCAAGTCTAAGGTTGCATATTTGATGATGTTTAATAAGGAGGAATCTTTCATATCATATAGGGATGGCATAGAGAGAAGAAATTTATTTTGGTGAGATGTAGTAATTGTAATGAAAATATAATTTCATTTGCAATCATAAATTTAATTTATAATCCTCAATATATTTTTAAAATTCATTAAAGTTACATTTGAGAAGGATAGGATTTAACAATTTAATTCATAAATTCTCTCGCATGAGCATGCAAACCTAAGAATTTATAAATAAGAAAGTTTGATAGAAATTTTAATAGTAGTGGTCTTACTACAAACAATAAATTGTTATAATAGAATACAATAAATTTTGGTTTCCATTAATTGAATATACATGATAGAAATGAATGAAATAATTATTACATTCAAGTTTTATTTCAATAGTGAAAAAAAAATGGAAAAGAAATTTGGAGGAACAAAGTAAAGAGGACTAATAATATTTGATATGTAATGTGATTAGGTGATGAGAAATATTTTTTATAAAATTGCAAGTAAATAAATATAATGAAGTGTGTGTGTGGAAATGGTTATTAAAGAAAATATCTAGATTAAATATCAGTAGAGATAATATGTTAGCATAATTAAAAGGAAATAGAAAAAGATTATAACAAAGAACAACAAGAACATCCATCACTAAAAGACAACTAGTGGCACCAAATTTCATCCATGACTTATCTACATTCTTTGTTGTATGTGTCATTAACAACTAGTGGCACCAAATTCCATTTGTTGACTTATCCATATTCTTGGTTGTTGTATTTGTCATAGTTTTCCAAAACGCATTGTTAGAACATAATGTTATTAGGGATCACATCCTTATAATATTTATATATAATGTTCTAATATAAGATTATAAAACCTTATATATTATATGTTTTATAAGCATATCCCATTTGAAATAATTATAATCTAATAACTATTAGATTATTAATTATTTATGAGTGGGGGCTATTGAAAAGGTGTGACTAGTGAAGCCACCCTTCCTCCTATATTTAAGGAGGTTCTCTCTCATTTGGGAGTGGTGATAATTTGGAGCTTTATAGTGAGTTGTATCACTATGAATATGAGGTATTATTGGTCATGTGGAAGTATTGGAGGAGTGTCCCCAGGTTTGAGTCTATTTTATGATAGACTATATTTGTAAGTGTTTTAATAAAATGATGCTTTATGAGGTTTTTTACCCGAAAGGGTTATCCCCATGTATATCTTGTGTAATGTGTAGATTTATGCATGTATTATTCTCATTTCATTTATTTTATGATCTTGTTTATAATGATTAGTATCCTAAGATCCTAATATGGTATCAAAGAAGGTTAGGCTAGTACTAATCATTTTTATAGGTTATACTAGAAGACATATAAAACTTGGTGGAAATTTTATTTATGCTAAATCAACACACATGCAAGGCCATTTGTGCTATATATTTAGTGTGTCTTCTCTATTGATTTAAAATCGATTTATCAAGGTCAAGTAAGGAAATTCTAACTATTCCTTTTTATAATTGTGATATTTTCAATAATATTTCATTTTTTTTAGCATTGGTTTGTGAGGGTCAAATATTTGATTATTAAGTGAAGTATAACATATATATTTTTAATAACATTAAATTTCATAATCTTATTAACTTAAAATTAGTCCATTATAAGAGAAGTACATAGTCACAAAACCCTTTTTAGTGCCAATTGTATAGAAAGTTGTGCTTTAGTTACTAGATCAAGTCCTTTAGAAAGTTAGATGTTGTTTCTCTTTAGAGAGATATGTGAGGTTAGTAATTATAAAAAATAAGATTGATATAAGGCTTATAAATTGAGGTGTTTAACCTTAAAATTGAATTCATGAAGTCTTTTATTAAATTTGATGTCTTTATAAAAGTCAAAAAACTTGTTTTTCAACTTATCAAACGAAAATAAAATTCATAGCTCTTGAACATGACATTTCAATCAAACACCATTTTACTTGTAATTTGATCATAATTGATAAAAGATAATGACATTTTCTTTTATGAAATAATATGAAAAATACATTACAACATTCAATCAACATTTTAATTTATCCATATATTTAAGTTTGTTAAGTATAAACTTAATCAAACCATTATTTTATAGGAGTTATTAAATGAAATCTTCAAATAAATTGAATCACTTATTGAAGCCTTCATCTATATCGAATTTCTTATCTTCATGAAATTCTTCATACAATTGTGTGTCCTTATATTACTCAAGGAAATAGCACTTATCCTTATAAAAGTCAAAAAGGTCTTTCTTTGCAACTGATTGAAGGTAAATGAGTCGCAACCTTTACTAATTCATTTTTGTTAGGTGGCTATCTTCCCAACTGACACCTCCTTTCTCACACTCCCTATATAGGAAAATCAAATTCATTTATTTTGTACCTACCCAACTATCATCGCAGTCCATGAGATATAATCTATTTGAGGAATTCTTTCAAACAATTTGCTTACCTTCTGCATGATGATAAAAAATGTGGATTTAACCTTTCCACTAATGAAGCATTTCCATAAATATATTTTGGTCAAACCATGCGATTAGATCTCATTGGAGAATTATATCAAACACTTCAATTGCCCTGAAAATTCAAACCTCTATTTATATCAGTCGACTTCCACTAATCAATGCTTGCCTCTGTCCGAGAAACACCCCGACCATGCTCTCTATGTCCTCCTTCATGCTACCATTTTCCCGAAGGCTATTATTGTTTATGGTGAATGATTATCTTACAGTTTTATGATAATCCTAGAAGCACCAAGTAACGCACACATATACTAGGTAGGAAAATTCATTTATTTGTCAATCTGCATGAGTATGGATTTGCACTTTTTTTATAGTAGAATGTGTAGTGTTAAAAAAAATTATTTCATAGATATTCTTATCCATGCACACTTATTTCAAATTTTGTGCTCATCCATGCTCCGTCGCTCAAGAATCTTATCAAGCCACCAGTAACTAATATAAAAAAATTCTACATTTTGGGTGTTAATAACCTTTATTAAGCCTTTGTTCATCTTGTTTCACGACAAACACATTCCTTTCAGATCGGATGGTAACACTGTCTATATAAAAAAATCAAAGTTATGGAAAAATTGTTGCCTATGGAACTACAAACAAAGTCGAAAACATTCAATGATTTATGCCTCGACAATGTCGTAATCAAGAACAATTCTTGTTAAGATGGTAGGGTATGTCTCATTTTGAATCCTTCCCCAGTCGTATGCATCTCTAATGTGACCATGTTACTATGTTAATATTTTGAATAAATCACCACTGTTGAAGCAATAGAAATGATTCCTAAGACTAGGGAGCTCAAGACAACCAACCCATCCATAAACAACAAAACTTTTGATAATTACCTTCCTAAAATATTAGATAAGATCAATTTATTGGTTGAGTAATATCTAGTTTAAAATGTGTATTAGACCTTTGGCTGGCAAGGGATCATTTTTCTATAACTGTTTTTCGGAGAAGCATGAGGACAAGGGTGACAATAATGACCATAGTGGTCATGTGGCAATGGATAGCATGGATGGGTAATATATTGAGATCATTCTTGCACTCTCACCATGTCAAAATAATTTCTCACCTTTGATAGCTGGTCATGTACCTCCTTAATGAGAAGTGACAATATTTTTCATTTCAAAATTTTATAAAAAATTTTATAGTTTTTAACTTCATGTTCAATAAAATATTGGTCTACACTCCTAATCATGATATATGAACATGTGAGTTTACTTGGTAATTTTAATTGGAGCATGATCTTAGATAGCACCTACAAGAGAATGTTTAATATATGGATTATATAAACATAGTTGGTAATAAACTTAAGTTCCAACTTCATGCTATTAAATATAATTATAAATTGTTTTCAAGGAACAAGTATTCTTGTGTGTGCAAGCCTTAAGAAGCATCTATTTCTATATAGTAAATATGATATTGTTGCAATATGTGGGTTAAAAGGCACTTTAATCACATTGATTTTCCCCCATGAATCTAGAAAAAATTGCACTATTGATGACTATAACATACCTAATAAGGCAAGGGTTATGGTCAATATATGGGAAATAAGAAGAGGCCCAATTGCATGAGAAAGTCTCTTAATCTTACAACTTAAAAATCCATGAAATATTCTTCGAAAGGAAAAAGTTAAGACTTAAGCTTGCCCCCATTTTACTATTGGAGTGTGAAATTTTCTCAAAATTTGTAACCACATTAAATAAAAAGATAGCATGATATCTCATTAATTGTTAATTGACTATAAGATTAAACATGATAAGAGGTAAAATATTTACCTATATTTCACATTTTTTTATAATGTCATGTATTGAAAAAACCCTCTAATACTTCTTAAGTTTAATGGACCTTATTATAATGGGTGGCTATCGTCCTTATAAACTGTCTGAGGAGCAAACCTGGAAAGGATAGCTCACCCGTTTCCTTAATTTTTTATGGATCATTACTATATGTAGTAGTATGTCTATTTTTTAAACAAGACAACTAATTATTCATGCTTATTCTCTTGAAAATATATGTTGATCTCCTTGCTACGAATTATTAGACTATATTTTACATTTAAGAGGAATATTATATGATCTTTGACAAATGACAAAAAAATAATATTATGTTTTTTCTTTGCACCAAAAATGAAGTTGATTACTATGTTACTAACTATATTGTTTCTTCTATGGCGAGGTTATGCCTTCAAAACATATGGTGCAAGTTCTATTACATGGATGGTGTAATACTTTAATGAGAAGACTAGCTTTTGTGTCTTTTAATCAAATGGGCAAAATATGAATGTAGCTCTTGAAGAATCAATATGGCCTTGAATATTTATGGAAGAGTTCCATTTGGATACATATGAAAGTACCATATTACTTGAAGTTACTTTACTCTTTCTAGAGAATATCATTTCTAAAGATCAAAATGAACATTGAAGATCATGGGCACCTCACTTAAGTGAAATCATTCTATAATAAAGGCACCTTGAAGATCATGGGCACCTCACTCAAGTGAAATCATTCTATAATAAAGACACTTTGAAGATCATGGGCACATGCTATATGTTGAAATTTTAGCCATCACTTTGAAATCCTCTATGCAGTGATTGGCTTTAGGTGATGCCATTAAGGGGGAGTGTACATGACACCACCTAGTGGCTAAATCCTAGATGTAAGACCTAATAGGCATAAGACCTTTAGGTATTATATGCTCCAAATCCAAATAATGCTTGGCCTTAGGTGATGCCATTGAGGGGGAGTGTGCATGTCAATGACACCACCTAGTGGCTAAATCCTAGTTTTTAAATCCTATGGGTAGGCATATGTCCTAATAGGTATGAAATAAGACCTATATAGGAATTAGTAAGTCCTTTAAGCCTACAGATAGGCATATGTAAGTCTTTTTTTATTTTAAATACTGCAAGTAGGCATTAGTAAGTCCTATAGGCACATTTGTGCTTAAGTTCTACGGGCATATTGTAAATTCTTCTCCTTGTAAATCTTCCACTTGTGAAAGCATTGTATTAAGTCCTACGGGCACTATGTAATGAACCTAGGGAGAGGCTAATTTGAGGAGACCATCGCTCCAATATATTTTTTTAAGACCTCATAGCATCATTTTTAAAACACCAATATTATAAATTATGACAAGATGACTTTCATGTAGTCTGGAATGCATGATCTTCATGTTGGCATATATTTATGTCCCTATTTATCATTGTCAAAGAAGACCTACATTACTGGGGTACTTTATTTTTTCTTTTATAGAAATTGACATGTGATCCCCTATTAACATTAGGGGGAGTGTTAGAACATAATGTTATTAGGGATCACATCCTTATAATACTTATATATAATGTTCTACTATAAGGTTATAAAATCATATATATTATATGCTTTATAAGCATATCCCATTTGAAATAATTATAATCTAATAACTATTAGATTATTAACTATTTATGAGTGGGGGCTATTGAAAAGATGTGACTAGTGAAGCCACCTTTCCTCCTTTATTTAAGGAGATTCTCTCTCATTTGGGAGTGGTGAGAATTTAGAGCTTTATGGTGAGTTGTATCACTATGCATGTGAGGTATTATTGGCCATGTGGAAGTATTGGAGGAGTGTCCCCAGGTTCAAGTCTATTTTATGATAGACTATTTTTGTAAGTGTTTTAATAAAATGTTGCTTTATGGGTTTTTTTACCCGAAAGGGTTTTCCCCATGTATATCTTGTGTAATGTGTAGATTTATGCATGTATGATTCTCATTTCATTTATTTTATGATCTTGTTTATAATGATTAGTATCCTAAGATCCTAATTTCTAACATGCACTCACAACAAAAATGAGAGTAATCCCTAGAGTACAATGTCTATGTGTGACTATGTACTAATGACAAAATACAAAGCTCTTGTTTTCTCTACCCTCTTGCATCCATGCATTGGTCTTCTATCCTCACATACCAAACTTAAATTGTAGTAAATAAAAATATTTAAACTCAAACTAAAAGATATATAACATTAAATTCAAACAAGAGATATCTAATATTTCCCAAAACATTTTGTGTAGAATGTATCAATGTGTTCTTGAAGATATGTTGACCTCATTTGATGCAAAGTGTTACATACTATGGTGGTGTGGAAATAGGGTTCACTAGTCTAAACATACAAACTAGGAATCGAACCCTTTCACATCAACATACATGAAACAATAATCAATAGGCCCAACTTCAAACCCTTGGGAGATTTGGGAACAATGATTGAGTTATTCTCTTTTTGTGCTTTTGATATGACTAGATGAGATGCATTGAGAAAATACAAGAACTAGATATAAAGATGCAAATTTGACAGTAATCAACATGAACATTAAGCTATAGAATAGATATGCAAATTATGAACAAAAATATGAAAATGGGATTCAAAAAGGAACCTATGCTACAATTTGATCTTGAAAATGCTAGACTATGTAGCTAGGCGCCACTGTCCTAAAGGTGTCTAATGCAAATTATGTGAATAAATTTCAGATCAAGATGCTCTACAGATTATCTCTATGAAATTTTGTCAAAAAAGTGTCAAACATTGTAGCTAAGCTACAACGTTTAGGGTTTTCTACTTCTCTAAAGTCTATATATGTTCATCGTAGTCTCTAGTTCACAAATCTATAATCCAAATTCACCAAATCTAAATCCTACACATTGAAAAGAGAGAAAATGGTATTGGGTTCTATAGGGGCTTGGCTAAATCAAACCCTAGGTAGGAATTAACCTCCCCTACAACAAAATGGATATAAAAGAGAGCTCACCCTTGCAAGGCATAGGCTGAAAACCTTAAGGAAAAGCAAAATTGTAATGTTAAACCTTTACTATGAATCTTCTTGCCTCGAAGTCTCATGAAAGATTGATGTTTCTAGGTGAAATCTAATGCATGCCTTCATATGAACTTAAACATGTATTCCATCTTGAATGCTTGATTGCTTGAATTCTTGATCTCTCCTTCACTGCCTTGAATGTGACTAAATTCTTGTTCAATTTACTTGATGATAATTGAATTAGGATATGAGAGATGTTTCAAATGAGGGGGTAAGACATGATTTTATACTCAACCTCATGAAACGTGTTAAAATTTTGAAAAAGGCTAACGTCAGGAAGAACTATCTTGCTAAACATTTTTTGACCACTAGAGGGTTCAAATTTAGGCCTCTTTTGGTTGGACCGTGGTGCTAGCTTGTGTCAAAGTCCAAGGGAATAGGATACTAGGCATCTTAGTTTAGGAGGACTAGGGCACTAGGTGCCTTAGTCTAGGAGGACTAGGGTGCTAGGTACCTTATTCCGAACCTCCTAGGTTGAGATTTGGCTAGAGAGCAAGAAAAAGGTGTTGAATCTCCAGATTTAGGCACTATCTTGAGTTGAACCAATCAAGTTTGGGGAGGAAGGGAGAAACACTAAAGTTAGCCCCAAATGAGTATGATATTGTATGAGGATACAATTTATGACACTAAATTTAGCCCCCACTTTAGCGAGAGTATGACCTTATACTCATTCTCTCAATAAAGTACAAGATAGCATCAAAATACGTTCACCAAGACATTAAAGAGATAAGAAAATGCTAAGTCCTTAAGGAATTAGGATCTCATCGATCTAAAATATCAAGATAAAGGAGCAACATGATCAACATAGGTTAAACAAACATGGAGCATGCAAGAAAATAAGAGATATGCAAGGTCCAGTAAGGAATTGCTTACTATGAGTCATATGAGAGAAGAGAAGAGAAGAGACATGACTTCGTGGTCTAATAAGGCTACTTTTAAGTCATGTTAGAGAAAGGAGAGTCAAACTAGTCTAGCAAGGTGTGTTATGCTAGTCAACTCTTGCAAACGATTACAAAGAAAAACCTCAATTTGCTAGATAATATGACAAAAAATGACTACAAAATGGGTCTTGCAACATGCACCAAACACAAAGATTACAAAACAAAGCCTCAACTTGCAAAGTAATCGGAAAATGTGATTGCAGTATGCACTAAGCATATCATGGTGTGTGGTTAAAGTGTACAAACCAAACTTCATGGTGTGTGGTCAAAGTGTACAAACCAAAATTTATGGTGTGCACACTAAGTGTTAACATATAGTGGATTATATGCTCGTACGTTAAAGAATGTGTATGTCTTACTAGGAGCAATTGCTTTAAGGTAGCATATATGCATTTGAAAGGAAAACACATTACAACAATGAAATGCCCCCAAACATAGGCATATCAAAGGTGAAAGTCACAAGACATGAAAGAGAACATAAGGGATCCATTATCTAGGGTCGATGTGTGCATCAAATAAATCATGTATATCAAGTATGATTGTTACAAATTTACCTCATCCCTCAAAAGTAGTGAAATTGCGAGCACAATGGAAGAAGAACACATAAGATGAACAACACAAGGCTTTCTAGGTCAAAAAATGGTTTAGATCTATCAATCAAGGTTTACTAGCTTACTAGCTAACACCCTATTCAATATTCCAAAGTCACTCAATTTCATGGAAATTGTAATTACACATATCCAAATCATAAATTAAACATTATGTATACCCACAATTATATTAGGGATTCATCCATACCAAAATGCATTAAATTCAAAATTCATGTTTATTCGGAAACCCTTCTCTCTAGGTTGCTTCTACACTAGAATCTTCCTATCACATTATAGGGTTTCAACATCAATAGAGACATTAATTGAGAAAAATACAGCTTATTTATTAGATTTAAAAATTATTCTTAAAATATTTTTGGAGAACTTCAAATCCAAATTCATCTAATATCTTATTTCTCCTCTAGGTTTCACCATGTTTATCCCTACACAACTAAGCCTAGTTTTTTCATCAAACTCAATCTAGTTTTGAATTTTCAAAAATTTAATTTTTCATAATTTTTTCAAAACATTTTATGATTCTTCACTATCGTGATCCTGTCTAGTTTGAAATCATAATTCCTAATTCTAACAAATTCACAAATTTTCCATTGTTTTTTATTGAACAAGAAATGCTAATCGAATCATAACAAACACCTCTTTCACATTCAAGATCCTATATTCTTTATTAAAAAGTAAGTGAAATGTCTATTAAACTAATTCCATGTTAAAATCCCACCTCAATTTCTTTAGCAAATTAAAAAATAAATTGATGAAGAACCAAAATCCAATCACAATCCTTTCTAGAATGCAATGCTAACAATCTCCTCTAAAGAAATTATTCTTGTCTTCTTTTATAAAAAAATATTTTTCTATTCTAATCCTAATTATAGAATTAAAATCAAGAAATTAATATTTTATCTTTTATTAAAAGCATTTACATTAAAATGTCATTTCTTCCTTCCTAGCAAAAACCAATTAATATTAAAATAATTATTTTTCTAGTTATTTAATAATAATATTTTTTCTAGATCATATTTACTCATAAAATCCACTCATAAACTAACTTTAAGATATTATTTATCTTTAATTTTCAAATAGAATAAATATAATAATTTAGTTTCTTAAATTCTTATTATACAACTTTTACATTCAATATTTATTATTTAATAAATAAATTCAAACAATCAATTTATTTCTTTTTACCAAATACTAATAAAAAATAATTAGCAAATTAATAAATAAAGTAGTTGTATGCACACATCATACATAGAAGGAAGCGAATTCATCTCAAAGGCAATTTCAACATAATTCACTAAAGAGACAATCCACATCTAAATTATCGTGGAATTGGATAAAACATCTAATCATTTATAATGAAGGATATTAAGAAAACATGGCATTCCTCTCCTTGGCATGTGCTTGGGCACTTGGGCGACTTTTTTTAGTGTTTTGAACCCTCTAATTATGAAATTCTCTCTTTGGTACACTCTAGAACACTAGTGTGTTTTTTTCAAAATTAAAATTCTCCAAAAAAAATTGCATCTTCTCTATCAAGACATTCCATAAACGTTGATGGTCAGTTTTCTATCTTAGAATATCTTTGCCTCTCCTTCATCATTCAAATTTTCATGATCAACTTTTTTGATCAACTAGAAAACTACTTCTGTTTGCCTTAGAAAGGTGTTAGCAAAAAATGACATTGACAATATTAACAACCATTACTTGAACATGGACTCCAGCATGATTTTTTATTTTTATTTTATTGAAATAATGCAGGATAAAAAGAATAATACAAGGGCAGTAATATAACTGCCAGCAGTAGCAGCAAGAAAACTAAACAGTAGCAAAGAAGACCATCTGAAACAATTACAAAGCATAAAGACAACTCAGTTGCTCAACAACCTAATACATGATAATAGCATAAACTATACCTCTAACTTAAAAAAAAGCTTGATACATAAGAAGCTGTACAATAGAACAGCTGTAAGACAACTAAACAGCAGCAAGGAAGACCATCTATAAATAATTACAAAGCACAGTAGACAACCAAGTTGCTCAACATCAGCCTAATACAAGATAATAGTTAAAAACAGGACCTCTTAACATAGACAAAATCTTGATAGATAAGAAGCTTACAATCTAAATTTTAAAATAACTTTGCATCTGGACTAAACAGAATAAGTCTTCTTTGTGAAGCCTGAAAAATTGAAGTTTACATTCTTCCAAAATAATTCTGGACTTAGTCTGCTCCTTGGAGGCCCCATTCAAAATTTAATGTATCTTTGGTTAATCAAGCATGACTTAAAAATGAGAGATGACAAGATTGTGTTTTACAAGTTGACATGGTACGAAAAAATGTGTACAATATACATCTAGGGGCACGTCATTATGAGTAACCAACTTGTAGCACACATAACCCTTGTTTAAACATATAGATATAATGGACATTTTTTGTATTTTAGTTATGTCGATGTTACATTTCAATTTCAATAATTACAATTTTTATTTCATTTCTAACAACTAAAGCTTACTAAAATAATACAAAGTGTACGCAAAGTTGTTATTTGAAGTACGTATTCAAGAAGAACACTTCTAGTTTAAATAGCAATTATAGTAACTTCGCACATGCTTCTCCAAGGCACTTTGATTTACTAGATATGACTCATTTCATTATACGTGACTGGGGAGCTTGCGTTTGTAAACATACTACATCTGGAGCAGAAAAAAGCAAGGTGGGGGGTGATCATCCAAACAAAATCAATAAATAAATTAGACCAAGAAAGATAACCCAAATCCAATTTGGTAAGAAGAATTCATTGATTTACATGTTCATTAATGTCCTAAGAATCATAGCAATCATTGTGATAAGGATGGACACACCAATGCAAAATGCTCAAAGTCATGTCAAAAATTGCATTCAGTATTCTAAAAAATCAATGGTATCCTTGCAAGTTAATGAGGGGTGGAGATGGACTATAATTGTAATATAGTTGAGAGAGTGGATTGCAATGCTACCAATATAGCTATCATAGAATCCAAAAGAGAAAAAATAACGAGGATCTTCATAATTATGATTGAAACCAAAAAGACTAAAGTATATGTACTAATGTTGGAGTTTCATTGATAATTGTGACTTAGATTAGTCACCCTTCTATTTTTTAGTGTTTAATCAATAACTATAACTTGGATCAGTCACCCTCCTTTGAGAAAGAACGAGCACAATTACTTCAAGTTAAGAAACAAAGTATGGATATGTCTTCTCAAGTTGTGCTCTAATGAGCCATTGATTTTAGTGAGTGATATGTCACACTATAACAACTTCACATATACCATCTTTTTTGCTTCATAGTATGTTTGATGTTCACGTCTATGATTGACCCATCTTCATAGGAATATTATAATCAAGATTTGACCCTTTGTGTTGGTCTTTTTGTTGCTACACCACAAAGTAGCTGTAAACCAAGATAGAGAATAAGGTTGAGTTCAGAGGAACCATGGTACCCCCTTGGTGAAATTAATTGGCCCTTAACATGTAAGCTTGTTTTTTCATGATGGTGTCTATTGCGGATGTAGTTAGGCTCTTTCACTAGTTCTCTTTTAGCGTGGCTTTAGCTGGCGGATCTTCAACAGTAAAGATGAAAGATTGGCTTGCAAGCTTGTGGATGAATTAAAAAGTTTCCCTTTCTTTCAAAAATTTCTACACGTCAGATATTCGAAGCTTCAACCAACAAAAAAAATTTATATAATGTTCACAATTTTATTTATACTTGTGAATGGTTGTAATTCCATGCACTTGTAAGTATATTTGTAATTTGAGTGACATTATTGTCTGTTGAGTATGTCAGAAACTAATTCCATTCTTCTTAACATATCACATGGCCTTGAAAGAAAAAATTCGTAGAAAACCACAGTTTTTTATCACTAGAAATACTGTAAATTTCTAATTTGTAGAAATCACCACATTTTGTCAATGTTATTTTTATTATAGAGAAAATGGCACCAAAGAGCTTAACTAAATGTAATCCCAAAAATAAAATAAAATTAATTGTAATACCAATTGCTCACTGAAGAATGTATATTGCATTGTCAACAGAATAACTCTTTAGAAGGCACAGTTCTAGAGTTGGATAAAGAAACGTGGTTGGCAAAGAAGCTGTAATGATTCTATTTAAAAGCTGCATCCCTAAGAATGAATGTTGTAACATCTTCCTATGTAAATGCTTTTCTACAAGTGCCGAATGCATTTCTAATTTGTAGAAATCACCACATTTTGTCAATGTTATTTTTATTATAGAGAAAATGGCACCAAAGAGCTTAACTAAATGTAATCCCAAAAATAAAATAAAATTAATTGTAATACCAATTGCTCACTGAAGAATGTATATTGCATTGTCAACAGAATAACTCTTTAGAAGGCACAGTTCTAGAGTTGGATAAAGAAACGTGGTTGGCAAAGAAGCTGTAATGATTCTATTTAAAAGCTGCATCCCTAAGAATGAATGTTGTAACATCTTCCTATGTAAATGCTTTTCTACAAGTGCCGAATGCTTTTCTAATTTGTAGAAATCACCACATTTTGTCAATGTTATTTTTATTATAGAGAAAATGGCACCAAAGAGCTTAACTAAATGTAATCCCAAAAATAAAATAAAATTAATTGTAATACCAATTGCTCACTGAAGAATGTATATTGCATTGTCAACAGAATAACTCTTTAGAAGGCACAGTTCTAGAGTTGGATAAAGAAACGTGGTTGGCAAAGAAGCTGTAATGATTCTATTTAAAAGCTGCATCCCTAAGAATGAATGTTGTAACATCTTCCTATGTAAATGCTTTTCTACAAGTGCCGAATGCTTTTCTAATTTGTAGAAATCACCACATTTTGTCAATGTTATTTTTATTATAGAGAAAATGGCACCAAAGAGCTTAACTAAATGTAATCCCAAAAATAAAATAAAATTAATTGTAATACCAATTGCTCACTGAAGAATGTATATTGCATTGTCAACAGAATAACTCTTTAGAAGGCACAGTTCTAGAGTTGGATAAAGAAACGTGGTTGGCAAAGAAGCTGTAATGATTCTATTTAAAAGCTGCATCCCTAAGAATGAATGTTGTAACATCTTCCTATGTAAATGCTTTTCTACAAGTGCCGAATGCTTTTCTAATTTGTAGAAATCACCACATTTTGTCAATGTTATTTTTATTATAGAGAAAATGGCACCAAAGAGCTTAACTAAATGTAATCCCAAAAATAAAATAAAATTAATTGTAATACCAATTGCTCACTGAAGAATGTATATTGCATTGTCAACAGAATAACTCTTTAGAAGGCACAGTTCTAGAGTTGGATAAAGAAACGTGGTTGGCAAAGAAGCTGTAATGATTCTATTTAAAAGCTGCATCCCTAAGAATGAATGTTGTAACATCTTCCTATGTAAATGCTTTTCTACAAGTGCCGAATGCATGGGCATGGCCATCAACATTGTTAACATGGTTTTGAATGTAATGTAATCCACTATTCAAATAGATTTTTTGGTTTTTAGTCATGAAAAAACGTAGAACCAACAACCTCCAGCCTAATGATGTGGTAGCAAACACTTTGCTTGTCACTTCTTTGACCACAGCCAGCAAGTGATATTTATTTTGTTAAACATTATGATATGAATCTGTCATAGTCTTCTACTATGCTTGATCCTCAGTATCCCATTAACCTGGTTTGTTTTGGTATGATAACCTGGAGTATACCTACATGCCAGTGATGTTTTCTTTGCAACAATATAGATTTTTTCCAATTAAATGAAAGAATTTTACGAATAAATAGAACTAGTCATACTATGGAAAATTAAAAAACATAAGATTTTGTAGATTAAGAGTGCAAATGAAGACAAACAACAATTTAATATTAGGGAAAAAAATCACAAAGCAGTTCAAAAATTTAAAGTTTTAAGATGAGATGTACTGAAATTAACAAACATGATATTCGAGAGAAAAATAGTAGTTACAGACAATTTTGCTTTGACAAAACAAATTCTGCCATATATTCTCAAGCAAAATTTATTTTCTTCTGTTTTCCACAAACCAATAAAGGATTTGTAATACATTGGACTCCCTTAAAAATTTCCCAACCTGTTTTCATCTGTTGAGTACTAAAAAGACAAATAGATTCTGTTGATATGTGCATATTGTATTTGATATAATTTAAGTGGGGACACTCAAAAGAATTGTCAGATTTTTTACAGAGTGAAAGGATTCACATTAGGTAATAATCTTAATAAGTAAGAAACAGACAGGCTTTCCTATTATACCTCGATCAAGAAATTTGCAGGATTGCCTTTCTAATATAGAAAGTAATAATACGTAGTCCAGCCAGACAAGCTTTCCTATTATACCTTGATCAAGAAATTTGCGGGATTGCCTTTCCAATATAGAATGTGATAATTCCTAGTCCAACCAGCGAAACAACAAGGGTGACTGCCAATACTGTTACCATGGTTGTGAATGTAATGTGTGGACTAACAAAGAATACAACAGCAATGGCACCACTTTGCCATATCTTCAGTTGAGAAAATGAAGCTTCCTGTTGACCACACAAATCAGCATGAAAACATAAAATACTTTAGGAGTGCATCATCAGTTTGGAAATACCCATAAAGCAAGAACCAAATTGCAAGAATAGTACCAAATGACATTATGAATAAAGGTAGCAGTAAATTGCCAATTTGCAAAAGCTTGTCAATCAAAACCAAAGTGAAACATTACATGCATATAATTAAAGGTCACGTACAGATGAAATTTCACATCAATTATCTACAAAAACATAAACCTAATCAAACACTCAAATATCCTCAAATAATAAGCAATGTTCCAAAGGGATGCATCCACCCTGGAAAACCATGCATTTCCGAGATGGGGACGTCCCCAAGACTTGGAAACTCCAAGGGAACATTCCCCCACCATCCCTCCACCACCACCACACACCCTCTGTTGTTTCCGGGACGTTTTCTCTGATAGGGAATGTCTTTGAGATGTTTCATGCTGAGAAATGCCATAAGGGGACACTGGGATTTCCCCAAGACTCCCAAAACGTCCCTTGACCTTGGAGGGCACTTGCAAACTGACTAGCAAATTTTTAAGGCTATTTGGTATCATTGAGTCTATCTCAGGCTGTTTGGCATTATCTGGGGGCAAACATGGTTGCATAGAGTGAGTTTTAGGAGGTTTTAAGGGATTGTTTGGACTTACAATAGTGATGTTCCAGACCTGCAACATATTTTCCAGTTGTATCAGACCTGCATTGTCGTATACAGTAATTTAAATGTGTGTTCGCTACCTGCTGTGATCATTTTAGCTCTCTTTTCAAGGTATTTTCCTTTAATGTTTTCTATTGGGCACTAGTTTCATGCAGTAATCTAGCAAGTGTCTTTTAAATGTGCTGCCCTGTACCAGCATTTGTATCAGCTTGTAATCGTTATCAATACTTAAATAGCAGAGATAGCTTTGTTTCGGTTTGCATGGTTCTTATGCTTGTTAAAAAATAAAAGATCATCTAGGTTGGTCATTACACATATAAAGATGTTTTTCATGACGACAAAATTGAAATAGATTTGTGCTATTATTTCCATATCTTGAGCTGAAATGATAGGGATAATTAGATCTTTTACTGTCTTTAGGATTAGATCCTTTTAAGATACTCCAACACAATCTTTATAGGGGTTCTAAAAAAAGCTCTGAGGAGTCTAAGAGGATTTTTGGGGCGAGATTAAATTGTCCTGCGTTTATTTTTGGGAAATAACAGTTCATGATTTATGCAATTTACTGTAATAACACTACATACTTTGATCTGGAGCATATATGAATACAGGCTCTCAATGTGTATTATCTCCAGATTGTGATACAATAATTTTTGGACAAAATAATCAAGGATTGTAAAGTCCATCAATGCACATTTGCTGCATTTGTATTGTTTTCATTGTTAGTCTTTGCTCAAGGAGCACTATAATTTCTTCCATTGAAAATAATAAAATTTTGCTGTCACACAATGGATTTTGATGTAGGATCGCATTATTAGCCTTTTACAGGTCAAATTGTTATTAAGTAACTGTTCCTAAGTGACCATTGAGGTATATTGATGTGTTATGAAGTGAATATGTATGTCGTAGTGACTTTGTAACCTTGAATAGGCACCAATCAGTTTTGTTTACCCATAGCCCCAGAATTGATTTTGAAACAATAAATCTTAAACCACCTCTATATTTGTTTCATGTTATTGTTTGAATCCTCATATCTAAATCAAAGTGATTACAAGGAACTTGCATGTTTTATGACATAATTCACAAATCCTTGTCAAAAGTATATGAGAGTTAATCTACTAGGCACTGGGTAGAGTTGTTGCATATGCATAATCAATGTCATAAAGGGAAACCCACGTAAGTTTTGTAGAGCTTTAAGTGTACAAGAAAACATAAGTGAAAGTGTTTCTTGTTTGTTGGCCTAACATCCAACAGCTTTGAGCATAACATCAAGTTGATGTTTTAGGAGTTTCTGGAATACAAGTTGGGGAACCAATAGATTGGCAACTCTGTTGGGGAGAGATGAGTAATTTGTCATGGGTTAGAACCTAAAATGTATATATCTAATATGTTGCCAACAATTTTATGAGATTTTTTATTTTAATTTCCCTTCTTATGACTACGACTTTGTCAAAGGTCAACCGGTGAAATTGCATAAATAGCATCAGACATGGACGATAGAAGATCTCTATACAAAATAATTCACAAAAGAAATTGGCAAGATACTTGCAAAAAGACAAACCAACGTGGAAAGCTAAAAATAAAGGTAGGCATTCCACTCCTAATGCTAGCTCTCCAAAGAAAAATGAGAATATTAACGATAGAAATAAATCTTCTAATGGTGATATTGATAGACTTGAGAATGGATTAAACTTGGATAAAGATGAAAATGCTTGGATGGGTACCAAATACCATGAGATCTTGAATAATCTTGAAAAAGAAAAAGAAAGGATATAGATAGAGAATTTATTTTCTTGAGCAACTCCCCATGAAACTAATTCTAGAGATGTTGTATTTGATAAACATGTTTTGTTGAAAAGCGCACGATTACACTGAGAGGGGAGGTGTTGTGACCTAATCACACATCACCCCATCCTAGATGGAGACCCCCTACTTTTTAGGCCCTCTCAATCGTTTGGTTTTGTTTTTTGGGGTCTTTTGGTGGCAGTCTCATCAGTCTCTCTGCTTTGCAAGTGTTTGGGGGTCAAATTGATTGAGTCTTCTTTTCGTTTGAGTGAATTTGGTGAAGTCTAGGGCATGTTTTGTCAATTTTAGGGTTTCTACCTTTAGTCCTAGATTTTAGGGGTTTCTATTAGGGTTTTTGAAAAACTGAACATATAAATGGAATCAAGACCCTTCAAGGAACCTCCGAGTAAAATTTGAGCCAAAACGGAGCAACTTTCTATTTTTAGAAAGTTCCTATTTTTTAGGGATTTTATTGAGTCCCGGAATGTCTTCATTTTGCCAAAAATCAAACTTACTATTTTTAGTAAGTTTCTATTTATAGTAAGTCATTATGTGTCCTGTTTTAGGGCTCAAACACTGACGTTCTAAAAAGTTTCTATTTTTGGAAGTTTATTTTTGGCAGGACCATTCAGGCAAGGTGATGAAGATCAAGCATCCACGACTACTTCTAATTCCGGAAAGTCAGAAAGTAGACAAAATCACTCAAAAAAATGGCTAAGTGTTAGAAATCCATTCCTGAAAAGGAAAGCTCAAGAAATTAACCTATGTCCGAAAGAAGCAAGATTGAAAATCCCTTGCCCGGAGCAATTCACACCCAACTGCCAACCAGGGCGCTAAACTGGAGGTGTCATGGAGGATTCAAAGATCACAAAATTCCATGACATGCAAAATTCAGCCCAAAAAGTTGAAAAGGTGCCAAAGTGTATTATGGATGGAAGGATGGTAAAAATAGTGAAATCCATGCCAGGGGTGTAATAGCGCCCAAAGGTGATGGAGGGCGCTAAAACCAATGAGTCTTGGAATTCATAGTAAATCAATGAATTCCTTGCCTTAGTCAAAATTGCGCCCAAGCATTGTGGAGGGCGCCAAATTGGGGGGTGCAAGGAATCCGTGGAAATATTGAAATTCCCCACCAAGTGCAAAACGCCGCCCTAGGAAGATGTAGGGCGCTAAACCTCAATGGTCTTGGAAAATGGTGCAAGGCATGAATTTCCCTCCTCAAGACTAAAATGCACCCATGTCCTGGTCAAAACACTATAAGGAGGTCAACGTGGAAAGCATGAGGAATGATGAATTCCATGGCCAAGTCAAAATGGCGCCTAAGGGTGATGAAGGGCGCCAAATCCAAGGGATGATGGAAAATCCAAACGAAGTATGAATTCCTCCACACATGGAAAAAACCGCCCTACTCCTCAAGAGAGCGCCAAAATGGTATGCTCAAGGAAAATGGACAAAACAATGAATTCCTTCCTCAAGTGAAAATGCCGCCCTAAGGCATGGAAGGGCACCAAAGTGGAGAGGTTAGGGAAGCATTGAAAAGGTATGAATTCCTCCACCTATGCAAAAATCCGCCCACAAGTGAGTGAAGGCATCAAAATGAAGTATGTAAGGAGAACTTTAAAATTTGTGAATTCCATTACCTTAGCAAAAATCCGACCAAGAATGTCATAAGGCATTGAATCCAAGGGATGATGGATAATTCAAACAAAGCATGAATTCCTCCTTCAGTGTGAAATTCCGCCCATGTGCATGAAAGGGTGCCAAAATGCTTAGGTTTTGGAAAATGTGTAAAGGAAATGATGATGAAATTCCAAGGCATAGAGAATTCCATGACTAAGTTGGAAAACTAAATATTGTCTAAGGCATGAAAATCCAAGGGTCAAGGAGGAATAAAGCAGAAATCCCCTCCGGAAATTTTTTGAAATTTCCATTTTTAGACACCAAATCTTGTCAGAATACCGTAATCTTTATAGATTTGGAATCGTGAGATATTTTTCTCTCTAACGGGCCCGAGTCCTAAATTTTAGGGAGATCCCTAAAAAAATAGGAGATGTTGGAGAAGCATGGAAAATTCCCTCCGGAGTAGGAAAAGTCAAGCTAAGACGATGAATCAGGCGAATATTGAAGAATATTCCAATTTCCCTCAAAAATTTGAAAAAATGGAAAGTTAATGAGTTGGTAGAGGGAATATTCTAAGTATGACGCATGACTTAGTGCATTAAATGAAATTTCCAAATTCGAACTCAATTACAAGGGAAGTTCCATTTGCATGGTGCGGTGATTGGGAAAGTATGACGCATAATAAATTCAATTGCCAAATTAATGCCTCCCAACTTAGCAGCACGATTTGAAGAATTCTATATAAGAGTGGAGATGCATTTCATTTCTCACGTGTAGGATTCAAGAAAGAAGGATTGGAGAAGTGAAGAAAGGTCATACTTAGTCGATTTTCCATCATTTTCAAGGTGCTTTTCAGGATGGCGGAATCAAATAAGGCGGCTACTATCACCAGGCAAGCACTGATCAAGGCAGAAATGAAGGGCTTCCTTCCTATTTACCAAATAAATTCCAAGTGGAAGGAAATCAGCAATACAAATTTGGGCACATTCAACCTGGCTTCCTTCAAGATCAGAATGTTCGGAACAGTAAGATATAATCCATCACCAACGGCTGTCAAGTTTGTCAAGAGCAGAATTGTTGCGGAAGCTGGTTTTCCTCCTGCTATTCAGTGTCCAGATTTGATTCTGGAATGTGCGAAGCATTACAATCTGAAGCGGAAGAGAATTTCAACATCAGATGGCAGGTTGTTGGCGACATTGACTCCGAAGTCAATTGGTGAAGCTTTCGGAATCCCTTCACACCATCCATGACATACAGGACTATTAGCAGAGCTCAAGCAGTGTATGATGCGGGTCCTGCCAGGTGTGCTGACATGATCAACAAACAGTGGCTGCTAAAGTCTAGGCCACATATTTCCAAAATGCCAAAGACTCTCACTATCTTTGAGTTCAAACTGGAATATGTGGACCTAATAAGATGCTGAGCAGGGTAATGGGATGTTCACATACTGTGAATTTTGAAACATGGATGTTCTTCTACATTGGCTAGATCATGAATGCAAGCGGGCTAGTCGATTGGGCCAGATTGATTAGTCATTACTTGCACGAACAGCTGAGGAACTTGAAAGAAAGTAAGTCTCAATCCTTCTTCATGAGCTCCTACATAATTTATATGCTTGCACGAAGGGGAGGATTTGATGGTCTGCCAGCAAGTCGAATCATGGCTTGCGGACCAGCACAGCTAAAAGTGCATGAGTGTTATCCTCAGCTGCATCTTCACAATGTTAGTTCTTACAAGCTGGCAAACGACACCTTCACTATGTACTTGGTGCGCCTTATGCAGAAACAACTGCATGTAAGGGTGTCACCACAAGCAAGGGCCCTAGTTCAGAAGTATGGAGCCATGTTCTTACAGTTTCCAAAATTCACCTACATCAAGACGCAGGGATTCTCATTCCAGTCATACAAATTGCCAAGGTATCCATCCGACAAATTCATATTGTTGGAACTCATGAGGCAGCTAACAGCCTCTGATCAAGTATAGAAGAAGAAGAAGCAGTTTATCGAATTCCCAGTTGTCCTAGGAGATTTCACGGAAGTGTGCCCAGGTTTGGAAGCAGCTAAGAGTGCAGCGGAGGAGTTAGCATTATATCGCCTGCCATTTTATACATCTAGAGCTCAGTATGATCCTTGCCGCCAAATCAAAAAGGTTGCTGGTATGAAATTCGTACACAAATTTCACTTAGAAGATTATTGGGCAAGTGTCGAGGATGACCTTGAAGTCCGGAGGAAAATGTATTTCAGACTGCCCCTTGACACCATCAGGATAAGTGAAATTTACCAAGTGTTGAATCAGGTGAAAGAGGATTTGGACCTAACGCAACCTGAATTTGAGAAAGTGAAAGATCAGCCCATTCAACTACCAGACTGGTCGGAGCCCGAAATTGATGATTTGAATATCCTGGCTAGACCAGTGCTGAAATTCACTAAACACTAGGTTGATCGATAGATAAGGAAGTTGACGGAAGGAAATGTTCATTTGACATATCAGTTGATGGGAAGTCTGGATTCCCATAGTGAAACAACTGAAGGATCTTCGCAGGCCCAGGCAGAAGGAGAAGTCTGGCTTGATAAAGGGAAAGGTGCTCCGAAGAGGCCAAGGACAGGAAGAAAGATATCCAGCAAGAAGTTCATCATGAAGCCCAACATGAAATCCATCAGGAAGCCCCTCATGAAGTTCAACAAGAAATGCAACAGGAAGAACCTCTGCAAAAGAGAGCAAGGGTATAAAGGGTGCAGTCACCGGCAAGTTCTTCCAGTGTACAGGAGGTAGAGATATTCGCACAAGAAAATCCAACGGATCCACCTCCAGCACCAGATATACTCAGTATTAGTGCTTCACACAGAGCCAATCAGCCAAGAGGTCAAAGACAAGAAAGTCCTCCACACCAGGAAGAGACTCGTCAGGATAGTTTCGTAGAAGCCATCCTTGGCGAAATGGAGGAAGAATCACAGGAGCAAGAGCACATGGAAATCCATAGTCACTCCATTCTTGCTCCTAATTGGCTGATAGAGAGGTTGAGGAGGGAACCGGAAAAAGAAAATGATCCAACTCAGGAATTAGAAGAGTTGTTGAAGAGGATGGATCAGCCAATAGAAAGGAAGGCTCCCCGGAAATTTTCCGAAGTCATGAGGGATGAATCCGGATCCCGGACCTTGCACATTGTTGAGCCTGCAAAGGATAAGGACGGGAATGAAATTAGGCAAGAAGATTATGTTATCAGACAAGTTGATCTTGGTCCTGCTTCCACAGGACAAGTAATTGGAGACTTCGAAGGATCTTCCTTAGCCATGAAGGAAAAGATGCTAAAGACAAAGGCAAAATGCAAAAGGCCGAGGGAAGAAAATAGAGCTTTATGTGAGTACATTAGAAGTCTTAAGCGGCCACTCAAGGAAGCAAGTCCTTCATTCATTCCTCCTTCCCTCCATCAGGAAGTTACTGATGATGCTGAGGTAATTAGAGCAATGGCACGGAATTCCAAAGATTGGATAGAGGATGTCTACACTGAAGCAGGAAAATTCATTGAGGACTTGGGTCAGCTTCATTCAAGGTTCGTAGCCCTTCTTAACAGATTGGAGGTAGCAGAAGGATTGTGGGAAGATGTTCACATTTATCAAGACTTAACCATTCCACGGCTCAAGGCTCTAACAAAGATTCTAAGGCAAACACTAATTGATGGGAAAGTAATTCAAGAGAGCGAGGTTTATGACTTTCCCCGGTGGTTCTGCGTTGTTTGCTCGGGAAAGAACACCTTTGACAAATTTAGCATGGAGTCTTTAGCCTTGAAAGACTCAATCAAAAGCGTGCAGGAAGAAGTCATCAATGCAATTGAAGCACTGTTCGCAAAGAGGCTCAATGAGAATGGAGTAACAGTGAACTCCCTAAAATCTCAGTTGCACGAGTTCTTCTTCGTAGGTTCATTCACTAAGGAACATTTTGCAAATGCTTCTTCATTTTCCAGTACAATGAAGAGGACACTAGAAATCATGATGGAATGGGAAAGCTTATTTTCCAAGAGCGAGGAGGAAATTACCTTGATGGAGTTTGATATTGAAAATGTGCCAAGTATCTCCATCAAAGAGCTAGAAGCCGTCATCAGTAAATTCATTGCATATGCAATTAATGAACGGGATAATGGTCGTCCATTCTTGGATGAGAATCTTTTGATTAAGTAGTGGCAACGCATTTACTGCTAGAATATTTTTGACTTAATGGTGGCCCGATCAATGCATGTTGAATGCATGAGGAATCTTTTTGCATGAAGCCATCTTATTAATGGTTTTATGACAAATTCTCTACGCATGTAGCCGTCGCATGGGGAATGATGGGCATTTATTTCTTACATGGGAATATTTGTTGTATTTTGGGCAAGTCTGATGTAATGGGGTGCATTTAATGCACCAATAGACGCCATTTTTGGGCTTTTTGAATTAATTATATATGGGCATGATGGGTATTAATTGCTGATTCCCACCTTGTTGCATCTTGAGTGGAGAATCTTTTTGGAAAAAAACCTAATTAGGGTTTGCATGTGGCCAAGGCCAGAGGCCTATATAAAGGGGTGACCCCCCTCATTTGAAAAAGAGGAGAGATTGTTGTCTAAGATTGTTGCTAAGAGTTTTTGAAGCAAACACTTAATACATTGTTCCATTGTTTGTGTGTTCTTGTGTTGCTTTGGAGCTTGCATGGTCTCACTCTCTTTCATAGATTAGATTTGCTTTCATGTTGTTAGATGAACTGGATTTGATAGGATCGCTTGTTGCAAAATTCGAGCTCACACTTTTGGTGTGCAATTGATTGTTGCATATTGTGCAAAGTTAGCCTAAGCCTCCGTTATTTGTGTATGTTTAACTTCGATTATCAGAAGAGATTGTTCGGTTTGATGGTTTCTCTTGATAATTTGAAAATCGTTAACACACCCTCTGAAGATTGCACTGCCTTCGTGTAGTTGTGCATTGCTGGCGAAGCGAAGCGTGGTTGGATTTTGCATAAGTTATCCCATCTCCTTGTTCGTAGGATTAGATTAGTCTTAGTCCAGTTTTTCTAAACCCTTTCCTCATTTACTTTTTTGCACATTTTAAATCCAAAAAACCAAAAAATAGAGCTTCCATTGCAAATCATTCGCATAGAAATCCTTGAACTTGCATAAATTTGTTATCCTCTTCAAGTGAATACGTAAGGCCCCTTGGGTTAACAACAAACCCATCAACCAACTGAGTCACGTCCACGTGCGAAAGGAACCTTGAGATTAGCCGTTTGATCTTTCTTTGCAATCTTAGCATACGGTCTAAGTTTAAACAAGAGAGAGTGAAGTGACTGTTGGAAACTTTATTCTGTGTTCGACGTAGTCCAAAAAAAACACGTCAACAGGAGGGTGAATCCGTATAATATAATTCTCTACTTTTTAAAGCTTAATACCATAATCATATCAAATGCACAATATCAACAACATAAGATGCAAAAATTACGCAACACAAGTAGAACACACGGAAACTCTTAAGGGAGAAAACCATGACACAATATTGCTTATATATAAAATCTCTTACAACTTTGTAGGCATCAACCCAAAGGAGACATCAATCCCCTCAATTCATAAGCACCAATGTACTAGAGGCACCAACCCCCTCGTCTAAGCACCAACTTAGTGAGAGACACCAATCTCTCCTTTTAGGAAGCACCAACTTCCAAAACAAAACTAGGTTCCACCTTGAATGTGGCTTCTTCAATGGTTGATGGACATTATGATCTCCTTTACTTATTCATTCCACAATTCCCCTCTTCTCATTAACCTTAAAATAAACATACTTGTGCAATCACATATACTTGCACATTCTTTTCTTCATTACTTCTCCTTGAATGATCTTCATATATCTTCTATTATGTCCTTTCTTTAAATCTGCTGGTTTTTGTATGATGTATCTTCTATTCTTTACACTCCTTCAATAATGAATGATCTCCATAGGTCTTTTGTACATTCTGTTGCAAGGTGTGCGCCCTTGGTCTCCTTGTGTTGTGGTTGTATCGGGCATTAACAAGTTGATCTTTTGGTGCAACGGCAACCACACTTGTAACAAGTGGTATCAAAGCTTGGTCACACGTGCAAACCCCTTGCTTGCGCTGGGGGGGATTGTTGCAAGGTGTGCGCCCTTGGTCTCCTTGTGTTGTGCAGCGCAACGCAGCACTCGGGTTTGTGGCATAGCTTAACTGCCTCCTATGGATTCTATAAGTCTAGTGGTTGTATCGGGCATTATACAGTTGATCTTTTGGTGCAACGACAACCACACTTGTAACACATTCCCTTTCAAATTTGCATACGGATGATGTAATATTTTCACAAAATTTACCTTCAAATATTTCTTCTCAAGGTCTGCTCAGAAATCAATTAATTATCATTCTTCTATACTCAGATATCTGCTGTTAATTTAACTGATTTTTCATTGTGTTCTTCTTCACAAAATCTGCATATAAAATATTTTCTAAATCTACTCTAGATCTGCTTTGATTCACATGATATCATATTGCAATTTCTCTCTCAGCAATTTTCACAATTCATTCTCTTTTTATATTTCCTCCATATACCCCTTCATGAAAGGAAGCATCTTTTTGAATAGATATAACTCTTTAGAAAGACATCACTTTTAGTAAAAAAATTACCTTTTATAAATCGGTGCCTTCTATCTTTTTTTATTTTTAATAAACATAAATGTTGTTCTTTCATAAGCACTGCCTTATTAACCATTTCCTAACAAAATCGCTGCACTTTAACGAACTTAATCACTGTCTATGTTTTATGGTTGCTTCTATAGTTTGGAATTGCTGCATATCCAATATGACTGCTTTTAATCGTTATTTGTAGATAAGGCAATTTTGCCTTATTCAATATTTGTCGTATTCACCTTTCATCCTATATGCTTTCCTTTGTCTTATATGCTATCTTTCGAAACCATTCGTTGCCCTTTATAATGCTGCACTTTATCATCTCTAATTTGACTTTAACGTAGGTGCTTCAAGTAATAGTTCAATTTTAATTGGTACCCCTTTTGTCTTATGTGCCCCTTTTGTCTTATGTGCTTTTTTTGTCTTATATGCTATCTTTCAAAATCTGTAGCTTCCCATCATATTCAATATAATCTGAGCATGCCACATTCTCAGTACAGCATTTGCATTTCATAAGCATTATCTTCTTTTACTCCTGCAATAACAATGATTCACATTTTGGAGTTGTTTATGCACCTTATTATAGATCACGTTGGGTTTCAAGAATTATACTTTCTTCATTATGTTTGTACACTAATTCACATCATCATAGAGCTATGTTGTGTCTTTATGTCTACGCATATATCAACAAAGCAGTCTCCTTTGTTAGATACCTGCATTAATTTCCCGACGCAACTGATTGGTCTTCATGGTTGTTATCTTTGGCAAAATACACATGCAACTTAATACATGGAAGTTCATGTAGTAATGATATTTCCTCTCCATGATTCTTGTTAGATCCTAAAATATATTCTCAATCAATCAATGCAATAACTGTATCTCTTACATTGGTCTTCATTTCCTTGGAACCATCTTGAAGCTTTCAACAACTTTCCAATTGCATACCGATCCAATTCCATCTCTTTATATGCAAAATGCTTTTGACATCACTGACAATAATGTTTGCTACCTTTGACATCAATATGTCCAACAATCTCCTACAACACAAAGAAAGCGTCCATTCCGATATAATGACGTTGTTTCTGGATCAAGAGATCAAAGAGACCATGTGGAAACTGATGATGATTCACTAAAGGCAATTAGATCTGAAAAGAAAGCTGAAACTTCAAAGGAGTTAAAACTTCCGAATTTAAGGCTCAGAGGATAAGAGACGATTTGAAAAGAAGGATTGAACCATTGAGAAAAATGTAAGTCAACTGGGCAATTCAGTTAATCAAATGAAATCATCTCAGAATATTCCAACTATTAATGTTGGAGGTTCAGCTTCACAAGGGTTACAAGTAAACGTTGGGGGATCTGCTCCTGATGGATCAAGAAACAATCCGACTGGAGGAAGTGGAGGCCATATTCCTGCAAGACCACTCTTGAATCTATAAAGGTGTAGACAATTGAAGTTCATTAGAATTTTAGAATATCCAAATCCTGTTCCAGTGAAGTGAGAACTGCATTTTTGAAATAATGCCTTGTCAAGAGAAGATCATCTGAAATCATTTATAAATTTAACTAATGATTATGAGATTGAAGATGAAGATGTCCTTATGAAGTTATTTGTGCAATCCTTGACTGATGAAGCCAGGGAATGATACAAAGGGCTTTCTGATGCAAGTATTGGTCCATGGGATGAATTTAAAAGATATGGTGATAGAACAGATCCAAGATTTATGATCAACAAATTCACTAATATCACAAATGGAATGAATTTTGATTTTAATGTAAGATTCATTAAGATCATGAATAGAATTCCTGCTTACCTCAAACCTGATGAATTCATGTGTTTGGTCCTATACTACAATGCTTATGATGCTAAGATGGGTTACATGTTGAGAGACAAAGACCCTCAAACATGCAGTGATGCATATAGGATGGCTACTCATTTAGAGAGTAACCAAAGAGCATTAGGGAAACTCCATAAAAGGACTGATATAAAAATCTTGTCCAACGAAAAAGGTCATCAGAATAAAGGACCTACATCTGAAGATAAATTGGACAAAGTCATGAATGCTTTGAAGGATTTGAGTTATATAGTAGGCACAAATGAAAAGTTATTGTCTCGTGACAAGCCAAACTATTATAGACAAGGAAGGATGCCAAAGTTGTCAGATCAACCTTCAGTAAAAATTGGCATAATGGTAAAACAGTACATAACAATTAGAAGGGGTTATCAAATAAAGAGACACCAGACCCTCTCAAGAAGCCTGGAGCAAATAATGTAGAAGAAGCTCCCTGGTGTATAACTTGTCAATTGCCTCACTCTCTGTTGCAATGTACAGTGGCGTAGTCTTTTGAAGCTCATGGAAATCATTGTGATGAATGCAATAACCTTGATCATGATATGGAGCAAGAGGATGAATACCAGAATATAAATATGATGTCTACTAATTCAAATCTTGAAGACTATCCCTCATCAAATGAATCTGAGGCTGAATTAGACATTGATGACAAAAGGTATATGAAGAACAACTTTCACTGGCAGTTTTTTTTAATGATGAAGAGGAAACATGTCAAGTTCACAATCTTGGGTCTTTTGGACCAGATTTTAAGCTGGGGAGACATTCAAATGAAGAGATCAGAGCTCTAACAATAGAAGCCACTGTCAAGTAAAAAACAATTATAACTTGAGAAGCAAAGGAAAAGGCAATGGTTCAAGAAATGCACAAGGTCTATTCATTAAGGAAAAGAAAGAAGAGAAAAGGAATCCTACTCATGCTAAAATATTGAAGTCCGAGGAAAGAAAGTTGGTGCACTATAAGGGGAAATTGTGTCACCTTTGATCAAGGTGAACAAAGTAATTCAAAGGATGTGCCTATTCTTAAAAACACTAATGCAAAAGAAAGGTAAGTTTACTTGGTCCTAACAATACTTCTATTTGCAACGTGCTCAGCTATGTGCCTATTGATATGGCACAAATTTTTTTCTCAGATCAAAGTTGCAGTACCTCTACTTGAAATAATGAGAATAGAGAACAAAGATAAAGCATTGGCCCTTATTTATGATGTTACATCAAGTTCTAATAATTTAGACGATGCTAGTCAACAAGTAAAGGACAAGAAGTGAGTGAACAAAGTTGATGGCAAGGATTCAAGTCATAAAATCCTTGAGATTTATTTGGGGACCACCCTGAACAAACGTCCTTCTTAGGACTCATTTTATGTAACCTTAGTGATAAATGACAAATTAGTAAAGAATTGCATGAATGACTCTGGGGCATCAACCAATGTCGTGCATGTGTCAAGCTTGAATCAAGTTCGTCTTCAAGTCAGTAAATCTTATGGAATATGCTTTGCCATGAGATCAAGAGTACCTATTATAGTTATTGTGAGGATGTTGAATTCAAGTTGTTGCATTCCCATAAAAGACTTACAATATGAATGTCACAATGGCTGACATAACACCTCAATATGGGATGTTGTTATCAAGAAGATGGTCTGCAACAATGGGGAGAAGCATACAAATGGATTCATCCTATGCTCTCATCCTAATCAATGGCAACGATGTGAAGTTAGATAGACAAAAATGATCTCCTGCCCTTGTAGAGTACACTAAGCCACATCAGGATGTCTGCTTCATTGACACAAGTATAGACAATTTCATAGTCGAAACAACTAAACCTGTTCAAGTTGGAACAACATTGCCTCATCAAGATATCCATGCCAACCCTGATGAAAGTGGTATTTTGTTAATGCATTTTGATGGTGCATGTTCAAAAAAAGGATCAGGAGCTGGTGTGGTTCTTGTTTCACCAAGTGGTAAGTCCTTCAAATTCTCTTTTTCTCTACACTTGGGCAAAACCACCATTGAGTACTAATGCGCTTGTATCCATCCGTGGCATGCAAATCCACATCCGAATCCAGGTCATCATATCGGTATGCGGAAGCGGGGAGTATGCAGACACTGAATGCACAAACAATTAGGATTAAATTTAGCTGTGAAGTATGGAATTAAAAATATGTCATAGGAGATTCAGAATTGGTGGTTTCCCAAGTTAGAGAAAAGTAAACAGCCAAGCATAAAAGACTTAGACAGTATAGGGTTGTTGTGTAGGATACCATTGAGTTATTTGATGCATTTTCAATTGACTGGGTCAAGAGAGGGAAGAATGTTATGACTGACTGACTTGCTAATATAGCCATTAGATCTGAACACATACCTTGGTTGGGATTTCCAAGGTTGAAGTGTTGACTAGGCCTTCAAATCCTAACGACATTTGCCATTGGTAGATTTTCCGTGATGATCAAGATATACTCAAGTTCCTCCATTGTATTTATGAGTACCATAACCAAGAAATTGATTTTCAGAATTTTGCAATTGGTGGTAAGGAGACTTTTTTTGGAAAGTCATCCAGTTGAAGACAAACAAGCTCCCAAAGCTTGGACTGGTGGCGTTAGGCTGAGTTTTTGATGGTGCTAATAGACATGTGACCAAACCAACTCTTGAGCATGAAGAAGATCTAGAGGAGATCAATCTTGGTACATCTAAATCACCAACGAAAGTGTTTATTGGTAAGAAATTGAATCCAAGTATCAGAGCTATGCTTATTGCCTTGCTGAGAAAGTACAAGAATATTTTTGGTTGGTCATATGATGGCCTGAAAGCTTACAAGGAAGACTTATTTCAGCATGAGATTCCTTTAAAGTGTGATGCCAAACCTTTCAGACAGAAGCAAAGGCCTATAAATCCAAGCTTGGCACCAAAAATGCAGCAAGAATTGGCAAAGCTTAGGGATAGTGGAATAATAAAGCCAATCAAACATTCCACCTGGGTTTCCAATCTAATCCCTGTAAGAAAAAAGAATGATGATATCAAACTATGTGTGATTTCAAAAACCTCAACATATCTTCCTTGAAGGACAATCATCCTTTGCCAAATATGGAAGCTATGCTACAAAAGGTTACTAGTTGTGATTTGTTGTCCATGATGGATGGGTTCTCAAGATATAGCCATGTGAAGGTTAAGAAGATAATTGTTTGCACTTCAAGAAGATTTTTGCAGAGCTTTAGAGTTGGGAATTCTCTAAACCCAAAAAAATGTGTTTGGAGTAATAGAAGGGAAATTGTTGTACCAGTCTCCAAGGAAGGCATAAGGATTGACCCTAAAAGAGTAGCTGCAATTAAGAGAATCCCATAGCCAAAGACAGTCAAAGGTATAAAATCATTCTTTGGTCAAATCAATTTTGTTAGGAGATTCATTCCTAATTTTGCAAAGAAAACAAAAGCCATTTCAAAAATAATGAAATGGGGAGAAACTATAACTTGGAATTAGGAACCTACTAAGGCATTTCAGAGCATCAAAGAAACTATTAAGCAAGCTCCAGTTTTGTATCACATTCTCAAAGCCCTTTGAACTATTTTTATTTGCAACTTTCCATACAATTGTTGTTGTTCTACTCCAAAAGAATGATAAGGGCTACGAGCAACTGATTTCTTTCTTTAGCAAATCCCTTCAAGCTGAAAAATTGAAATATGATGCTCTGGGGAAATAGGCATATGCACTGGTAAAAGCGATGTAAAACTTCAGGCCTTACTTGGCAGGATCCACAATTGTTGCATATGATCCAAATGCAATTGTGAAAGACATCTTCACACAACAAGAGGTCACATAAAGATGTAGATGAATTAATAAAATTCAAGAATTCAACATTGATATTGGCTAAGCTCATAGCTGAGTCAAATCTTGAGCTTGTTGAGGTAAATGTCACACAAGAGGAAGGTTTTCTAAAAGAATGTAGTCTGAAGTCTTCCCCACGATACAAGGATGTGATACAATACCTCCATAATATGAAATGTCCTAAAAATTTAACTCAAAATCAGAAAAGAACTGTAAAGGTTCAAGTAATCAAATATGTTATCACTAATGGTGATTTGTATTGGAGGAACAGAAATGGTGTTCTCTTAAGATGTTTGGATGAGAATCAATCTTCTAAGGTTTTGTCAAAGATGCATAGTGAAAACTATAGTGGGCAACTTCATGGCAAGAAAACAGCCCACAAAATTTTTAGAGCTGGGGCGGCCAACATTATTTACTAATACACAAAAAATTAGTGAGAAAAAGTGATGCATGTCAAAGATTCTCTAGCAAATCGAAGAATTTTGCAGCCTTACCTCTAAGGCCAATAGTTGTAGAAGCCCCATTCCAATAGTGGGGAATCAACTTCATTGGTGAGGTCACAAAAGTCTTGTCGCAGATTCAAGTGGATCATTGTAGCTACTCACTATTTCACTAAGGGATTAAAGCTATCCCAACCAAAAGAGTAACCAACAAGGTGGTTGTGGATTTTGTAGTAAAGCACATTATTTATAAGGTTTGGAGTCTCAAGCAAGTCTATCATAGACAATGCAATGTGTTTCAAGTCCGAAGAGCTTGTTGATTTCTACTCGGGGTATGGGATTGACCTATCATATTTATCTCCCTATCATCCATGGGGGAATGGACAAGCTAATTCCAATAATAAAAGCTTGATGAAGATCATGAAGAGGATGATAGGAAAGAATAAGAAATCTTGGGATTCAAAATAAAGGTTAGCCTTATGGGTTAATAGGGATACATGGCAAAAATCCACAGGAAAATATACCCTATGAGCTGGTATATGGCATGGATGCAGTAATTCCTATAAACAAATTGCCGACTGTTTACAAAAAATTTCAAAAATATGATGTAGATGTGTTAGATGCCATTATTAATAGGATAGACCAATTGATTGAACTTGATGAATCCAAAAGGCAAGCCCAAGTAGTTAACATGAGGAAGCAGCAACAAGTATGTGCTTGACAAGAAGGCATGTGCCAAAAAGTTTGAGGTTGGTGATCTAATATTGATGCGAAATGCAAGTTTTCAAGATAAGGATATGCATGGCAAGTTTGATCCTCTATGGTTAGGACCATATACAATTACAAACACTCATGGAAAAAATAATATTTTTTGAAAAGCATGCTCGGAGAATTTCAAGAGTGGTAAGTGCATGGCCAATTCTTGAAGCATTACTTTCTTGAGCTCTACTCTCTTTTCCATGCACATTTGTTTAGTCTCTTCCCCTATTTGGTCTTGTGCAATTGTCATGGTCTTTGACTCACAATGTAGTGTGTTTCCTTCTTGTTTCATGTGTTTGTGTTTGTGTTGGTTTGTGCCTTAAAAGTCTCTAGATCCTTTCCATATTTCACTAAAGCATGCATACCCAAACAAGAGCCTCTATTAGGTCTTGCAAGTTTTCATACCCCCATTCCTACCTAGGCACCCAAGTTGAAAAGATAAAAATTTGTAAAAGTATGAGAATTGCCAAGGTTCCCGTCTTATGGATGCTCAATTGGGTATCTATATTTTAAGTTGTAATGAATTGGGCTAAAATTGAAAAAGTTATTGATTTGTGAAAGTTTTCCCCTTTAGGATATTCAAGCTTTGTGGAACTTTCCTTTGCATTAGGACTTATCCTATAACCCTTCAAACCTCCACCTCATTCCTTCTTGCTTTCAAATTCAACCAGATTCACCTTTTGTAGAACTTCTAGCCTATTTAGGATATATCCTATAGGTGCATGAATCTCCACCATATCCTTCTTCTTTCTTTTTTTTTTGCTAGAACCTTTATTGCGAAATTTCAACCCCATCAAGGATATATCCTAAAGATCCCTAAACTTCCACTATATCCTATTAACCTAAACTTTTGCTACATACTCGTTGACCTTGCATTCCTGCAACATCCCAAGACTTCCTATTGCAGAACTTCAACCCCATTAAGAATATATCCTCAAGATCCCTAAATTTTCAATATATCCTATTAACCTCCAAACTCCACTACATCCCTATTGACCTTGCATCTTGACAACATCCCAAGACTTCCTATTGCGAAACTTTGACCTCATTAAGGATATATCCACTTCACCCCAAAATCTCCGCAACATGCACTTCACCCGAAAATCCTCACAACATCCACTTCATCCCTAAATTTCCACAATATCCACTTGACCCCAAAACTTTTCCAAAATCCGTATCTACCACAGGTTTCCACAAAACTTTAAAATCGTGTATTTGATCATCGATTGAAGTGAGGAACATGTTGTTTTAATACCATCAAACAGAATGCATGTTGCATGAGGACATCTACTCGCGAATTTCTTTAATTTCACTATAGAAATGAATTGTGCCATGCTATTGATGATGAAGACTCCCATTTGTCATGAAGAGTTGCACTCAATGCATTAAACGTTAAACCCAAAGCAAGCTCCCCCTTCTCAACAACCATGTTGTTTCATTTTGCCTATAAAAGGGGAAGCACAATCATTTCTTAGGGGATCTAAAAAAAGTTCTAAGGCATCTAAGAGGATTTTTGGGGCAAGACAAAATCATTTTGTGTTTAATTCTAGGCAATAACAATCCATGATTTATGCAATTTTTTGTAATAACATTGCATACTTCAATCTAGAGCGCATATGAATACATGCTCTCAGTGTGTATTGTCTCCAATTTGTGATACGATATTTTTTGGACGAAATAATCAAGGATTGTAAAGTCCATCAATGCACATTTGTTGCATCTATATCAATTTCACAGCTAGTCTTTGCTCAAGGAATAGAGTAATTTCTTTCATTGAAAATAATAAAATTGTTGCTATCACAAAACGGATTTTGAATTAGGATTGCTTTGTTAGCCTTTTGCAGGTCCAGCCTTAAGAATCATTGAACGTGGTTGAACAGCTAAGGCCCCAACTAATGTTTCTTTGTGGGATGTCCAATTGATCCCCAAATAAAAGTCTCTTTTATGAGAAGTGTTAGAGGATCAAGAGAAACCAATACTAGCCAACTTAGTCGGAGAGCTTGAGCAAGCAAAGGCAAAAGAAGTTGGGAGTGTGCAACCCCATACATCAACCACATTTACAAATTGTAGCATCATAAATTGTACACCCCTAATTAGGGTTGTCCAATTCCATGCTTAGCTTAGCACCCACCTTAGTGTGTTCCATTGCATTTTGCATTTTCAAGGTTTCTTTAGGCATTTAATTATTAATTTAATTAAATCTGAAGTCCTCTCTCATCAATTCACATATTATAAAATTGGGCCCTTAACCCTAAGTGTGCCCCTTTTTATTTCATTTCAATTAATCCTGATAAAGTCCTAATTCTAACCTTCAAGGTGCATTTTCGCATATCTAAATACCTTGGATTGACCCACCGAGTTGGATTTGACTTTGTAATCACGATATCTTGCATCCCTAGAAATTTGGCAAAAAGTCAGCCGAACTGAAACGACCACCACATTGGTCCCAATTTTTTCTCCCCGAATTTCGAGAGCTTAATTTGGCAATATTATAATGTTCAAATCCCATTTTGTGTGAAATTTGATCAATTCTAGGTCAGCCTATGATCTAAATTAAAGTTAGGGTTTCATATATATAACCTTTCCTTTCCTCATTTGAAGGATCCAACAATCAAGTAATTGAAGGAGACCTCTTATAAAGTAAAAGTGCAGGTTTCATGTGAAGTCTTCAATCAGCAAATTCATCATTCACCAAGTCTTCATCAATCTTTTTCAACATCCATGGAAGCTTAGGAGATATTAAAGAATAATAAGGAGATCACCGACTATTGATTGGCTTGTACCTCTCCCTTAGGGTTTGGTATGGTTTCATGTTATTTTCATATCTCTATGAGAGTTTTTAGATCTACCTATCATCCATTTTCAGATTTACATTATTGCTTTAGATCCATATTGCATGTGATTTGAAGCATTTAAATTATGTTCATTTAGGGTTTTACTCAAAACATAGGGTAGAACTCTAGTTTGCATTCTAGCTCATAGGAATCTTACAAATGTTGTCGGGAATAATCATTATGTTATGTTGTCATATTATGTTATGTTGTCGTCGGTAATGATGGGTTATGGCAGTCAGTTAGTCTTCCCGAAGGGCAGTTGGATGCGACGGTTCGCCGCACCCCTTCGGGTATTATATATTGCATACCTTTCCTTCGAAGTAGCATCATGATAGTCGTATCTGGGTGTAATGTTATAAGCACTTGATGTACATGGACGGTTGAATTAATACAGAGACTAGTTCTTAAATATATTCTCATTATGTTCTGTGCATTTACTTTCTGCATTTAAACGTTTACCTGTATGTGGCAAACATCTGGCACCACTGCCTAGGCATTCTCGGGAAAGGAAGGAGTGGATGGCGTACGGATACGATGGGCCTACCCATCCGTGAGATTAACCCAGAGGCCGACGACATGCAAATGGAGCTCTAAGACGGAGAAGACAGTGCAACGAGGGAATTCTCAATCCTACTTCAGGTGGCCATCGAGACTTACGTCCAAAGAGAGGCCACAGAGGCTGAAGTCCCAACAAGTGTCGTGTGGACCACACTGGAAGTTAGCCCCGCAGCGAATCGGTTGATGAACCACCTCCCGCAGTTGCTTGCACAGGCATCACTGGCACAGCGAACCCACCTGGAGGAGATTACCCGTGAGGAGCGACGCCAATAGGTCCTCCAACAGTACGAAGAAAACACGTCGTTGGGACGCAGAGCATGATGGCAAGAGGCGAAGGGGAAATTGAACCCTATAATAATCCCGACACAATGTTGACATAAATTGTGGCCGAAAGGGAAAATAATAAAAGTTTTTTTTTGTGTACATGGTGTGTGCTTGCTATGTACGGAAGTGATTTATGCCCAATATACTAAATAAGGACAAAAATAAAAAGATACAAAGTGATGAATGGGAAGTGGCACAAAGAGCGTTGAATCTCAGACAGCAAATAGAATGAAGGCGTAGGCTAAGGTAGCTTGCCGAGGGACGACCGACCGAGGGGTTGCTCGAAGGGAACCCAGGAGGTGTCACGGAGGTTGCGGAGGTTGCGGAGGCAGAGATAGACGGAGAGAATTACACTCTCTACACTGTCATAGGGTTGCCCGAAGGGAACCTAGGAGTCACAGAGCGTGCCGAAGGAGAACTTTGCAATTCGCCAGAATACCACCATAGGGTAAGAAGTCGCAAAGAGTTGGTGGAACAAACAAGGCGAAGTCTAACCCTGATCGACGCTACCGGAGACCTACTAAAGAACTTGTCCATTTCGGAGGACAACCGAAGGGAGACAACCAACCGGAGGGAGACGACTGAAGGTGATGATACCGCCGAAGGTGCCGGGGGAGCACAAGGGTACCGTACGGAAGGCAATTTGTTCAGTTCGGGGTCAGCAACCTTCTCCGGAGGACCAACGAGTGGAGGGTCAGGTGCAGGAGGCGGAGGCGGAGGATCACCAGGTACAAGCACACAAGGCATCGGAGGAGCGAGACCCAACGATGGGATGGCAAGTAAGCAGAAGCTATCGAAGTTCAACGGTGACGGGAAGGAAGATCTCGTCCGCTATTGCCGCACTTGCGAAACCATATGGTCAGCGAATGGTGTTATTGACCAGGATGAATGGGTAACACAATTTCCAGCAACCTTAAGGGGAGTGGCCATCGACTGGTACTCCGATACAGATAAGGCCAAAGTCGGCACATGGCCCAACCTGAAGGAGTTTGAGATAGAGTTCCGTCTCCTCAGAAACGACAATGAAATAGTAGCCGAAATCTATGGCACAAAGCAGAACAAGAACGAGACTATCCGAGCCTATAGTCGGCAACTCAAGGAACTGTTGGGGAAAATGGAGAGTCAACCAGCGGATGGGTTGAAAAAGAGATGGTTCATGGAGGGACTGAAACACTCCATCCGGAAGAAGATGAAAATTGTTCCACCAACCTCGTACGAAGATGCATATAATAGAGCGACGGATCTCGAGAGCGAGACCAAGACATCCAAGAAGAAAAAGAAGAAGGATAGCTCGTCCGAGGGTGATGACTCTTCCGAGGGAAGCAGCAGCGATGGCGAGTCCGGCAAAAAGGTGCAAGCCCTGCAGAAGGACATGCTGAGGATGATGAAAGAGCTGAATGTTATGAAGGGAGGTCCGAGCAAGACAGACGAAGGGGAGCTTTGGTGCATGGAATGTAAGACGGACGGCCACACAAAAGGCTCCTGCCCAAAGAAGGCCTATTGTGATATATGCCAGTTGATGGGGCATCCCACCAAGGAATGCCCCTACAACATGAAAACACAAAACCAACAAGTATTGCTTACGCAAGAACAACCAACTACATCGGGCAATTCCGGCAGCTCCCAGGCGAACAACAATGCAACATCGGGAGGCTACCGAGATAACCGGTGGGGAGGACGAAACAACAATAACAATACAAGGAGCCAGATCCAATACGACTCCAAAGGCCGACCAATGATACAATGCAGAGCGTGCAACCAGTGGGGGCACTTCGCCCGAGACTGCTCGAAGGGAGAGGCCACACAATATTTGTGCAAATGGTGCGGACCGGGAGACCACAAAGACGCCAACTACCCGAAGTCCGGCGTTAACTTGCTCAATATCAAGGAAACCAAAGAAGAGGAAGTGTTGGCCGTAACCTACGCCCAAGCCAGACAAGCAACGTGCCCAGACCTGGAGATGGAAAAGTGAAGGGTACGGGAAGCACAGGAAGAAATTGAGAAAGAGATACGAGAGAGGGCGAAGGCGAAGGGTACGGTGGGTACTTCCAGCCGACTAGAGGCAGAGGAGGCTATACTAAATCAAATTTTAAAACTAGAGGTGCCTGTGAAGGTACATGATCTCCTCCAAGCGATGCCTCAATTATGAACAGAGCTGTTGAATAATCTCTCCCAACCACGCACCAATACCAACCACCGCACGGATGTTCTTGGGGGATCTGCAATAGACCCCAGGCTACTGGCAATTAACACTGGAAGGAACCCGACCATTGTGGAGATGGGTATCCTTGGCACCATTCTAACCGATACCATCATCGATGGTGGATCAGGAGTGAATGTTCTTCCAGAAGAAACCTGGCGGAAGCTAGGGAAGTCGACGTTGTGGCCATCTACATTCAATCTGCTGGGAGCAAATCAGCATGAATCAAACCCATCGGGACACTGATGGGCCAACAAGTTACCATCGGGGCACAACCCTTCATACTGGACTTCGTGGTAATCCCACTACAGAAAAAAGGGTATGATGCGATCATAGGGAGAGGGTGGTTGGTGGCAGCCAAGGCCACCCACAACTGGAAGAAGAACACTTTGTCTATGGAGAATGGAGGAAGGAAGTTCATCATAGACCTCGGGACGCAGTTGGTTAGTGAGGAACCGGCATCATCTTTGGAATCGAAGGGTGAAGAGAAGGCGACCTGAGGGACGAAGGACGGGGCTGCATGGAGCCCAACGACAAAGGAATTCTCAAACTAGGAGAGTGCTCTGAGGATGAGACAGGGTCATTGAACGGGCTCTTCCACTAGCAGATGGAGGATCACGAAATGTTTCAGAGCTACAGGCTCGAAGTAGAGGAACCAGAGCAAGTAACAGAGGAGGTGTACCTACCGGAATACAGAGAATATTGGAAGGGAGACGCCCCAAACCTCAATGACGTAGATAATCCCAAGATCATTCGTGTCGACAACGATTGGAACCCTGTGTGGAAGGACACAGCCTTCAAAGTCTTTATTCTTCTTCTTCTTATGTACGGGAAGGAGACCGTGGTCCCTCTAGAATTTATGGTTCCAGGTCTTCGGATGGCCATTGAAAATAGACTTGCCATCAATGGGTCCAGATTGAAACCCTACCACAAGAAGCCCGCAGGGGAACCGAGAGGCCGGAAGGACACCCGAGAGTCCGGAGGGGGGCCTGAGAGGCTGGGCAGGCGACTCACGAGGCACAGGACCAAAGCAGGAGACTCTCGGGCAAGGCAAACCGAGAAGGATGAAGGGCGATCCCAAAGGCACGAGACCCGAGCCGAAGAATCTCTCGACAATTAGATTAGGAAAATAAATTGAAAAAAAAAAGAAAAAAAATTGAAAAAAAAATAAAAATGAATATATATTTTTTTTGCAAGTGGTGGTGGGACCACCGTACGGTGGAACCACCACGGGAGACCACCGTGCGGTGGGACACCGTACGGTGGAACCACCACAGTCGACCACTATGCGGTGGGACCCCCATACGGTGGAACCACCACAGTCGACCACCGTGCGGTGGGACACCGTACAGTGCACCACTGTCGATGGAGGTCACCAACCTCTGAGGGTGGAACTCGGCGGGTATTCATCCACCGTACGACCTTCCCAGCCACCGTACGGGAGACCAATCACCATACGACACCAAGCTTCGGGTGACCCCAGTCGTCGTACGGCTCAGCCACCATACGGGTTCACTCCACCGTACGATAGCCCACTCCATCGTACGGCAGACAACCTTTGTACGAGCTCAGGACATTACAGTTCATAGCCCTGAAGGACCACGGCAGCGGCAGTTTAAAAGAGGGCGAAAGTAAAAATACCATGGCACAGCAGGGATAAACGGTGGTGATGGCACGTGAAAAAAAAACGACGACCAGATTGAAAAATCATTCGATGGAGTCTGGAGCCGGGATGCTGAAAAAATGAGAGTGGAGAAGAAGGTTTTTGGCATCTTAAAAAAAAGGAAAAAAAACGCCGACAAAAATGATGTGCACCATGGACTTTCGTGTGGTTCCGAAGGTTGTACATTAGTGTTGGCGACGAGGGCGCTGCCCCTCGACCTCGCCCTATGCGCTGCCCCTCGACCCCACTGGGGTGCTGCCGCCAGACCCCTAGTTTATTTTTAAGCTACAATACACTTTTGAGTTGGGCGAAGGCATCAGAGAAGTCACAGTAAGTGTTAGGGTTGTCCCGTACTGTGAGAAAGAAGCCTAAAGCTAAGCATTGGCGGGGAAGCCATAAGCCGTAGAGGGAGGCGGATTTGGAGGTTGCGAACAAACAAAGTTTGAGGAAGGCATTACAGGCACGTGAGGTCGTATGGCACCAGGGAGTTATTCAATTCAGTTATCAGCCTTTGGGGAGTGTGATGGAGGATTTGAGGCGTCTCTTAGCCTTTGTGCCAGAGGGTTGTGGTCACTTCCAGGCATGAATGGTACGCTTTGAGGAACTCGGAGTATGTCTCGACTGGACATGAGGTTGCCTTGGTGGATGCACAGAGGGCTCGGGAGGAGCTGACCACCAGGTTGGAGGCAGTAGTAGCGTGAGACTTAGCTCAACGTACCCAGGAGTTGGATGCCGCGAGGCCAGTGTGGGTGGCTATCGAGGACAAATTGGCTAGGGAGACAGTATCATTTGAGTAGCAGTTGGTGGAGGCTGAGACTGAAAAGTGTGTTTTGCAGACAAGTTTGGTTTAGGCACAGGAGGGCTGTGATGTTATTTATGGCAAATAACAGTTGAGAGAAACCTATTTGGCTATTAAGAGATGTAGACATTGATGTTCAAAGGGTGAAGTTACAAGTAAAATTCAAAGTCATTTAGATGGATGCTATTGATTAGTATCCAACACTCTTGGAAAGACCTTTTCGCTTCCAAGCTAGAGTTAATATGTGATTTGAACAATGCACAAGGAGCTTTGAAAATAATGAAAAACACATTACCATCCCATTAGATTGTGCTACTAAAGAACCGTTGTCATTTTTTTGACACCCTTGGTCCATCAACGAGAATCGATCAGAGATACGTTCTATGGACCAGTTTGGCCCTAGTTGATCAAGCGCCAAGTCAGGGAATCAGGAAAATGCTTAAGTGTTCTTTTATCATGAGGTGGACTTTGGGCCTTCTCCCCTCATCCTTTTATGTTGCCTTCAATACCTTGAGGTCCATTGAACCATTCTCCCTCCCTTTTCCCAAAGGATTTCGGATTTTGGGGAATTGGTCCAACCCTTACTCTTTTTGTAAGCGTTAGATCGTTTCCTCAAACCTTGAAATATGAAAAACCCTTCCTTTGTCGAATTTTGGGTTTCGGGGAATTGGTCTAACCCTTACTCTTTTGGTAAGTGTTAGACAGTTTCCTCGAACCCCAAAATACAAAAACCTCTCCTTTGTCGGATTTCGGATTCGGAGAACTGGTCTAACCCTTACTCTATTGGTAAGCGTTAGACCATTTCCGCAAACCCTGAAATATGAAAACCCTTCCTTTGTCGGATTTTGGATTTCAAGGAACTGGTCTAAACCCTTACTCTTTTGGTAATCGTTAGACTGTTTCCGTGAACCCTAAAATGCAAAAACCCTTTGTTGGATTTTGGATTTTGGATTTTGAGGAACTGGTCTAGCCCTTACTCTTTTGGTAAGCATTAGACTGTTTCCTTGAACCTCGAAATACAAAACCCTTCCTTTGTTGGATTTTGGATTTTGAGGAACTGGTCCAACCCTTACTCTTTTGGTAAGTGTTAGACCGTTTCCCCGAACCCCAAAACCTAAAATCCTTCTCCCACTTCCCTCTCGTCTCTTCAGTCTTTCAGACTTCGAGGTTCTCAATTCCTCATCATTTGTGATGATTCCCTGAAGGCCCGATGCCCAATCTTTGATGACTAACAACACTTCCAAATGGTGTGATCGACACTCAAGGATCTTAATGCTTCACCAAGCCCGTTCAATGACCCCGTCTCATCCTCGGAGCACTCTCCTAGTTTGAGAATCCCTTCGTTGTTGGGCTCCCTGCAACCCCGTCCTTTATCCCTCACGTCACCTTTTCCTTCACCCTCCAATTCCGAAGATGATGCCAGTTCCTCACTAACCAACTACGTCCCAAGGTCTATGATAAACTTCCTTGCTCCATTTTCCATAGACAGAGTGTTCTTCCAGTTGTGGGTGGCCTTGGCTGCCACCAGCCACCCTCTCCCTAAGATCGCATCATACCCTTTTTTCTTTAGTGGGATTACCACGAAGTCCAGTATGAAGGGTTGCGACCCGATGGTAACTTGTTGGCCCATCAGTGTCCCGATGGGTTTGATTCCATGTTGATTTGCTCCCAGCAGATTGAATGTAGATGGCCACAGCGTCAGCTTCCCCAGCTTCTGCCAGGTTTCTTCTGGAAGAACATTCACTCCTGATCCACCATCGACGATGGTATCGATTAGAATGGTGCCAAGGATACCCATCTCCACAATGGTCGGGTTCCTTCCAGTGTTAACTGCCAGCAGCCTAGGGTCTATTGCAAACCCCCCAGGAACATCTATGCGGTGGTTGGTATTGGTGCGTGGTTGGGAGAGATTATTCAGCAACACCGTTCGTAATTGAGGCATCGTCTGGAGGAGGTCGTGTACCTTCACAGGGACCTCTAGTTTTAAAATTTGATTTCGTATAGCCTCCTCTGCCTCCGATCGGCTGGAAGTACCCATCGTACCCTTCGCCTTCGCCCCCTCTCATATCTCTTTCTCAATTTCTTCCCGTGCTTCCCGTACCCTTTGCTTCTCCGTCTCCAGGTCTGGGCACATTGCTTGTCTGGCTTGGGTGCGGGTTACGGCCAGCACTTCCTCTTCTTTGGTTTCCTCGACATTGAGCAAGTTGATGCTGGACTTCGGGCAGGTGGCATCTTCGTGGTCTCCCGGCCCGCACCATTTGCACAAATATTGTGTGGCCTCTCCCTTCGGGCAGTCTCGGGCGAAGTGTCCCCACTGACTGCACACTCTGCATTGTATCATCAGTCAGCCTTTGGAGTCGTATTGGATCCGGCTCCTTGTATTGTTATTGTTGTTTCATCCTCCCCACCGGTTATCTCGGTAGACTCCCGATGTTGCATTGTTGTTCGCTTGGGAGCTGTCGGTACCACCCGATGTAGTTGGTTGTTCCTGCGTAAGCAATACTTGTTGGTTTCATGTTTTCATGTTGTATGGGCACTCCTTGATGGAGTGTCCCATCACTTGGCAAATCTCACAAAAGGCCTTCGGACAAGTACCCTTCGTATGTCCTTCCTCTTTGCACTCCGTGCACCATACATCCCCTTCAGTCCAACCCGTGCTTCTCATTGCTTTAAATTCTCTCATTCGCTCCATGTCTTTCTACAGGGCTTGCACCTTTTTGCCGGACTCGCCATCGCTGCTGCTTCCCTCGGAAGAGTCATCATCCTCAGACGAGCTATCCTCCTCCTTTTTCTTCTTGGATGTCTTGGTCTCGCTCTCGAGATCCATCACTCTATTATATGCATCTTCGTACGAGGTTGGTGGAACAATTCTCATCTTCTTCCGGAGGGAGTGTTTCAGTCCCTCCACGAACCATCTCTTTTTTCAACCCATCCGTTGGTTGACTCTCCATTTTCCCCAATAGTTCCTTGAGCCGCCGACTATAGGCTCAGACCGTCTCGTTCTTGCTCTGCTTTGTGCCATAGATTTCGGCTACTATTTCATTGTCGTCTCTGAGGAGGCAGAACTCTATCTCGAACTCCTTCTTCAGGTCGGGCCATGTGCCGACTTTGGCCTTATCCATATCGGAGTACCAGTCTGTGATAACCCCTAAAGGTATCACATAATGTAAAAGTATTTGCATAAATATATTTATAGATTAATTAAATAAATAAATTAATGATTAAACTAATAAAATATATTTAAACATATAGTAAATATCAATCAGATATTTAATAGGACAAAAGAGAATTATTTAAATAGATCTTTGTAATAAATAAAAATTAAAAAAAAATAATAATAAAAATAAAATAAAAATAATAATAAAATGAAAATAATAACAAAATAATACATAATAAACAAAACAAATAATAAACAATTATATATTTAATTCCCCCCACACCCAATCACCTCCGCACAAGAGGTGCGACGGTGATCACAGCCTAAGCTATGATCACCACCGCACCCCTCCATACGAAAGGGCACCGTGAAGGGGTATAACCCCTCATGGGAGACTAATAAATATGGGGGAAAGGAAAAGGAAGGAGTAGCAAGCGGGTGGGAAAGGAAGAAGAGAGAGTGGTTGCGTACGAACAGGTATGTGTGGTATGCTTTTCACGTAAGGTTATTAATATGTTAATATATGTAAATAGAATATAGGGTTAGTAAGCTATGACAACTTGCAGTATTTAATTAATGAATATAAGTAATGTGTTAATAACAAGGAATGTAGGTAATTAGCATGTAATGTTATTTACTTATTTAATGAATACAAGATACAGATTAACACGTTAGGGAATGAACATGTTAATATAGATTTAATTAAGGAGATTAATAACAATATGTTGATAGTTAGGTATATTTAAAATATATGTTAACAAATACATTGTTAAGAATATATATTAATAATGTGAAATACGAAATGGAAATAATAATAAATTGGCAAATACAATATAAATAGGATTAAATAATGAAGGCCATAGGGGGGGGGAACTCCCTGATGCCTAATGGAGGGATACGCGAATCCCTGGTTGGCTATATATATATACTGATGATCTATATGCATATATGAATGGCTTGGTTGACATGTTCATCCAAGAAGAGTTGGATCTGGCCGGTCCCCTCTAATGGACTTGGGTGATGAGGAACATCACCCAAGGCAAGGAATTGACTTATGCTCTGCCTTGGATGGCTTGTGTGTAAGAAATTACACTCAAGACAGGAATCAAATTAAAACCTTGGTTCCTAGATGGCTTGGATGTAAGAAATTACATCCAAGACAGGAATCGAATTAACCTTCGATTTCCTGGATGGCTTGGGTGTAAGAAATTACACTCAAGACAGGAATCAAATTAAAACCTTGGTTCCTGGATGGCTTGGATGTAAGAAATTACATCCAAGATAGGAGTCAAAGTTCACCTTCAACTTCCTGGAGGGTTTGGAACCAAGATGGGTTCCAAGAAGGCGAGCTTCAGGGCAGCCTAAGAATATATCGCCATATGGCGTCCATATCCTTTTTATTAGATAAAAATTATGATTATGTTAATTAACTATTAAAAATAGATTGCAAATTTAAAAATGGTTTATTTATATATTTATATGTTGTATTCTAACAATCTGTTTTGCAAGATAATGATCTCTAACTAGTAGGGACATTACCGTGGTATCAGAGCATAATCCTGCCAACCTATGGGAGGGATTCTTAGTTGATGATCACATATCAGAGGAAGAAAGGTGCAAAAGCAATGGCCGATCAATTAGCCAAACAGCTTCAGGCCTTCATGGAACAAACCAATGAGAAATTCGAAAGGATGAGCCAATTAATCATCCAAAGTACAAACAGCAACAATAGAGATATGACAAACCCTAGGAGAGAGACACACTCTAATCACGCCGATAACGAACGATCTCCTCAAAGTTCTAGACAAACAATTCCCAAATTTCTACCTAGAGAGGAACGTGCGGGAGAGGAAGAGGAACCAGCCACACTTGGGGTAGAGAAGATTGCCCAAATTTATGCCAGATTAGAGCCGGAAGTTCAAAGAGTAGTTTCCTTCAGAGATTTCTGCGAATCCAAGGCTAACGAGGGTAGAAGAAGGAAGCCTATGGGTAATGACCTCAAAGCTAAAATCAACAAAATGTCCTTACCATGCTTTGATGGGTCAGGTAAAGACATCGCCCAAGCTTGGGTACAAAAACTAGACACATACCTCTCATACAATCCCATGACCGAAGGAGATGCTATAAAATTTGCCATACTACATTTAACAGGAGCAGCCCATAATTGGTGGCACAACGGTCTCATTACCCTAAGACACAAAAATGTCTCCACCTACAATGAATTTACCTAAAAGCTCATCAGCCGGTTCGACCAAAAAGACTCCGAATGGTACTTCCAAGAATTAACACACCTTAAGCAATTAGGAAGCATTGAAGACTATATAGACCAATTCCAAAATTTGTCAATAATGGTCCCCGACCTATCTCAGAGAAGGCTTACCTACATGTTTTTAGAAGGCTTGAAAGACTCTATTAGAAATTTTGTAAAACCCCTGGAACCACAAAATTTAGGGGAGGCCATTAAAAAAACTAGGATGGTCGAATTTAGTGCTCCCAAGAGTACCACAGCCAAAACACCACATAGAAATGAGGGATTCCAGAAGGACCGTCGGGAGAGGCCCTGCCGCTCTTGCAAGAAACCTTGGAGTGTGAATCGCCAATGTAAGGAGAAGGAGGAACTCAAGGAGAAAGGGTTATGTTTCAAATGTAAAACTCCATGGGGGAGAGAGGCCATGAATGTAAACAGGGACAAATAAATAACACCGAAGAAATACGAGACGAGGAAAGACCTTATAAAAGGGCCAGATTTGAGAACAACGAATCAAGTACCTTGGCTGTCATCACCCAAGGGAGTGAGAATACATGCTTCAAACTCAAAGGAACTATCAAAGGACAGAAAGTAATCGCATTAGTTGACACAGGAGCCTCACATGACTTCATTAGTAAACACTTAGCAGTAAAAAGATTGTTGAAAATGCAAGAGTTTGAAGGGTTCGAAGTAATCATGGGCAACGGAGTCATAGACAAATGCACCAAAATTATACCTCAATTGGAAGTCATCCTTGGAGGACATACCATTACAAGAAACTTCTTTGTGGTGAACCTAGAGAATGACATCATTTTGGGAATGCCATGGATAAACTCGTTGGGACGATTTACCATGGATAGTCCCAATCGGGAGATATGCTTCCAACATGAAGGGAGAGAGATAACATTAAAGGGGATTCCCGACGGCTCTCCAAAGATAGTATCATGCAATAAAATGGAGAAAATCCTTAGACATAATCAAGGAGAGTGGGTTGCCCAATGTATGGTCTTGGATAGATCTCCAATCGGAAGCCAAATCATTCAAAATGATATACAATCCATCCTTGAAAGACACAAAAAAGTCTTCGAAGACATTCCTCCTAGGTTACCCCCAAAAAGGGGATTTGAACATTCCATTGAGCTAGAAGGAGCAAAACCAGTCATTACCACTCCTTACCGCCACCCCCACAAATTCAAAGAGGAAATTGAAAAAACCATAAAAGAATTATTAGAAATGGGACACATCCAGCCAAGCAGCAGCCTGTTTGCTTCATCAGTAGTATTGGTCAAGAAGAAAGATGGGACGATGAGAATGTGCATAGATTACTGAGCCCTGAATAAAAAGACTATAAAGAACAGATACCCTATCCCAAGAATCGATGAACTAATGGATGAACTCCACGGAGCAAAATACTTCTCTAAAATCGATCTGAGGTCGAGATATCATCAGATTAGGATGAGAGAGGGGGATGTACCCAAAACAGCATTCAGATGTCACTATGGACATTTCGAGTTTTTGGTTCTACCATTCGGCCTCACTAACGCCCCGGCCACCTTTCAGTCATGCATGAATCATACATTCAGGCAACAATTACGGAAATCCCTTCTAATATTCTTCGATGATATACTCATTTACAACAAGACTTGGGAAGAACATCTCCTGCACATTGAGGAGGTATTGAATATCCTTGAATCTGAATCCTTATATGCTAAAGCCTCCAAATGCGAGTTTGGGATGAGGGAAATCATCTACCTAGGACACAAAATTAATGAGGCAGGAGTAAGCGTGGATGAGGAAAAAATCAAGGCCATCAAGGAATGGCCTACCCCTAGAACATTAACACAACTAAGAGGGTTTGTGGGACTATGCAGCTACTATAGACGTTTTGTAAAAGGATTTTCCAAAATAGCAGCACCCCTCACCGACCTAACCAAGAAAGGAGCTTTCACATGGAATGACCAAGCCCAACAAGCCTTTGAACAATTGAAAAGAACCATGAGCTCGTGCCCAGTATTAGCCATTCCTGACTTCTCTATACCTTTTGAACTGCAATGTGATGCATCGGGGGAGGGAATTGGGGCAGTCCTCATGCAAAAGAAACACCCCATGGCCTTTGAGAGCCGCAAACTTACCCAAGCAGAAAGACTATTCCATCTATGAAAGAAATGCTAGCCATAATGCATGCCTTGGCCAAATTTCGCCAATACCTCGTCTGTGGGAAGTTTGGTGTGAAAACCGATCATAACAGTCTACGCTTCTTCTTGAGCCAAAGGGACCTAAATGACAGGCAACAAAAATGGGTGAGCAAAATACAAGCCTATGACTTTGATATAGAATATGTTAAAGGGGTGAATAACAGGGCAGCAGATGCATTATCCCGAAGGGCACACCTCAATGCCCTTACCAGCCTCTCGAAGGATTGGAAGGAGGAAATCCTAAAGGAATATAACCAAGATCCGCAAACCAAGGAAATCTTGGAGGGAAACCTTCCCAATGAAGACTTTAAAGTTAGGGGAGGCCTCATCTTGTACAAAGGAAGGGTATACTTGACCCCTCAAACCAAATTCAAGCACAAGCTCCTAAAAGAATTCCATGATAATCCCCTGGCAGGTCATCAAGGATACTATAAAACCTATAAACACATAAGAGAAAAGTATGCATGGAAAGACCAAAAAAGAGATGTCCAGACATACGTACAAGAGTGTCTAACTTGTCAAAGAAATAAAATCGAACTCACTTACCCAGCTGGATTGCTTCAACCATTACCTATTCCCAATCAGAAGTGGGAGAGCATTTCGATGGACTTCATAACAGGGTTACCAAGAACACAAGGGAAAGACAGCATTTTTGTGGTGGTAGACAGACTCACGAAGTATGCCCATTTCGTGGCAGTCTCCACTGAATACAAAACCTATCAAATAGCCAATTTGTTCTTCAGGGAAATTTTCAGACTCCATGGACTCCCTCTGAATATTGTCAGCGACAAAGATAGCAAGTTTATTAGCCAATTCTGGCAGGAACAGTCTTGACCCCTAGTACCAGTTACCATCCCCAAACAGACGGGCAAACCAAAATAGTAAACAAGTGGATAGAAGGCTACCTAAGGAATTATGTTACAGGGCAACAAGCGGCATGGGTAAAATGGTTACACCTAGGAGAACATTGTTACAACACGACACACCACATGTCAATCAGGATGAGCCCCTTCCAAGCCTTGTATGGCTATGAGACCACAAGCTTTGGAGAACTAATAAACCAAGAAAGTAAAGTACCAAGAGCACAAGATTTTGTTCAACAGAGTAAGGATATCATGAAGACCTTGAAAGAGAATCTACAACAAGCCCAAAATCAACAAAAGATCTATGCAGACAGAAAGCGTACGGAAAGGACGTTTGAGGTTGGAGATCTGGTGTTTTTAAGACTACAACCATACAAGCAATCTTCCCTCAAGAAGAATGGGGCTGAAAAATTAAATCCCCGATTCTACGGACCCTATAAAGTAACTCGAAGGATTGGGGAAGTAGCTTATGAAATAGAACTTCCAAAGGACAGTAAAATACATAATGTGTTCCACGTCTCCCGCCTCAAAAAGGTTCTTGGACAACACTTGATTCCGTGCAGTGAACTACCACCCTTAGATGATGAAGGGAAACTCACCTTGTACCCTGAGGTCATTCTGGATACACGGAAGAAGGCACTAAGGAACCGGACCATTACCGAACACTTGATTAAATGGAAGAATCTTCCCCATGAGGATGCCACTTGGGAAAAAGAGGAAGATCTTAAGATGCTTGAGGACAAGCAAAATTGAGACGGAGGGATTGTGATAACCCCTAAAGGTATCACATAATGTAAAAGTATTTGCATAAATATATTTATAGATTAATTAAATAAATTAATTAATGATTAAACTAATAAAATATATTTAAACATATAGTAAATATCAATCAGATATTTAATAGGACAAAAGAGAATTATTTAAATAGATCTTTGTAATAAATAAAAAATTAAAAAAAAATAATAATAAAAATAATAATAAAATGAAAATAATAATAAAATAATACATAATAAACAAAACAAATAATAAACAATTATATATTTAATTCCCCCCACACCCGATCACCTCCGCACAAGAGGTGCGGTGTTGATCACAGCTTACATAATAAACAAAACAAATAATAAACAATTATATATTTAATTCCCCCCACACCCAATCACCTCCGCACAAGAGGTGCGACGGTGATCACAGCCGGCACCGTGAAGGGGTATAACCCCTCACGGGAGACTAATAAATATGGGGGAAAGGAAAAGGAAGGAGTAGCAAGCGGGTGGGAAAGGAAGAAGAGAGAGTGGCTGCATACGAACAGGTATGTGTGGTATGCTTTTCACGTAAGGTTATTAATATGTTAATATATGTAAATAGAATATAGGATTAGTAAGCTATGGCAACTTGCAGTATTTAATTAATGAATATAAGTAATGTGTTAATAACAAGGAATGTAGGTAATTAGCATGTAATGTTATTTACTTATTTAATGAATACAAGATACAGATTAACACATTAGGGAATGAACATGTTAATATAGATTTAATTAAGGAGATTAATAACAATATGTTGATAGTTAGGTATATTTAAAATATGAGTTAACAAATACATTATTAAGAATATATATTAATAATGTGAAATACGAAATGGAAATAATAATAAATTGGCAAATACAATATAAATAGGATTAAATAATGAAGGCCATAGGGGGTGGGGGGGGAACTCCCTGATATATATACTGATGATCTATATGCATATATGAATGGCTTGGTTGACATGTTCATCCAAGAAGAGTTGGATCTGGCCGGTCCCCTCTAATGGACTTGGGTGATGAGGAACATCACCCAAGGCAAGGAATTGACTTATGCTCTGCCTTGGATGGCTTGGGTGTAAGAAATTACACTCAAGACAAGAATCAAATTAAAACCTTGGTTCCTGGATGGCTTGGATGTAAGAAATTACATCCAAGACAGGAATCGAATTAACCTTCGACTTCCTGGATGGCTTGGGTGTAAGAAATTACACTCAAGACAGGAATCAAATTAAAACCTTGGTTCCTGGATGGCTTGGATGTAAGAAATTACATCCAAGACAGGAGTCGAAGTTCACCTTCGACTTCCTGAAGGGCTTGGAACCAAGATGGGTTCCAAGAAGGCGAGCTTCAGGGCAGCCTAAGAATATACAGCCATATGGCATTCGTGTCCTTTTTATTAGATAAAAATTATGATTATGTTAATTAACTATTAAAAATAGATTGCAAATTTAAAAATGGTTTATTTATATATTTATATGTTGTATTCTAACAATCTGTTTTGCAGGATAATGATCTCTAACTAGTAGGGACATTACACAGTCGATGGCCACTCCCCTTAAGGTTGCTAGAAATTGTGTTACCCATTCGTCCCAGTCGGTAACACCATTCGCTGACCATATGGTTTCGCAAGTGCGGCAATGGCTGACGGGATCTTCCTTCCTGTCGTCGTTGAACTTTGGCAGCTTTTGTTTACTTGCCATCCCACTATTGGGTCTCGCTCCTCTGGTGCCTTGTGTGCTTGTACCTGGTGATCCTCCGCCTCCTGCACCTGACCCTCCACTCGTGGGTCCTCCGGAGAAGGTTGCTAGCCCCGAACCAAACAAATTGCCTCCCGTATGGTACCCTTGCGCTCCTCGGCACCGTTGGCCATACCGTCACCTTCGGTTGTCTCCCTCCGGTTGGTTTTCTCCCTCCGTTTGTCCTCCGAAATGGACAAGTTCTTTAGTAGGTCTCTAGTAGCGTCGATCAGGTTTAGACTTCGCCTTGTTTGTTCCACCAACTCTTCGCGACTTCTTACCCTACAGTGGTATTCTAGCGAACTATAGAGTTCTCCTTCGACACCCTCCGTGACTCCTAGGTTCCCTTCGGGCAACCCTACGACAATGTAGAGAGTGTAATTCTCTCTGTCTATCTCTGCCTCCGCAACCTCCATGACACCTCCTGGGTTCCCTTCGAGCAACCCCTCGGTCGGTCGTCCCTCGGCAAGCTACCTTAGCCTACGCCTTCGTTCTATTTGCTGTCTGAGATTCAATGCTCTTTGTGCCACTTCCCATTCCTCACTTTGTATCTTTTTATTTTTGTCCTTATTTAGTATATTGGGCATAAATCACTTCCGTACATAACAAGCACACACCATGTACACAAAAAAAAACTTATTATTTTCCCTCTCGGCCACAATTTATGTCAACATTGTGACGGGATTATTACAGGGTTCAATTTCCCCTTCGCCTCTGCCATCACGCTCTGCATCCCAACGATGATTGTTTTCTTCGTACTGTCGGAGGACTTGTTGGCGTCGCTCCTCACGGGCAATCTCCTCCAGGCAAGTTCGTTGTGCCAGTGATGCCTGTGCAAGCAACCGGGGGAGGTGGTTCATCAACCGATTCGCTGCGGGGCTAACTTCCAGTGCAGTCCACACGGCACTTGTTGGGACATCAGCCTTCATGGCCTCTCTTCGGACGTAGGTCTCGATGGCCACCTGAAGCAGGATTGAGAATTCCCTCGTTGCAGTGTCTTCTCCGTCGTAGAGCTCTGTTTGCGCGTCGTCGGCTTTTGGGTTAATCTCACCGACGGGTAGGCCCATCGTGTCCGTACACCATCCACTCCTTCCTTTCTCGAGTACGTCTAGGCAACAGCACCAAATGTTTGCCACATACGGGTAAACGATTAAATGCAGAAAGTAAATGCACAGAACATAATGGAAATATATTGAAGAACCAGTCTCTGTATTAATTCAACAATCCATGTACATCAAGTGCTTATAACATCACACCCAAATACGACTACCATGATGATACTAAGAAGGAAAGGTATGCAATATATAATACCCGAAGGGGTGCGACCAACCATCACGTCTAACTGCCTTTCGGGAAGACTAACTGACTGTCGTAACCCACAATTACCGACGACAACATAACATAATGATTATTCCCAACAACAATGGGACTAATGTAGGGCTATCCATAGCATCCTAGTTCATTTTAGTTAATACAATAACTTCAACAGTTGTATCAACCAAAACGTCTTGCAACAAGAATCTGTGCATTTGCATATATAAGAGAAGTTCCACATCATACCTCAATTCCCTAGTATGTACTACTTTTAGTACTTAAATTTCTTGACTTGCACCAGTTGATGGTATGTCTTGATAAACAAGCATTTTAGGTCGAAACTTGAACTTCATTAGAACTCCTTCATTTCATAGTAGCTTAAGGATTGCATAGCCTACTTCCTTCTCATTGTGCTCAATAGCATTTATCTAGGAGGCACAAAATAATTTTGCGACTTCCATGTAAATTCTATGTTTATGTACTATGTCCAATTGCTTTTGAACCTCAAAAACCTAAGTTACCTTTTCCTTCCACATTTGCAAAGTGTCTTTGATGAGCCCAATTTATATTGCTCTCTAGCTCCACTCCATGGAAAAACCTACACATCCCTCTTTGGTGGGATATCAACACAACCTTAATAGTTGCAAACCTTTCTTGTTTTCTTTTAATTGTCTAATCAAAGCAATGCAATCTTGTGTCTTGTGTTCACCATCACAATATTCACAAAAAGGAAATTTCTCACACATGAAGTATGGCCTACTTCCATCAACTAAAATATGTTACTAGTGGTCGAGGTTGGCCATTGCCACAACCTATTATTAACACCTCCTTGTCTTTCACATCCATATCAACCAAAGCCTATGCCCTAGTATCCTTGATTTTGCATAACATGTTCACGGTTATACCCTTGATTCCTATTTTGTACAACATAACCTTGGTTCTAATTGCCCATAATGTGTTCTTAATTTTGATTTTGTGCAAGAATTGCAGCCATTTTCAAAAGTACTCTCCCACACTATTCCATAGCATTTGCACACTACTCCACAAGAGTTAAGTGTTGTGAGCTATACTTTGACAAACCTTGGACTAGAAATTTAAAATTACTCCCTATAATTTGTGTACTAGAGCACAAGATCTAGCATGCTTGTCATGACATATAGTGCATTCAAGAATGTAAGAGTTTACTAATTTAGTAAATGATGCAATACCTACTAATCGAGTATCACCATCAAGCAATCAGTTGGAATGTGACCCTCACTCCTACATCCTATGCACTAGAGATTTCATTGTGATTCTGATTTGCTAGGCATTTTCTCCATCCACACCACTATTTGTTCTATTTGTACTTTGCACTTAGCATTTAGGCCATATGACAATTTGCCAAGCATTTCTTAACACAATGCAACATACAGCACTTCCTCTTGTGTTGGGAGTCTACTAGTCTAGTTCCCTTTAAATATACATAGTTAAACGTCCTACAAACCACTCTTTCTTGATGACATCATTGATTGCTTGTGTAATTTTTCAACATAGCTCCTTAAATCATTGGTCATACTTGCGCACAATCTTGCAAGGAAGTTGCTTGATATCTTTTAGTGCAATAGTATCTCTATGCAACATTTTTGAATAGTCGAACTCTACTAAGAAGTTCTTTTTGATGTAATCCAAGTTTGTCTTAGTGCCATCTTTATCAAAGCTCGAGTACTAATCTTGAATTCTTCCTCTGAGTGGCTACAAAAATTTGAATCTTCGAAACATAGTCATTGACATCCTTTGCCCTCCAAGTGATCTCACGAGCCTTCCAAATGCATTCTCATTTCCTACATAGGTTTTCAACCTTGTGAGCCCACACTCATATATATAGGGTTTTACAACATCTTATTAGTATATGTGGTTGTCAACGCCTACACAATCATTACCTTAAATTGCAAATTTGTATCAGAAAAAAATTTGAAACTGAAAATTGTATTTTCAAAAGCGAAATTACCACTTCTATCACCTGAATGTTAAAGTACTTCTACGCATTGTCATTGCAGGGTACATGCTGCAAACTAGCACACTATTGCTAACAAATTCTCTTTTATGACTTGGATCCACATACAACAGTGATCTTGAGCAATAGTTTGGTTCATCATCATCTAAATGCATATATTCAATCTCAACAATAGTAACTTCTGGCACATACACTAGCATTCCATTGGACATTATGCTAACCTCTTTAAAGGTACACATGGCTCATCCTTATATGACACATCCATGTGATCTTCATTATCAATGCTTTCACTTACTCACAGTGTCTTCCAAGGCATCTCAATCAATATTTCAGTCAAAACAGCTTCTTACTTCTTCACACAAATTCCTCGATACTGTGGTTGGCTTTACCATTAGTTGTTACTTCTACATGCTACTCCATGAATCAAGCCTAGCCTTCAACCATGCAATTCCTAGCATGGTAAAGGAACTACTCCACGGGAAATGTTTCAACATGCTTCTCTCTAGCAACATCTTTACCCACACTAAAACTTCTTTAAACAATTTATAACATAGAGGAGTCAAAAACTTAAAGCTTCATCAATCAAAGAGAAGGTTGATATGCAAAGTGAATGATGTACGAATTACTAGCAACTTTCAAAAATACTTCAGCTGCACATGTCCATGCTAGATCCTAACACTTCAGCTGAGCATTCAACTCAGATGTCTAGACAGAAAATCACAGGTGAATGCTTCAGTGCTAGTTAATCCATCCTAATAACCACTAAAATAAGTGCCCACGAAACTCAACCCAAAATTCTTCATATAAATTGCTATGAAATCATTCTTCCTTTCTCTATTTACAAATCTATATACCTTTTGGTGTCTCAGCTTCAATGGATCTTTATATTTTGTATGAAAACTATCTGCATATCTCACTATACATTATTTCCCAAGACATTGTTACAAGTTACAACCAGTACAGAGTATCATAAAAGGTCCCCACAACAAAACCAAAATGTTAACCATTTTCTCTAATGATAAGATTTACATAACTATCATGGCTAACTCATTGTTGTAGCTCCTACACATTGGCTTCACAATCATATATCTCACCTAAAGTGTGTGAAGAGTTCAATACTTTCTTTTAGAGACTTCTATACTGATCATAAGAAGAATATAGAAGACTGTAATCTAGATATAGGAATTACTTTTCTACAAAACTATTAAACATAACAACCAAAACGTCCATTGAACCAGTTAGAGAACAATATTAGAACCAGATATGTTTCTTTCTATTTATCTTCACTTCTTTTCCACTATCTTCATCTCACGCCTATATTACAAATACAATGCAGGTACATACAGGCATATTTTCCATTGTCAAGTATGCACCCTAAACATATACATCACAAAGTTAAACACAAGAATAATACTTGGTCAAATATGCATGCTAGTATGAGTACATTTACAAATATTGGCACATGGTGCAGCTTGTTAGAAAACCATGGGATCAGTCCACAATGATGCCAACAGATAGAACTTTCAGCAGATAAGCTTTCAAGGACATTCAAAATATGGCTATACTGAAGGTATTGCCATGGGTTATCTTCTGCTCTTAGGTGGTCGTCTGCAGTTTTTCAATAATGATTCATGTTTGTATCCTTTGTTTTCAATGATGATTTTGCACAAGTTGAATCATATTATTTGTTAATCAGCTACCAATTTTAAAGTTTGACACATAGGTAGTTTTCATTGATTCTCACTATTTTATATGTAATCATTCCTTCACTATTGGGCATAGATAATCTTCTGCATATTTCGGGAAGCTTTCCTGTTGTTCTTTTGGTGTTCCATAGTGTCAGTCAACAATTTTTTGTTTATCTGTATTTTTTCTTTTGGGTTTTGGGCGTGGAAATTGAATGGTTGCGAAGCATTTCAGGTAGCTGAGATTTTTTAAAAACACTAAATTTTGAAAAGAAAAAAATAGAGTCAATTCACTGTAATTGGTTAAGCAATCACAGAGTATTTTATATTATTCCAAACAAAATTCTGACTTAATAATCTATGTAATATGACTTACAGTATCATGTGGAAACAGTATTCCAAGCAGAGCATTGATTTGTGTGTTAAAAATGCCATCACCCGCCCCCCATGCTGCTGCCATGCCTAGTATGTAGATTAAGCCTACTTGACTACTTCCATTGAAGCTGTTTGATAAACACAACAATCCAGCAAATAAGAACTAAAAAACTGAAATGACAAATGAGTATGTTATCATTAAAAGCACAAAAAATCTCCTATGCAATCCTACAGATCACGTTGAATGTAAAAATTTCAAAATATAAAAGTCACCTGTGACCCAACCATAGTCGGAAAAGTACAATGGCTTGAAGCAAAATACCAATATTAGTAATAATGCTGATGGATAGCAGACCAGTTGTCAGGCGCCCAGCCACCAATGAAAACTCCATGAAATATGATGTTCACGTGTTAGCAATGACAATAAACAATACAAATTAATTCTAGCAATAAGCACATTAATTTCTGAACATACAATATTGTACTCGTGTAAAAGAGCACACGTTAATTTCTTAATAATCATATTTTTTCATTATTGGACACTCAAAAAATGTTCAACAGAGGAAAATCAAATTTTCACAATATTGATTTCACAAGACAGTGTGAAGTGTAATCATTTTCAACCTCCTACAGAATGTCAGTATGATCATTGGTGGTTCCATTTTTCTGAATTAAAAAGGGATTCCATATGTTAAAATACATGTAACTATCCCTTCCCAAGCAGACAACACCAATGGCCAAACCTTATTGGTTCTATTCCAACTGCAAAATTACCCAGTTAAATAAAGGATGTGACAAAACCTTGGCAGCACAAGAAATGATAAAATGTAACTGAAAATCAAATATAATAAAAAGGATTCATTCTGGCCATACTTATTGTTTGTGGTTCTCAGGTACAGGAGGTAAAGGAACCCAACCTCAGGAAAGCATTAATCAAAAAAACTTGGTATGAATATACTGTAGTATGCCAATGTAAACATTTTTCAAAATGTCATTTGTCCTTTTTCTCACCAATAATATCCTTTATTAAAAAGTGAAAATTCAAAATTTAAAGGTGGCGCCAAATTTGAGTCCATTAGACCTATCCTTGGAGAGGTATATTTATAAGTTACATGCTTTCATTTGGGGCATGCGAGTGTGATAAATTTCCCTTCTTGTTGAGATTTTGAGCAATCAATCAAGGATGGAAACCCTTGATTTCTGATTGGCAGAGAGGAGGATGAAACCCCAAGCCACTTTGAGCATATCTGCTTCTGGAAATTGCATATGAGCTTAACCAGAGATACTTGATTGCAGGAAAGAGGAGACAACTTTGGAAATATTATATATATGCCCAGTTGTAGGCTGCGTTAGATCCTGTTCATAAACCCTTTCCATCTGATCTTCTTTAGGAGCAGGCTGGAGTGAACTATAAGGCAAATCTGCATGCTGATCCTTGCCACCACAAACCCCAACACGCTGCAGGAGATCTGATATATAAAGGAGAGTGTATATCATTTAGAGGTACCAACTTTGTTGATTTCACAGAGCGCATTTGGAGATATCAACGCAGCATCCACACCAACAGCCGCCACCCCATTCTGGATAGTTTGAACTTAAAGACCAACAGAAGTGAGGCGAATTCAGGTCGGATGCAACCTCAAGGAGAAATTGTGGTCTGGAAGTGTTATCTATTTATTAGGGCAGCTTGGTGGAGCCTATGTTCAGGTTATCATATTTACCTCTACTGCTGTAAACTGAATTAAATCTGGTGTCATTTACATAGTATATACATATATCTATTTTAATTCAGATCTACAGAAATAAAATTCCACTCTGTTCTCTACAAGGAGTTTAAATAGAAATTACCACTGTTACAGTTTGTGCTTGCATATTTAGGGTCTGATTAATAATCATAATTACAAGTTCACAAAAGAAAAAGGAATCAATTATAATGAGTAAAGCAACCCTATATCAGCACAAAATCAGTTTGAAGCAGCCCTAGGTCATTACACAAAAGACGTTTTTAATGTGCTATTGGATGACAAAACAAACGGGCATTACTTCTTCCTACAGAGATATTCTTTGCTGGTATATTTTCTTGCCTATTTACATTTTAGAATTTGAATTTGGAATCAAATATATATATCTTGCTATTTTCCCAATAGAAAGTGAATTTTGGAGGAAAAATATATTTGAAAGCATCAAGACACATAGTTTTTATATACAAACATAACCATGTTAATAAAATACAAACATAAAAGAATCAATGAAGCATATGGGCAAATACCAACAACCAAGGGAGAAATGGTCATCTAATAGCAACTAAATAATGGTTTCAGAACCAGAAATCACAGAACTGTTGTCTTCACATAAAGAAAATTAATGATCATTTGAATTTATTTATGGACTGTTCCAAACATTTTATTTGGGAAATATTAAAGAAATTAATTACCATTAAACCACTTGAATATGGAGCTCTTCAAAAGCAAATTGAGGAGGCCAAAAACAGAACAGAGGGAGAAAAAATACAAGATAGAAAGACTGCAAGTTTATATCATATATTCAAAGAGGTATTAAACTTGCAATAGTAAAAAGAACATCAATATGACATCAGATAAAGAGTTAACCAAGAAGATCAAGAAATATTGAGATTTAAAAAGCATTATCAATCACTTTTATCTCAAATTATGTGCTTAAAAAAGGCAAGGTCTATCAGAAACAAGAAGATATTAAAACTTAAAAGTATTGATGAAGAAGTATGCAAGAGGCTTGAAGAAGTTGTAAACAAGAAGATCAAGGAAGCATTGAATCTGTATGAAAGGAATGAAGAAATAAAATAACCAATCCAACTAGGTAGAGCAACGCCATACCAGTATTGCAACTTAGCTTGAAAAAAGAGGTATGGAAAAAATAGAACGAAAACAAAAACAAATTCAAATACAATGTGATAAACTTCATATTAGGACTAATGAGAAGTAGATGAGATTAGAATTCATGTTTTTCAACATGCAAGAAAGGGAAGATTTTTGTAATGCAATAACTACAAGGATTTAGGATTACTAATGCTGTTGAAAGCATTTTATCTGTGTGTCAAATCATGTCTACATTCTCATTGTGAAAGACAACTAGATAAACATCATCAAGTATATTGTTATCTTAATTGCTATAACTGTAAGAGTTGGCAAAAAAGACACTATCATACAAGAGTATGGAGAAAAATAAATAATAATGCCATGGGAAATGACATCTTGTTACATTAGTCCCAAACTAAAATGAAAATCAACAATATGAATGGAAATATCATCTCTGAAATATTTTGCTTATGTGGTAACTCAATTGGTCAAGGTTTTGTTGTGACATTTTCACACATTGCCCCATTGCAAATGGGGACCTGTTGTGACCATTTCACACATCGCCCATTAAAATGGGGACCCCCTCTTTTCGCTTTTTATTTTGCCTATTCTTCTCTCTGCTTTTAGGGTTTTGAGTGAGTGAGTGGTCTGTCTGGGCTAGGGCTAAACCTTAGGAGGTTTCTTCCGAATGTTTTTCAAGCTGAGTCCAGTCAAATTTTGAAAGTTATTAAGCATCCTTCCGAGGGTTGGGATTATTGAAATAAGGTGAGTCTGTCAGGAGAGTCAGATAGGTCTTAGGTTAGGTCTAATCAGGGTTTTGGGGTAAAATCCTAACTTTGTCTAGGTGTTAGCATTTTGAAGGTGAAACTATGTATTCTTGCCTAGGTAAATTTTGATCAAATTTCGGAGGTAAAATGATCCCTGAAACGGAGAAATCGCTCCTGTCCTTCACTGGAGGCCCAGGGTGAATTTCATTCCAAGTGCAATTTCTTATTTTGCGAGGGCTTGCTAACTGATTCCTGGCCTTGAAGATGACCTAACTCTGCCTTGTGAAATGTTTGGAGACTTAAATTTTGAATGGATTAGCCAAAAAGGACAAAAGCGCTCCTGTCCCTCTCCAAGGGACCAGGGCAAAAATGTTATTTTATGCATATTTGTCACTGACTTTTCTATTTTGTTTTGTGCAGGGTCTCCAGGAAAGAGAATTGGACGTGACTTGGTGTTTCTGAAGATTTTGAAGGCATGAAAATAATGAATTTTGAAGGATAAAGTGGAAAAGCACCCCTGTCCCTCACTGAAGGACCAAGGCGAAAGGGCTTATTTGAGTCATTCCTGGCCTTGTTTGGTCAAATTGAAACATCAAAGGCATGGTGGATGTGGAAATGAACGTGATAAAACATCCAGACTTGATTTAAAACAATGAAATGATGAAGTTTTTGCCTAGAAGGTCAAAGGCGCTCCTGTCCCTCACTGAAGGACCAAAGCGATTTTCTCTATATGCACAATTTTAGACCTTTTTTGGACATTAACTCTTATTCGTAGCGTGAAGTAAGATGAAATCTTCCCTAGCAAAAGAATTTCGAGGTGAAAGGTGAGACAATTTGGCCTAGATGGCAAAAAGTGCTCCTGTCCCTCACTAAAGGACCGGAGCTTGAATTTCAAATTTGCACTATTTTTGCAAGATTAAAGTGATTTTACGATTTGAAGAGGTCAAGGGAAGCATGTTTTGTCCATTGAATATAATTTAAGTGGTCCACAAAGGAGTAAATCAACCCAAGTGACAATAGGCGCTCCTGTCCCTCACTGAAGAACCATGGCGTTTTTTCAAGTTTCTCCTCTTTGTTTGAGATTTTATGGCAAAACTTGACTTGGATGGAAAGGACGAATGATGTTTTATGCCTTAGACACAATTGAGGGTTTAAAAGACAAGGAAATATTCCATGAAATAAAAAGGCGCTCTTGTCCCTCTCCAAGGGTCCAGAGCGATTTTCCAAAAAGTGTAAATTTCTTGCAAAGACAAGGCAAGTGTTGTGATCGAAATGAATGGAAGAAGACATGATTAGCCCATTGAAGATAATTTGGAAGGTTAGCAAAGGACAAACAAACTTGAATTTGCAAAAAGTGCTCCTGTCCCTCACCAAGGGACCAGGGTGAAAAACATGTTATCTAGCCTTTCTCGCCAATTTTGGACAAATCAAGGTCAAGGCGCAAGTTTGAAATAATGTTTAAAATGCTTCGAGGTGGAATTGAGATGCAAGAGTTGCAAATTTTGATGACAATTGGCAAAAGTGCTCCTGTCCCTCTCCAAGGGACCAGGGCGAAATCTCCAAATATGCCCATTTACCTTGCATTTTGAAATGATATTTTTAGTACTAAGACTCAAGAAGTAGTGAAATGTGATATCCTACGCCTGGAGGGTAATTTGAAGATTAATATGATCAAGAATTTGCACAAGGACTCAAAGCACTCCTGTCCTTCACTGAAGGACCAGGGCGATTTTTATGAAATCAACAATCTCCCTCCGAGATTATGCTAAGGCAAGGTTGTGCGAGATAGGAAAGGATCTTCTAAAGCATGGTGAACAAAGATTTGACTTCAAAATTTGAGAATCCTAGCCTAAAATACAAAAAGCGCTCCTGTCCCTCTCCAAGGGATCAGGGCGAAAATCTTTGGAAAATCAATTTTACCTTGCAGTAACAAGTTAGACATGCATGAAATGAATGAGAGGGATCATTGCTTACCCCACAGCGAGAATTGACAAATAAAGGTGAAGGATTAAGACCAAGAAATGAAAAGGCACTCCTGTCCCTCTCCAAGGGTCCAGGGCGAAAATGTCCTAAGGCACGTTCCTTCTAAAGATCAAGTGAATTAAACTCAAGACTCCAATTAAAATGCCATTTTTAATGGCTAGATGAAGTGTTGGCGATTAAAAATGAGGGATGCAAGGCCTAGATTGAGAAAAGTACTCCTGTCCCTCTCCGAGGGACTAGAGCGAAGTCATTGGCATTCATTACTTTTTACCTTATTTCAACGTTAATATCCTCCAAATCGCATTAGATGCCAAAATTGCCAACTTCGAAATATTTGAAAAAATTTAAATTAAATTGGCATTTAATAAAAGGCACGTTGGCATTTATTAATTAATTTTGAGCCTTAGAAAATCGAATTTTTTATTGTTAAGGCATTTAAAATTAATTTTTGTGAAATTAAAATTAAAAGATGGAGCGCTTGGGGGTTTATTTCATTCATTTTATCAAGTCGGCCTCTTCTTTTTTTTTAATTTTATTTATTTTTTGGCCTATTTCATCAAGTCGGCCTATGGGGAGGTGAAGTGATGAGCACCCTATATAATAGGGGTGTTTTGAGCAATTTTAAACAATCATTCACTCATTATTTCAAGTGCGAACTTGGAGAGCAAGAAGGAAGTGCGAAATCTGGTCTAGTTGGGGCGAATTTACCTCAAGTGTTGAAGACTAAAGGTTGTGGAGTTGATGCTTGTGAAGACTAAAGGAGGCACATTTTGCTAAAAGGAGGACTTCGATCTACATTTTGCCTAGCCAAAGTTCACCTTATTTTTGCATTATTTTTTAGAATTAATTCTCAAGTGGAGGTATGGCGAGATCATCCTAGTCCCAATGTTGAAATTTTGAATTTTGAACTTTAAGTTTTTGAAAATTGCATAGTTAATTAGGAAATGATAACTCAAGATTTATCATGAAGTTTCCTAATTAATATCTTTTAATCTTCATTGCTACTCGCTTCAAAATATGTTACTAATTATGAAATGTTGTGTAGGTGTCAAGATGGCAACTCCAAAGGCAGGAGCATCTACTAGTCGTCCAGCTCTCATGAAGGAAGATCAGAGGAATGAAGAATTGGAGACCAAGATCGTGTCCAAGTGGAGCAACATTGGAGATACCAACTTGGGAAACTTCAGTGTGAAGAAGTTTCGAGAGGTCCCTTACATTGGAAAGCCATCACCTATCGCAAAGAGAATAATTGAAAGCGGCATCATCAAGGCGGCCGGTTTCCCTCCAACAGTCCAGTGCCATGAGCTGATGATCGAGTGTGCTCGCCATTATGACCCACAGTCAAAATCAATCGTATCCAAGGAAGGGAACACTTTGGCATACCTTTCGAAGGAGGCTATAAGTGAAGCTCTCCATCTTCCAGAGCATAAAGATATGATTTACAAAAGCCTAGAAGGAGCCAAGTCAATGTATGAAGATGATCCAGACACATGCTTGAGCATCATCAATAAGAATTGGTTACTCAAAAGTCGTCCTTGCCTGAGCAAGATTCCCAATACACCACATAGGATCGACTTCCAGGAGGAATACAGAGATTTGATAACTGTGCTCAATCAAGTTACAGGGGCTCCTCAGGCCTTCTACTTCGAAAAGTGGATGTTCTACTTCATCCAAGTGATAGTCCAAGGAAAAGGAACGATTCATTGGGCTAGAATTATTAGCCATTGCCTGGATGTGCAGTTAAGAAGACTAAAGCCTACCAAGTCATTCCACATGAGCTCATACGTCATATATGCCTTGATCAGGAGTTTCGAATATGCAGGACTACCTCACAGAGGAGTGATCGGAAGAGGACCCGAAGAAGTGAGAGTTTGTGACTCTTATGTTCATTTGCATCATCCACCAGGAAGTGACTACAAGTTAGTCAATGATACCTTCACGATGAACATCACTAGGATATTAAAAGGCGGGATTCACAACCGACTATCTCTAGATGCACAAGAGCTTGTAAAGAGGTATGGTGCTTGGTTCATCCAGGTTCCAAAGTTTACTTATATTAGAGTTCATGGGTGTCCTTCACCTCCCTACATGTTGCCGAGGTATCCGACAGACAGGATAGTGCTACTTGAGGTGACTAGGCAGTTGGCAGACTATGCGAAGGCATTCAGACATAGGCATAGAAATGGAATTCCCGTGCCCATCATATTAGGGAATTCAGTTGAGGTATGTCCTAATGCTCTAGCCTTGGACGATGCAGAGAGGGAGTTGGCCTCATATTCATTCACATTCTTTGCCTTGAGAGAGAATTTTGATCCTTATGGGTATATAGAAGAGACATATGGTAGGAAGTACAAGCACGAATTTCAAGTAGAAGACTTTTGGATGAATCTCTCAAATGATTTAGAAGTGAAAAGAAAGATGCATTCTAGATTAACTTTAGATTTCATCAGGAAATGCAAAGTTTACAGAGTGGCCGATCAAGCTCAGGACAGTGGCAGACATCTCCAGTCATCCTATGACAGAGAGGACAAAGCAATGAAGATAGATTGGAACGAGCCTGAGATCTCAGACTTGAGAGCTTTGATAGCCCCAGTTTTGTCATGTACTCGCAGATGGGTGGATGTACAACATCAAAAGTTAAGAGAACAGAACGTACCAATGACTTTTACTTTGGAGGAAAGACCAGAAGAAGGAGGAGCAAGCGCAAGTGAAGACAATTCTCATCCTAGAGGCGCGAAGAGGAAAGAAAGACCCGAGAAAAGGGGACCCTCCAAGAAGAAGCAAGAGGCCAATCGAGATCGCTCATCAGGTACATCATCTCGACATGAGAAAAGGACAAGTCAAGTTGAAGGACAAGAGATGACGATGCCTGAGGTGGATGAATCTATGGAGTCAATAGTACAGAATGATAAACCTGAAAAAGGGAAGGCACCTCAGCATTCATCAAGTCGATCTCCCCAAGTCAATGAGCTACATGAGACAAGAATGATGATGAAGTGACATCTCCTCTCCGAGAAGACGAACCATTGCCTAAAGAAATACAAGTTAGAGAGACGAGATCCGCCATTCCAGATTGGTTGAAGGAGACACTGACAAGGGTGATTGTGATTGAGGATGAAGATAATGTAATTGACTTAGAGAGCCTTGTAGGAAATTCTCAAGAAGTAACGGAGAGGAAGAAGGCCACCAAGATGTCCAAGATGATCAGAGATGAGACAGGGTCCAGGAAGTTGCAGATAGCTACACCAATAGTGGACAAGTATGAAGGTGAAATCCTTGCAGAAGAGTACGATGTAGAAACATTTGAGTTTGGTCCACTCACTGCTGAGCAAGCACTGGATGAGGCAACCGATTCATTTGAAGTACTTAAAGACAAGCTTAAGGAAGAAATGGAAAAGAATAGAAAGCTTGAGAGAGAGAGAGAGGTGCTTGGAGAGGCTACTTTAGCCATCTCAATCAGCCCTTGGGGCGTCAGGATCCAGCAGTGTCTCTTGTGCAAGCACTTCCCCTTGAATCAGTTGGCGAGGCAGAGAGAGTCAAGAGCTTGGTTCAGCTTATGAGCTCTTGGATTGACAAATACCACACAGTAGCTGTTGAATTTGCAACGAGAATGATGCAGACAATCCACCGAGCTATCCAGGTCCTTGAGATCGTCCACAACCTAATGATAACAGTAGCCGCTTTCGCTCACACTAGAGATGTTATCATTCCTGTTCTACAAGTGATCAGACAAACACCAAGAAAGATCCTAGCACAAGAAAAGATAATGGATGGAGGAGCTCATAATTTACTTCAGTGGTCAACCCTACTCCAGATGAAAGAGGTTCTTTTCGAGGACATCAACACCAAATGCAATCAAGTTGAGGGCGTCATCCATCCAATTCAGGACAAGGTGTTTGAAGTGTTATGTACCATTCTCGGTAGGAGGATCGAAGTTGAGACCGATGTGGACCTTCAAGAGTTGGAAGAAAGAGTCAAGGTTATCTTTTGCAAAGATGAGAGTGTCATCACAAACGAGCAACGGGATCAAATGTTCGCTACTATGCTCCTGATTGAGAAGATCAAAGAGTTCGAACCTGGATGGGATGCGGCTATTCTCAAGGCCTTTGATTAGGTTATCCACTTGGAAGAACGAATGAGGAATCTTCCCGAGATTCCTATTGCTGAGATTGAGGGAATTGTGTCCAGATTCATTGCATATGCTAAGAAGGAACATTGGAAAGGGAATAAGGTTCTAGAAGAGAGGTCGTTATAAAATGATGTGGCATCTTAATTATCATTGGTCTATGTTTCCTAGATTTTTGTGCCAATTAAATATTTGGCTATGCATTTAATAATGTTCAACTAAAAAGGGAACTTTTTGTAACAAACCCTAATTAGGGTTTAGGTGTCAAAATCTCAACCGTTGATCTTCTTTTGATCTGGGCTATTCATTGTAATTGAGGATGCTATATATACCCTCACTCATTTTCATTTTGTAATTAGATGATTAGATATTAGAGATTGGATAGTTAGAAATTAGAAGATTAGAGCTTTTGGAGAGAAGAAAGTTATTTTGTAGCAAGATTGAGCATTGAAGAAAGAATTTCAAGCAATTGTTCTCTATTTTGGCTTTGAGATCAATAAAATATTGAAGTTATGGTGTTTTATTGCAATTCTTGTGGCTATTTTCATAGTTGTTTACTTTCTTGAATCATTCTCGGTCGAAGTAGCATTTTAGTTTGAAGGACTAAGTGTTGGGCTTGATCTTTGGTGAGATTCACGTTCCAAACCACTAGCTTCTTACTGAATGTAAGGACGCCTTGTGTGGTCAACTAGAGATATTTGGATTGCTTAAACCTTCAATCATTATTGAACTATTGATATGTACCTTTATGGTAGTGTCTATAATTCTTGATGATTTGAAAAATCACTAATCACCTTAGAAGATCACATCAATTCCAGTAGAGTTGTAATTTCTTGGCGATACTGAAATTGGTAGAATCTTACCAAGTCTGGCCTACATTGAGTCATTCTTAGGATTAGATTAGAATTCATCTCTTGCAAACCCCATCTTTTGATCTTTTTTTAAGAACTTGTTAGTTTTAGGAAATTTCTGTTCCTGCAATTCGAAAACGTAAGGCCCCTTGAAGAAACAGCATTTACAACGACCACTGGTGCTTATCCACACGTAGAGATCCTACATCGAAGAACCTTGGAGTCATCATGATAGATCCTTTTTCACGACATCTTCAGCAATCAGAGGCTTTACTCAAGAGAGGATAAGGTACCCTTGGGTATTTTATTCTGTGTTTGATAGTGTACAAAATACACGTCAACAGGACCCCTCTTTTTGCTCGTAGGCTAGGCCTTTTTTTCTTTAGGTTGCATAGCTTGGCAGTCAGTTTCAGCTTCCTAGCTCCTAATTAGATGACCTCCTGTTCATCCAGGGTCATTGCTTGAGTTAGTGATAAGTGGGGTTTGCGTGAAATGAATGGCGAAGTATCAAGGTGTATAGGGTTTATTCTTAGGAATGGATGGAGGAGCGAGAAGTGGTGAGTTTGCTTGTAATTCCGTCAAGAATTGCAAGCATAATGCCTTAAGTTCATGAACTCCAAGTCCATATTTGTGCAAGACCAAGGTGGGGATATAATATGAAAATTTGACTGACTCTAGAGTTAAACCCCTTGCACCACATACATGCATTCAAGTTTGTGCACAAAGTTATGTATGCACACCCTCTAAAACCGCTCAATTCATGCACAAATTTGTGCAGAACCCCTTGCTACTTGCGCACAGCTTATGCAATGCTAACAAAACATCTAATTTGCATAAACAAGATTTATACACAAAATTGTGCAGGCTTATGTTTAAATCCCACCCTTGCACTAAGTTGTGAATGTACACATGGAGAATGTGCTCTAGTTTGTGCAATTACACCCCCTAAAAACCAACCTTGTAATGCAAATTATCATTCAAAATATTTTCTATGTGTTGCCTTAAGGGAGCCTCTACCTGCATTTTGTGCAAGCACACCCCTAGAGTGTGCCCAAGGTCAGGTTTGTACAAGCTTGATTCCCAACTTGCTAACGCATGTACAAGTGCAAAATCCGCTCCATTTGTGTATGGAGTATGGACACCTGTTTTTTTTGCTGCATTTGTGTATGGACACCTCATTTTTCTGCTCCATTTGTACATGCACAACTCTCCATTCTGGACCCCCTAGTCATTTCAAGGCAAGGACATGATTCACATTTCAATGATGCATTGGATCAAAATGCAAGATCATTGCAACTAAAAAGATTCATGACATGATGAAGATGAAGGACTCAATAGGGTGTTCACATTCAAAGATGCAGCTCAACATCGAGACAAGGATCACACTACAAAGAAGAAGAAGCAAATCAACAACATGAAGAAGGACTTCATGTCACAACCCTATTTTTCATCACTATTATTAAATAATTTAATTATTAATTAATTAATTAATTTATAAATAATAAAAAGGGGGCATGAATATAAATATGAAGTTAACTGCTCGTTCAATGAAGTTGTGGCTCTTTACTCGTGCTCTGCCTCTAATAATCCTATTTGTGCATTGAGTCTTTTACTCAAGGCGTCTGCAAGTAGTTATCCTAATAAATTCTATGTCAACGTGACTCCAAGATAACTCCTTTATTGAAGCACGAAGCTGATATAACTAGGAGTTTTTCAAAGTAACAACCTTGAATTGCATTGTTCAGTCCACCCTCACTGGAGATTTAGTGAGAGCTTTAATCTGCAAAACACAAAAATTTTGGAGGTCTTTACACTTCACCACTCATAAGACGGTTCAAGACATTAAAACAAGAGCAAGATTCGACATTGCAATAATGAAGTACATGCTACAACAATCTTGAATTTCCTTCGCAAATCCAAGAATAAAGGTCAGTACAACAAGGAGGCCATCCCGATCAAGGACATCAATAACAACATGAAGGTACCTCTACGTCAAGAGGAAATATTTGAAGTCCAACACGAAGATCAATGCAAGGTTCAAGGTGAAATGCAACACAGGACGAAGTTCCCAAGTTTATAGTATGATCAAGAGATAGTTTGAAGAATTAAGCAAAGTTAGTAACTTTGTCATCAAAGATGATATAATTTGGGAATATGTCCCATCATCATCACATCAAGCAACTGGAAATGTTGAGCATCAAGAGATATTGCTCAAGACATAAACACTTCTTGTGATGATCTACAACATAAGCATGATGAGTTGGCACCTAGTCACATTCAACCAATCAAATAATTCAAAGTCAAGGCGTCCAAGTTCGATGTATCTAACTCATCCTACAAAGAAGATAACTACCCATGTGGAAGGAACTAAATTCAATGTACCTAACCTCATTTTTTATTGGTCCAAATTCAAGGAAGGACATGTGTCCACCATGTTGTAATTTTTTTCATTGGTCAATGAGGTGTTAGTTGTAACTAACGCTAACTAGGGTTTTATTGTTGAATCTCAGCCATTGATTCCAAATCAATCCTAGCCCTTAAATTGTATTTGAGATGTCTATACAAGGCATTACCTTCTCATTTGTAAAGTTTAATGATAAATCATTAGGAGTTAGAAGTAGAATAGGAGGAGAAGATAGAGATTGTTGCCAAGACCATGGCAAAATAAATACTTGGTATGAGCTGCTTCTGGATTCGATTGTGTGAGTGTTTTTACATCAACGTTTCGGATCACACTCTGTGATCCATCATCAGGATGAGAAAGAGATCATAAGGAGAAAAAATGATACAAGCTGCAAACCAACCACCAATTTAAAAGAGCAAGCAAGGAAGGAGGTGTCCTAGGGTAGTACAAGAGGAGGTCAAAAATAATAAACAAAGATGCAAAAGAAAACAAAAGGAAAATATAACAAATAATATATAAATAAGAAAGAGAAATTGTAAAAATATACAAATGTACAAATAAAGCAACAAGTTTTTAAAAATGAAATAGTTAAAAAATATAAAATGAAAAACATTAAAAATAAAAAATAAAATAATAAAAATATACCAAGCAAGAATTGAATACATGTGTGTGTGTAAATATGTATAAATATACCTATATATATTTTTATTTTTATTTTTAATTATTTCATTTTTAAAAACTTGTTGCTTTATTTGTACATTTGTACATTCGTATATTTTTACAATTTCTCTTTCTTATTTATATATTATTTGTTATATTTTCCTTTTGTTTTCTTTTGCATCTTTGATTATTATTTTTTGCCTCCTCTTGTACTACCCCAGGACACCTCCTTCCTTACTTGCTCTTTTAAATTGGTGGTTGGTCTGCAGCTTGTATCATTTTTTCTTCTTATGATCTCTTTCTCATCCTAATGATGGATCACAGAGTGTGATCCGAAACGTTGATGTAAAAACACTCACAATCGAATCCAGAAGCAGCTCATATCAATCACATGGATTGTGGAAATCTACTAGCATTAAAATAAATACTTGATTTCATTGAAGATATGGTGGATCGTTGTATGTGTTTCAACATGTTGCATGGTTTCTACTTCTCATAGTTTAGATGTGTTTATATGAAGTAGATTAGTTGAATGGAAGAACTTATTGTTGATTCATGGTGATACCTAATGTTCATACCATTTGGAATTTGTTGATTACAAGTTGCAGTGCATGGTTAGACTGAACTTATCTAAAAGCTTAACTTCAATTTCTCTATGCTCATTGTTCATGGTGTTGGTGTGCATAAGTGATCTGAAAATCATTCGCTTATCCTTAAGAGATTGCACCATCATTGTAGTTGTTTCCTCATGGTGAAGCAAAGCTTGGTTGGTGTCATCAAGTCAACAATCATTTCTTACATTGTTAGGTGTTAGCTTAAATTTCCTATCCCTTTATTCCTTTTGTCTTTTATTTTTCAAGTGAGTTAATTTAGATTCCACGTTCCGATTGTATTGCAAAGCATAAGTCCCTTTGTGATTACCAGCATTATCACATCATAAACTGAGTCTATCCAGAATATAAAGTCGATTGTTCTCATTATAAACCTTGAGCATAAGAGGTTTCTTTGTTCAAGAGGGGATAGAATACTTAGTATTTTATTCTGTGTTCGAGGTGTCCTAAAAAACACATCAACAAGTTCTTAAATCTTTGGTTAATATACATGTATGCAAGTTTTCCCAATTGTTATGAGCTCAATACTCTTCATCCAACACAATGCTAATAGGGAATTTGTTTCCTGTAACTAAATATCAGAATAGTTAGTGGAACCTGCCTATATGGCCTCTTAAGATTTTCAGCAAAACAGAATATCCCTTACAACTCTGATTCTTAAGCTATATATTGAACAAGGTTACTAGGAAATTAAAAACAACCATAAGATATAAGACTCCAAGTTTCAGTCCATTTACAGGGACATGAGTGTAACCCTATTTCCTAGCTTGAACTCTGTTTGGTATTCAATGAAAAAAGAACGAAAATGGCCACCATATTAGAAATTAAAACAGCTCATCTTGAATGGAAATGCCCCCGTTAAATGTTGAAAAACGAAGGAAGTAAATCCTTTCTCTTAACACTTGATAGCAACATATTATTTCTCCCAAAAGGAAAGTTACAATGTGAATGGAAATATCATCTCTGATATATTTTGCTTATGTTGTAACTCATTTGGTCAAGTTTCTTTTTAAATCTTAGATCAATATACATGTATGCAAGTTTTCCAATTGTTATGAGCTCAGTACTCTTCAACCGACACAATGCTAATAGGGAATTTGTTTCTTATAACTAAATATCAGATTAGTTACTAGAACCGGCCTATGTGGCCTCTTAAGATTTTCAGAGAAACAGAATATCCCTTACAACTCTGATTCTTAAGCTATATAATAAACAAGGTTACTAGGAAATTAAAAACAACCATAAGATATAAAACTCCAAGTTTCAGTCTATTTACAAGGACATGAGTGTAAACCTATTTCCCGGCTTTAACTCTGTTTGGTATTCAATGGAAAAAGATAGAAAATGGCCACCATAGTTAGAAATTGAAACAGTTCATCTTGAATGGAAATGCCCCCATTAAATGTTGAAAAGCAAAGGAAGTCAATCCTTTCTCTTAATACTTAATAGCAACATAGTGTTTCTCCCAAAAGAAAAGTTAAATATGATGAAGGTTAAATGCAGAAAATACACTAAAAATGAGCATGGTGTTTGCTCTTTGTCAATTGGTTTTGATTCTTTGAATGTTGAAAAAAGTACAACATATTTTCATAACGATGTTTTTTATGGGATAAACGTGGCCCACTTACAATTGCATCAGCTGCTCCAAAAATGGCCATAGCACCTCCAACTCCTGCTACGCCAATTGCAGGTTTGACTACAAACTTTGTAAACTCGGCCCTAAAATTGCAAAACAACAAAGCCACAAATAGCAATCAATATAAGTTGATGGTAAAATGACAAGCTTCAATAATGGACAAAATATTTGTTGTATGGGAAGCAAATGTTCATGAAGATTCTAGCAGATACATACCATACAAATGCTTGTTCAAGGCCTGAGTATGCAAGTAGAGGGATTAATAATAGCATCCTTTTGTCAAGTAGAGGAACAAAGGTTGCCCTTAGTAGATTTCCAAAAGAAGCTTGTGAAGAATGTATGCCAAGCCCTGCTTTTGACCTGCTTTGTTTACTTAAAAAGAATGCTAAAATAGTTCCCAATGTCATGCTTCCAAGAAATACTGCAAACAGCAATGTGGTGCCTGAGTTACTTGTGGCTTCCTGCAATCAGCAATGATAATAAGTATAGCATAGGATTTCAAAACGACTGATATGTGTGTACTTAAGAAACAAGAGCAAGATAAGTACCCATGGACCAACTTATTAGAAATAAGTAACCCAATCAACAATAGATTTGAGATAAGAACACTCACTGAACCATTCTTGAGCAGAAGAAGTGAAAGCAGGTTACCAATAACCTACAAAGAAATCAGAAGCAGTTAGATTATATAAATTGCAAAAATGAATACAAAATGGTAAATCTCTCTCTCTCTCTAGATGAAGTATTCAAGTTTCAGACAAACCTGAGTACTAGCAAATGCTCCCCAAAATTCCCCATTGAAGTTCCCAAGAACTGTGCCTTCAGGAAGGTTACATTCAGTTGCATGGCTCCTTGCAGCAGAAGTAAGGTATGTTCCCTGTAAAAAGAATGGGACAGCCATGATCATGCTTTAAAATATCATACTTATCTCAATTATCTATTTTATAATTCTTTGTGTTGCAATTAAAATAGATTACATATTACGGGTGTGGTGCAATGGTTAAAAATTAAAACACAGAGCTCTCACAAAGGAGACCCAAATTTAAATCCCCACCCGCATTATGGAAATCATCACTCCCAGAGGAGATACATTTCCATCAATGGGGGCTTTGATAATGCAGTTTAAGTTGTGAGCAGAAATAGTGCCACGACAGAATAATGCAGTTTCAGTTGTGAACATGAATAGCGCCATCCCCAGGCTGGAGCATGGTGATTCCTCAAGCACCCTAAGAAAGCAAACAAAGTTATAGATTAAAGAGCATCCCTACCTCTGCCACCCATATTATAGAAGCTGTAAATCCAAGATACAGAGACGCTGGCACCATAGTATACCTGTTATAAGCAACACCAGAAATTAGAACCATTTGCCACCTGCTAGCAAGCTCTATCATAATCTGTATATTTTATTTGCCTATCTGCACCCAGTTGTACATCACAGGAGGGTCCTTCCACACTCAGCTAAACTGAATTGCAACTAATCAAGCTAGTCTAATTGCAACAATGCAGGCTTAGTGAGTTGCAGCTATTCAAGCAACTCAAACAGGAATGGACTTCGAATATGAAAGTTAAATTCAATTGTTTCCATAAGGGAGGGCTTTGTCTATTTGGGGTGGGATATCAGCTTTTCAATCTTTGAAATTTTACCTCTTAACCCTGTTGTTAGATTTATGTAACTTAGCTGTTCCATTAAGTAATATGAGATGTATATTAACAAACGATGTTGGCCAATTCCTTTCGTTTTCATTATTAAAAAAACTACTTTGAGAACCTTACCATTTGTTTTCCTAATTCTTTGTCACAGAGATTAATTTTAAGGCATGTGAACACCCACCATTTACCAAAGTGGGTTTATTAAAAAAAACTTAGCAAAAACCTATAAGTATTTATCGTAAGTATGCATTAGCACGCTTTAGTGTTTTAGTGCTGAGAAATGCTTATGAAGCTACTTACAAAAGGCCCAATGATTGTAAACAAAGTTAGTAGGTTCAAATGCATACCATAGTGGGTACAGATTGGCTGCAATGAATAACCAGTACCCTGAAGTCCCAAGAACAAGTGAATTCTTCGTACCGAACCTTCTAACTATAGGTGTTGCTATAAATGAGCATACAGTGAATGATGTATAAAGAATGCCCAATGACGTAGTTCCTAAGTTTCCATCCTGCAATCCAAAATCATGAAGTTCTAAAACAAAATAACAATAACAGATCAAATTATCACCAAAAAATACTAGCCCACTAATTTTCTTTCGGACAAACGGCAAGCCATTAATTTTCATGATCAGATTATCATGATCAAATAATAACCCGCTACATTTTTCAACAGCACGGGATAATTCTCTCACACAAAAATTGCCACACACTTTTTGTCAAAAAAATATTGAGCAATTTTCAAGCAAAGTTTAAAGAGAAAAAGAAAAACCCTCACAGAATGTAAAGAACTTTGCAAATTCTGAGCTGCAGAATAAGCCAAGAATACAAAGAGAAACGTAAAGCTCAGAACATGAAGGTCCCTCAGATGACGGCTGGAGGTCTTCGAATGAAAATTGAGCCTCTGAAGCTCTGCAACATCAGCAGACGTAGACGAGTCTGTTAAAAGAGGAAGGCTGTCAGGAGTCATCTCTCCAATTAATTTGATGGTTATTCGACCTAATCATCAAATGGGTATGCCTTAAACCATCGATATTTCCAGCCCCAAATGTAATTGCATAGTTATCCACGAACACAAGCAGACAGCTAAAAAACGTTAACCTGCGACGGCCTCTTTCTTATTTATTCATTTGTTGACCTATGTCCTGTACATTCTGTGGATCGTTCCGATGGATTCGGCTCTTAAATTTAGCTTTATAAATGAGAATCCATTCACATAGATCAAGCGAGGATGATGGGATATGACAAAAGTAATTAAGTATGAATTGTTAGGATCCAAAGAGCGCAAATTTGATGGCCGTATGGACTGATGAAGAAAACACAAGAAAAGACTCATTTCTTTGATCATTTTATGTCTACTTCTTTGGCTTACTTCTTGATGAAGGATGATAGAATTTGATTGGAAATATAGAGGAAAAATATACAAAAGTCGTAATGTATAATAATTCAAATTATAAAAATCATATGTCTATATTTGATAGATGGTTAAATTTTCTAAAACAAACTAAAAGATTACTATCAAATTCCATTAACAATTGAAATACAACAAATTAACATTTAATCTTTCTATGATTTTGATAGAGTGAAAGTAAGAATTTAATTTAAGAATAAATTACACACTCAATATATTAATTGCAGAGACATAAATTCCTATACAGGTAGATTATATCCATTAAAAGAACTATTATATTTTAACTTAAAGATGGGCAAACGGCCATCAAATTCCACTTCATCATCCTGAGATAAGACATCCGTAACGTTACAGGCCAATAATTTTCATATTTAATGGCTATATGCGTTTTCCAATAGAAATTTTGATGACGTAAACAATTTTCAAATGCACGTCTGTACACAAAATTTCTCGACGATTAGCAAATTGAAAATTGAACTCTTTTAACAAATTCTTCCAATCACTCGAAGACTTTACTGTATAATATTAATAACAAATTCCTCGCATAACTTGGAAAACTTTACTCTTATTTGTTTACGATTGATTGTTATCGTATAACATACTTTTCCTTTGAAAGCAATCGGTTTCTACCAGTCAATTGAGTCGTAGTCAACGTTAACTAACAAAATGAATGGTATAATGTTTTTAATTAAAAAATAATGGTCTATGTTTATATAGAGTTTTTAGTTTTTTTTCAAGTATTTATTTTTGTAGTATTGCAATAATTATATTTGTTGGGTAGTAGATTGATGAATTATATTAATTATTAATTGAAAGACAAATACTAGAATTTAACAAATTTTAAAATATCATAAATATTTAGAATGATATTTAAAGTAATATATTTTTTTGTTAATATCATGAGATAACTTGACAACCAAATCATATCTTGAGTGGGCTCAAACAACCCGATCATGGGGCAAACCCAAAGCCTTAGCACAACCTTACCAATCATTTGAGTTATGCGCAATATTTGAAACAAGTGCCACATAGTGGCCAGTACTTGTCTTGTTAATTTGTAGTTGAAATAATAATTTATTAATTTATCTTTCTTGTTAATTTGTAGTTGAAATAGTAATTTACTAATTGTAACTAATACATTGTTTAATTTAATTTATTTTGTTTTATATTATTTATTCTTAAATGCATAATTATTAAATATTTTGTAAATAACACATTAATAACTATATTTTAATTATGGTATGTGAAGGTTTTGCTAATCAAGAAAATATGTAATTACATCTTAGCAGCATTAACTCTAATAATAATATTAACCATAACCTTAATACTAATTAAACCCTAATCCTATAATCCAGAATATGAATTTACAATAAAAATAATATAAGATAGTATATCATAAAAGATAATATAATTAACAATTTTCTATTGTAATAATTAAAATTGCATTGTTATTAATATACTATTTTATATTATTATTAAATTATTATTAGTATATTATCATTTTTATTTTATTAAATTATAGTTAGTATATTGTTACTTTAATTTGTATTATTATATTATTATGAAAATATAAATATTAAAGTTTTTTTTTCATAATTTTCTCTTAAATATACATGTTGAAGATAAATTCAAAAATATGTCAAAATATATTAGTGTAAAAATTTGATATTTTTTATAATGTCAAATATAAATTAAAAATAACAATTAATAGTTTTATTAATATATAAACAATAAACAATTAATAATTTTGACTAAAGCAAATCTTATTAAATATTAAAATCAATCTATATTCCAAATACTTTTTTATAAGTTCTTGTTTATAATATTTTTTTTAAAAGTGATAAATAACTAAATAAAATTAGTCACCCCTCCCATTAAAGCTCTCCTCCTCATCATCTTAACATAAACTTTAATTTAAAAAAAAACAGACACCAAAATATATAATTAAAAAAAAATTGGAAATCTGCTCTATAACAACTAAATTGTATTTAACCAATAAATGTACAGAAAGATAATTTTTGTAATTTATAATGTTAAAAATTGTACAACTAGGATTTGGTAAATAGCTGGAAAAACAAAAAACTCATTACAATAGTATTGCCTAATGGCAAGTACTAATAATATATTTGTAGATGTATAAAAATGACCATATTCCTAAATGAATATTTTATGTTCATTTCTCTATTTAATTAAATCCAATTTAATTAAATTGCCTGCATTTCTCTATTTAATTAAGTAAAATACTCAATTAAATTCACTATACCTATTTTACCATTTAATAGAATAAATTCATTTTATTAAAGCCCCTATCCACTTTTTAATTAAATTCAAATTTAATTAAAATAGTTATCCTAAATTAAATAAATCTAATTTATTTAATTGCAACCAAATTCAATTAAATTCAATTAAAACCCATTATCCCTTCATCCACTTGCAAAATCCTACACCTCCCACTTGCATCCTAACCCTCTTCCTAATTTCTTCTAGAATCCATCTAATCTTAATTAATTAACCCAAACCCATCCATTATCCCTTTTCCCTAATTTTGAGGAGGTCACTTCTCAAATTTGGAGTAAAGTCTTCTAAAGGCATTAAAGCCTTTATCCATTCAACAACCCCCAAATTTGGAAGGACTCTTACAAATTTGTCCCCAAAGTCTTCATAACCATTAATGGTTAACTCAACCCTTTAGCATGGTTAAAGAATTTCCATAAACTCAACCTCCATGTAACCCAAGGGTCTCATCAAGCATTTGTTATTTTGACCATGGTTATCCTTAAACCTTTGCATAAGAGTTTATCCTTTGGATAAAAGCTTTATCCATTGGATAACCCTAACTTAACCTTAACCCTTAACCACTAGGGTAACCATGAGGTCTTCTCAAGCATTTAATGCTTCTTACATCTCCTCTCAACCAACCTTATGTTGGCAATTGTCACCATTTCATTGGTGCCAATTGCAAACATGGATTCCCAACTTTCAAACTCAACCCTTGATTGCCTCTTTCAATCCTAGCCATTCATTGCCCTATTTTTGCTATAAATAGAGCTCTCATTCCTCCATTTTCATCATCCAAGTCTTTAGCATCACACTTATACTAAATCCATTCAAGCTTTCATATATCATTTATGCTCATCATTTAGCCTCTCTTTTAAATAGGAATTAATCTAAATATGCATGTTTAGAGTATGTTCCTTATCATTTAGCTAAATCATAGACTAATATAGCATGCTAGGATAGTCTTGTTTATTAATCTTGTCATCTTATAACTAGTTTGTTGCATTTATAGGATCGTGCATAGCTTAGGATGCATTTCATCTTAAAATCAAAGAAAGCATCCCTCTTTCTTGCATTTGTCATCCCTAAACCACTTTGCTTAGTGATCTGAGAGCAAAGACATTGGTTTGAGGGACCTTGTGAGATAGAGAACCATGGAACCAACCTTGAGAAGCTGAGCCATACTTCATGACTCCATAGCTTGCACCAAGAAGTCTTGTGGGTGTGTGAGCAAGGCTTCCTAGAACTCCATTTTTCACATTTCAAGTTCTATCGACCCGCTGTTCCCGCGTACATTTCTGGTGCCCACCATGGGGCATCACCCTATATATCAAATCAGTTTTTGAATTTAACCACTTTTGCAGGTCCACGGGAAACAAGAATCAGCGCATGGGAAACATTCCCTAGCGCATCTGGTTAACAGTCTAGCGCATCTGTTTAACAATCTAGTGCTTCCCGCCTACTGTTCAGCACATTGGGTCCATCATATAGCGCGTGAAGTATTTTCCATAGCGCATTATATTTCTAACATTCTCCTATAGGTTTCGGCGCGAGAGAAAAACAACGCGGCGCATCCGGAAACTAGTCTAGCGCTTTTGGAAAACAGCTTAGCGCATCGAGTCTGTTTGATAGTGCATTTCACCCATTTTGTAGCGCATACAGTTTGTCCTGTAGCGCATCACAGACAGAGGACAAAATTTACTTTATAACAGATATCAAATTTAGACTTGTAGAAGTCCACAAAGCCAGTGTTTCTCTAACTACTTTACTTATCGTTTTTGCAGGATTACTGACAGTTTCTCGTAGGTGTGGGAGATCATTTTATTTTTTTAATTAGGATTTGAAATAGTTTGAATTTTTTTTTACTAACGTAGCTAAGTTAGTTAAAAGTTTGAATTCTTTTAATTTCTTGTTTAAAAGATAAAATTGAACTCACTTTGTTTTGGAGCTTTAAAAGGAACAACAAAAACCACCATTTTTGCTTTTCTAGGAGAACAAATTTGCAAATCAAAAGGCTTAAAAAGAATTTCACCATCCTTTGGTGCATAAAAGGATCCATCTTTAATTTTGGCAAAGTAAATAATCACACAAAGTCCAAAGGTCATTTGCAAATTTAAAGAGGGAAAATCTTCCCCTTTCGAGGCGATTTACTTTGTTGACGAAACATCGAATTTACTTTGTTGACCACTTATTTTCAATAAATTAAAGAAATCATTGCCTTGAAAAGTTAAAAAGAACACCATGTTTTCGTGGAGCAACATCTCCATATAGGATTAACAAATCATTGCTTTGAAAGATTAAAAAGAACAATCTGATTGTCTTGTCTCGAAAGTAGAAGGTATATGCTCTCCCCTTAACTGAGCGATCAAAAATCAAGACTACTCTTACAATCTTTTCAAGCATTTTACAAATCCTTTAGTAGGCTTGCCTTCCCGAGGAGTTGAAATCAACTCTTAAAGTCATTTATGGTCGGTGTGAAGGGAACGACCTAAGTGGGAAACGACTTTGACACCAAGTGTTCCAACCCACTATAATCAAAAGTGGAAAGTGACGAAAGTCCTTTTCAATGGTTGCGCATAATGATTAGCCTTCTCCTAGTATCCTTGAGATACATAAAGCTTTTGTTCTAAAGTTTGGGAAGCCTCCTGAGGGAGTTTATAAAAGCGGTCAAACAGGAAGCCTGATTATGAACCATAAAAATAGAAACCTTGAGCCGAGTCAGTAACCAGACATTTGTAATATCATAGTGCAAGGGGTGGGGAAGAATCCGCCCCCAAGATCGCTCACCATATATCTCCCAAGATAACTACTCAATTGTGAAGCAATTCACTTTGAGTTAATTTCTGGCAAAAGGCAAAAAAATGGGCACCCTCTAGGGGGTGACACGGCTGTTTAAGCTGACAGAGTATCGAGACTAGTTGGCTATGATGTTACTTATGACCTTTAAATAAAGAGTCTTCTTGAAGTGTATTATTTATATCTAAACCTGTTAAAACATTGGGGATTTGAACACATCCTCACAGAACATACACTTTTTGTTAGATTAAGCAAAAGGGTTGTCTTTTTGGTGCTATGCTTGCATTTACTACTTCAGAAAATCATCCATCAAAACTGAAAAACTCATAACAAAAATCCAAAAATTGTCAAAAACCAACCAAAGAAAAATATCAGGACAGTCTAGCGCGTGAGAGCAACTTCTTAGCGCATGTGGTACATTTGTTAGAGCATCAAGGCATCCAGTTAGCGCTTCTGGTTGAAACAGTAGCGTTCTACCAAAATTTCAAAACAGTATTAAACAGTTAGCGCATCCGAAAAATAGCCTAGCGCATTGGAGCATCAGCTTAGCACGTAGGAGTCAAACAATAGCGCATAAAGTTTAAAAGTTAGTGCATAACAGACCCATATTAGCGCATAAACTTTTCAAGCCAAACAAAAAAACAAATTTTAGCAGTCTAAACAATTAGCGCGTGGCCAGGGGCAGTTTAGCGCGTGTGGTCTTTTATTTAGCGCGTGAAGAAAATTCGGTAGCGCATCCCATTTCTATTTTAGCGCGTGACCAAACCCAGAAAAACAGGGGGCAAAACAGTGAAGAATTTTGAAAACTTAGAAAACATTTTTGGAAACCTCTTTTCATCAGCATCATTTTTCATCAAAACAGAGTATCAACAACAGAGCTTTAAAAAACTATTTCTTGAGCAAAATTTGTGTCAAACAAAAGTTGTAAAAATCCAAAACTGGTTACGTGATAAAACATATCTATCCTATCAAAATCAGGAAACATCATCACAAGTGACAAAAGGGTCCTTTATCATTTCGCGGATTTTATCTCAAAAACACTTGTTTAAAACCTTAGCTTGTCAAATCAAGTTTTCATATCAGGAGACTTTATCCATATCATTTGACACGCTTTGTCATGAAGGGGCATCTAAACCTTCACTTTGATAAAGTAAAACTTGAGTTTTCAAAGCAAGATCAATTGAATCCAAAACAATTCAAAGGAAACCATTGATCATTTATGCATGACTAATCCCCATATTCTGAGAAGAAAGAATATTTATCGTAACACCACGTTGAAGAAATAATAACTAAGTTTTTCCAAATCTATTAAAAGAAACAAATTTTTATACATCAATCGTCAACTCTTCAAATCTCATCGAACATTCCTTCATCACGTCAAACTTTATATCCAAAATAAATCCAACGCATTTGACAAAGAGCCTTTAAAAACTAGGGCATATTGTCAAAAATCCGCATTTAATCAAATCATAAATCGTGGAGGAAAGATCAATCCGACATTCTTGCCCGACAAGTGCATCACTTACAACACACCCCGACTTGAACCACCAACTCCCAAACAACATATCGAAGAGGATTTTGCCCCCTTCGTCACAGAAAGTTTCTACTAAAATGCCTGTTACTCGCTCTCAACAAAACAAACAAAGTGAGGCACAAGCAGAATCCAGTATGAATTGAAGGTTATCAAATCCTTTTGAAGGTCCACACCTAGAGGATACTGAAATTTCTGAAGAACTTCTTCAGGAATGCCAAGAAAGTGCTTCATTCCAAAAACTTGTAGAAAGACTCATGGAAAATGACAAGGAAAAATACTTGCTCATGCTCACAAGCAAAGGCATCAAACTCCCTGAAGACTTTGACGCAGATGTGTTTAGAACAAAACCTCAACATTAGGAATATCAAGAACGACAATGAGAAGGGGAAGCACGTGAACCTGAACAAGATATCCCTGAGCAAAACATACCATTCCATACACTGTTTCAACCTAGGATCAATGCAAGGGAAGAACTCTTCCCTCAGCAAAACAATACGCCTTTGGTTACCCTTACTCAACAAATGCAAATGTTACAAAGACAAATGCAAGACATGCAATAAGGGATGACAATGCGGTACTTATTAAACGAAATCTATCCTTATCCCTTTGACAGAAGATTGCACATGATCCCTTTTCCTCCAAACTCAAACGTACCTAAATTTGACAAGTGCGATGGAAAAAGTGATCCCTGTGATCATGTCAGAGAATTCTATACCATGAGTCTTGAATTTGCTCATGATGACACCTATCTGATGAGGTTATTCCCAAGAAGCTTGGGAGGACAAACAATGGAATGGTTATCCAAAATTACACCTCCTGTCAGATCATTTGATGAATTGGTCAACAAGTTCATAACACAATATTTCTATAACATTCAACATGCTATAACCATGCTAGACGTCTGGAACACCAAATAGAAAAACAATGAAACATTTATGATATTCCTTCAACATTGGCGATGTATGGTTTCACAATATCCCAGAGATATTTCTGAAAAAGAAAATGGAAATTTTCATCGACAACTTGAATGGTGAGATGAGTTATAGGCTCAAACTCCAATGCATATTGTCTTTCGCTAAATTGATTGAAAATGGCATTCAAGTAGAAGAGGCATGTGTCAAAAAGGGAACGCTCAAATTCTTCAAAGAAGGAACAAATTCATCAAACTACAATAACCAAAACAACAACAACTTAGACAAATCTAGATTCTGGACTCGAAACAAAAACGAAGGCAGCAATGAATCACATGATTCAAAATCTAAACAACCAGTGCTCACATTATCCAAAAATCCTCAAGCTGTGAAAATTACTAAAAATGCTAACCTAGACGCTAACACATACACACCAAATACCAATCAAGGTCAACCCAACGCAAACAACACCAATGATACTCAAAAAAAAACCACAAATCAAGGACCTAATAATAATATACGTGACGACACCAACAATTTCCAAAAACATGTCTTCACACCACTAGGACAATCACTAGAGTCAGCATTCAGAGAACTCCTGGCAAACAAGATTATCTCTTTGCCTACGATCAGCAACTATGAACCCCAAATCAAACCACCTTGGTGGAATGACTCACACTTTTGTGATTTTCATCGCAACAAAGGTCATCGAACGAACGATTGCATGAGATTGAAAAACATTGTTCAGGACATGATTGATCGAGGTGATTTAATGGTGGATGGTCTCAAAATAAATGGTGACCACAGAGCCTTTAAAAATCCTCTTCCAAACTACAACAAAGATGGAGCTTCAACCTCAAATGATACACATGGATCTCGTATCAATCACATCTACAATAACACCATCAATCACATATCAGCTGAAGACCATCATGTAAATGTCATCACAATCCAAGACTAGCATGATCATGAATCTGTCAATGTAACAACTAGAGCTCAGAAATATGTCTTGAAGGGACATACATCGCCTACAACCACTACACCAAAAATCCAATATGATTTAGTCAGCCAACTACGCAAAACTCCTGCTCAAATATCTATACTAAAATTGCTGAAACTGTTTCCAAAACACAAAGACATATTGGAACAAGCGCTATTGGAAACCAATGTACCTCAAGATCTGGATGCGGACAAATTTCAAGCCACAGTTGCTCATATGATAGGGCCTCGTATTCTCACCTTCTCAGAGCATGATAATACTTCCTTAAGTCATCTGCATAACACTCCCCTCCATATTGAATTCATCATTTATAAACACCGAGTAAAAAGAGTATTGATAGATGGAGGAGCTGGACTTAATATATGTACCTTAAAACTTATCCATGTATTAGGCTTCTCAGAGGAGTCTATTGATCCACGTAAAAAGATTACCATAAAGGCATATGATGATGAGGAAAGGTCATCTAAAGGAACCGTGATGTTACCCATACAAGTTGGACCAGTGCAAAAGGATACTATGTGTCAGGTCTTAGACATAGACCTCACCTACAATATTTTATTAAGTCAGCCCTGGATACATGAAATGCAAGCAGTGCCTTCTATGTATCACCAGTGTGTCAAATTTCCCTATAACGGACAAGAGGTCTCTATATCTGCTGATCACAATCCATTTCAACATTGTAATGCAATGGGAGCAACCCAAGACAGTTTGGTTCCCCATAATAGGCAAAAATAGAAATCCTCAACAACAGATCTACAAAAGGCAAAGCCCGAATCGTTACCTGGAGATTTCAAGCAGAAAATGCAAATCAGAGAACAAGGTATGGGCGAATACTCTTTGGAACCCATGTGTTTGGCTAACTTACCAACATCACCCAGATCTCATGGATTACCCACAACATCAACACATCAAGTAACTCAGCACATCACCAAATTTGATGGTACCTTCATCCAACTAGGCACTCTAGCACATGAATCAGAAGAGAAGGACATTCTTAGCTGGTTATACAAAGATGTGGAAGAAGATAACAGAGCAGCTGCTCTGGACATAGTTCTATCAACACACCTATATGGAAAGGGCTACTTAATCATGCAACAAATGGGATATGACGGTAAAGGACCTATTGGAAAACGCAAAGAAGGAGTCATTAAACCCATAGACCTTCCTTCACAGCTTAGTAGAGACAAAACAGGATTGGGTTGTAAACTCACTTTCCTATTAAGAAAGATACCACGCGTAACTCCAAAACCTCAATGGAGAGCAAAAAAGAAGTACAAAGAAGAATCCTAGCAAGAAGCATTGTTTGAGTCAGCAAAAACAATCTGCAAGGCACGTGAATGTCAAGAACAGAAGCAACATTAGGGAAAGCTCCTCATTCATAAGAAGGCCATATCTGCAATAGTAGCTCCTATTCAAACACCAATATCTCAAAAACAAATAGAATCATCTCCTAAAGGAGGCACAGTCTATGAACAAATACAAAAAGTAGAGGCATGATCTAACATAGAATCAGCAAAGACTATCAAACTGGTATCCATCATCAAAGATCTATTTTCACCATACAACATACCTATTTACAGCACTGATAAAATCTGGGATGATAACTCAGAGACTGATTCCAATGAATATGAATGGGGTAGCTGCTCAAACGCTACTAGAGATATCACTGACAATACTAGCTCCATATCCCTTTCTCAAGAAGAGCATAACGCAGAAGATAGACTACTTGAATTTGGACCGAATAATATCTATGACGCCAAGGAAAGCGAACAGAAACATTATGAACAAGTCTATATGGAAGAAGATACCATCAAAGACCTCGACGAAATCCTTGACTTCTTTGAAACCAAATCCAATCACAATGAAAACTCTGTCTTAACACTTACAGTAGCAGAACTTGATCCACCAAACGATTCCTTACCGCTTGTCTTTCCCGACCTCATTGACTGGGACGAACCCGAAATACATGATATACCAATTTTCCCAGACAATGAATCTACTATCCATTACCTATGTACCGTTAACCTGGAAATAGGCTCTACTAGTAAATGAAGTAATGATATTTACAAACCAGGGAGTGCCAAGTCTCTCAGTCGCAAAAATGAACCAAATAAAAGATCTGATGCTGAAAACCAGTCAATGGTAGCTCTTGATCACAAAAAAGTAAAAATAAAGGATGCATCTGAAGGTGAAAACCTTTTTAAGGCACCTAAGGATGGGAGACTTGACACTCTTCCTGAACATTTTCATGAGCGATCACCCATATTGATTGAGCCCACTCAATCAATCAACATTGGTACCACAGAAGCAGCCAAAAACATACACCTGATAGAATCTCTGACAAGGGAGAAAAGATTAGCATTTCTCATTTTTTTTAAAGAAAAGCAAATTAACTTTGTTTGGTCATATGCAGATATGCCTGGAATTGATCCACACTTGATCATGCATCACTTGTCCATCTTGTTGGACCCTTAAAAATTAAAAATTTTAAGGTTCCAGATTCATACTAGGAAGCAAATCTCTCTCTGCAATTATTTAGATCAAGTATCTATTCCACTTTGAGTTCCCTGCAACTTACTTTGATGCATGAACAAAGGTGGCCGATTTCCAGGTATGTATATGGTTGCAAATACGGAAGGTACACCTTTTTGAACCATAACTTCTTCTCATTTGAACTATGTTATGTCAAATTAATTATTCCTCTATATTTTATGTATATATGAGGACCTATGTTTCAAATTTTGAATTCATACGATATCGTTTGATATGTTTTATGAGGCTAATCTAAATACAATTTCTTCAAATTTGCAATATACAATTTCAAAATTTTGTCAAAATGATTATAGTAGAATACTAAAAAATTTCCTTTTGCAGGAGTATCACGCTGAATGAATTATGAAAGCCATTTTATTTATATTTTATAATTATTTTTCCTGAGTATAATATTAATTAGGAAGTGTTTAATTTTGAATATTATATTTTTCCTCCAATTAATATTATAGTATTTAAATTATTTGTGTTACATGAAATTATATGATGCTTTTAAAACTAACACAATTTTTGAGCTTGTATAATGTGCGGGATTATTACAAAAAAGAAATAAAAGATTTTACGTTTGAGCAAATCAAATGATCAAATACTTTATAGTTGGTAGAAGGAAGTAAAAAGTTTTTATCTCAAAAGGTGAAATATTAAATCATTTTTTTAAAAATAAATGATTGGGATACATTGGGGCCCATGAGTAAAAGCCATCGAGTATTGATTGGGGTGATGACAAGCAACAGTGAACTGTTAAGTATATGTGATCTTCATACATAATCAAGTAAGCTCAGCAAATATTAGAGAAGCGGAGAGGCTATGATGAAAAGTATCACCAACAACAGCAAAAGTTCATTCACGTTTTTGCAATTCAGGCCATTTTTTGGGCTTGAATATGAGTTTTAAATGGTGATTTTTGTCTCTCAACAGAGGCCCAAACCATCCACCCTACCTTGAAGGCCATTTTTACAAGATTTTTGATATTTTTGGAGTGCTGGATGTTACACATGGGAAAAATTAAATTTCTAGGCACATTAAGGAGCATGGAGTATATCTTAAGCAAGTATATTTTTTATTTACAATAAGATTACATTTTGCATATAAATAAATGATTTTAAAAATAAGGCTATGATGAAAAGTATCACCAACAACAGCAAAAGTTCATTCACGTTTTTGCAATTCAGGCCATTTTTTGGGCTTGAATATGAGTTTTAAATGGTGATTTTTGTCTCTCAACAGAGGCCCAAACCATCCACCCTACCTTGAAGGCCATTTTTACAAGATTTTTGATATTTTTGGAGTGCTGGATGTTACACATGGGAAAAATTAAATTTCTAGGCACATTAAGGAGCATGGAGTATATCTTAAGCAAGTATATTTTTTATTTACAATAAGATTACATTTTGCATATAAATAAATGATTTTAAAATATATTTTTACTAAAGCGCAGAGAGAGGGAGTTGAACACTCAACCTCTCAACCTGACCTTCCTAACTACCCATACCTACCCTCCCCTTTTACCAATTGCTCTATTGTATTATTTGAAAATGTTTGTTAGGGTAAATTAGTATGGATAATAATTTGCAAATATTTCCACAATTCCCAGGGTAATATATTTTTATCAAGCGGAGGTAGGTATGTTTTAATCATTTGCTTTTTATTATTTTAAAGGTAAAAGTGATTTTAAAAGATTATTAATTAATATTTTGCCTTTGAATTTATTTTTTCCTAAAAATAAATGATCTCAAATGTTATTTACACAATATTTTACATTCTGGGATTTTTCAAATATTATATGAAATGATTTGTATTTCTTTATAGATTTATTTTTTCAATCACTTAATTATTCATTTGGGGAACATTTTTGCCCTTATTTTATTATATCCTTATGAAGGTTAATTGAACATATTTTCTTAAGGCAAAATATTCTAACATTTTTGCATAGGGAATAGTTTTTTTAAGATGAATACTTTGAAATTATGAGGATATTATTTTTATTATTCAAATTCCTTATTATGTGCCTTATGTGTGCAGGATAGGATGACAAATTATTTCTACTAAGTGCATATTAAGGAAGTTTTTTTTACCTATAGGCTTTAAATAATTTTTCATTTAATTATTATAATGGGTAAAAATACTTTGATAAAGAATAAACTTTTTTATAATGTTTGATGGTGAAAATCTAACGTTTTTATCTTGAATCATCTTTAAAGTATTATTGATGAAAAAGATTATTATATCAAGGATAAGTGATTATTAGCATTCAATAGTTAATTTTTTACTTTTTTGGAAAAGAGGTAATTAGAATAATATTCTTGCTTTTGGAAATGGTTAAAGCGAGAGTAAAAAAATTTCAAAATATTATTGATCCAATATCTTCATTGGGATGTTTTATTCTAAAAAGGTTATTCAAAGGAAATTTCATTTATTTCTCGAGCTTTATATTAATTATTATGATATCATATTTTTTAGGAACACTTTACCCTAATTATGTGCAAAGGTTATATATCTCTTTAGGGAAAAGTATTCTTATTTGCATAGGGAAGATTTTATCAGTGATTTTAAATATATCCCTAGAAAGTAAAAAATATGAGTTATCAAGTTATTTGATTTTCTTATGTTTTGTGCAGGATTTTTTATTCTTTAGCTTACACAGACATAGGAATTATCCTTTACTTAAAAAATTTTAATATTTTGATATTGCCATTCATCATTTGCAAAAGCATTTTGGTAAATAAAGACTTGTTTACAACATATTATCCTTTTGAGAAATTATAAAGGGATGTATTTTATCATAAGGAAAATTACATTTTGCAAGTGCTCTTACCATGAATAATGTTTTTAACTCATGATGACCTAATATATTTAACTTTACGTTATTATTATTTGCTTGTAAATATTTTCACCCTAAGTGAATAAATGATACATGGATGTATTAGGGTTGATTTTATGCGAAATCAAAGTATGAATTTTTGCAAAAGTATTTTCCCAGAGGGTTAAATATTTGGATCAAAGTGAATTACAATCAAATTTTACGTATCTGAAAAGATATAGTTTTTAATGCAAAACTTAATCAAAGGTAAGTCCTGATCAATTTTCTATTTAAGGAACTTGATTGATTCAATTTATATGCAGGAACTTTTATCAAAGTTTGTAAATGAGGAGCTTAAGCAAGAGCGGAAGTGGAATTTTATCAAAGTGAAAGATTATAAAGAATATTAATAAAGCTTTATTTAGTGTGTATTTTAGGGATTCAAATGTAATTTATCTCTATAAACCAAAGGGTGTGTCCTTTGGAAAAACAATTGTCTGTAACTCCCTCCTGTATGCGAAAGGGTGTGTCCTTTCACACATGTCTTTTGGATTAGGTATTTATAGGGAGTCTTTTTCAATTAAGAAAAGGGGTGACCCAAAACAATTCACAATCTGTCAGGCTGCCAATAGGGGCTATGGGATGTCTGTATTGGAGAAGTCTGTAGGAATGGAAGTATCATTTTGAGAAATCACTGTGTAATGGAGTATCTATAAGTGTAGCTATTGTATGCATTCACTCTCCAAAAATTAATATACAAGATTCGCTGTTTCAATTCTAGAATTCATGTATACTTTTGTGTTGATGAATTTCATTTTGTCCTCTTGATAAATCTGATAAAGGGTTTAATACAGTGTGCCACCACAAGTTGTTATAATTGAATATAATATTTGCTTCTTCATGTTCTTATAGCACTTAATGGAACCTCTGTATTGATAGTCTTGTGTTACAAGTTGCCTGAAAACTGTCTCAAGAATTTAATTGAATTATTTGTCCACAAAGTATCGTGCATATTCCTGGATAGAGGCACTAGTCTGTTATTTATTTCTAAGATTTTGATTTGTATGCATAAGGTCTTTACAAAGAAACATTCTTCCATATCCTATTTGATCTAATCCTTGCAAATTTCATTCAAGTCTTGAAAGCATTTCGTTTTCAATATACAATATCTTTAACATACACTTTTATTCATATTCAGTTTCCAGTTTTCAAAGTATTCAGCTAAAGCACATGATATAGCATAGTTGCAGAACACTAATTTTTCAGTTGTGTAAACTTGCTTAGAGGATTAAATTCACATTTAAATAACTCTTTTGTGCTTGAGAGGGAAGGGTACACCCGCCTAGGTCTTGTGGAGCCTGAAGTGCAGAGGGATTTGGTCTTCGACCATCCCTGTTCGTTGGCCAAGGCTGATTGGATTTCCTAAGGAGTTGGCAAGTCTTTGGGTTTTCCAATCTATGGTTTTGGGCACCAACACATCTCTCCAGGAGTTAAGCCAGTCAAGCAAAAATTATGAAAGATGAATCCAAAGGTGGCACTCATGGTCAAGGCTGAACTAAAAAAACTATTAGATGTCGGATTCATTCGACCCATAGACTATACGGAATGGATTTCCAACATAGTGCCAGTATCAAAACCAGACGACAGTATTAGGATCTACATTGATTTCAGAGATGTCAACAAAGCCTATCCAAAGGATGACTTTCCTTTACCCAGTATCGACATAATTGTAGACCTCACAATAGGCCATGCAGTGCTCTCACTAATGGATGATTTTTCAGGCTATAATCAAATAAAAATAGCCCCAGAGGATCAAGATAAAACAACGTTTACCTGTCCTTGGGGAACATACTATTGGAATATTATGCCTTTTGGCTTAAAGAATGCAGGGGCTACTTATCAATGAGCAATGACAACAATCTTCCATGACATGATACATACCTTCATGGAAGACTATGTGGATGATTTACTAGCTAAATCCTTCACCAGAGCAGAACACCTCAGCATCCTGACAAAGATCTTTGATTGATTAGAGAAATTCCAAGTCAAGATCAACCCTAAGAAGTGTGTCTTCAGGGTTACATCAGGCAAGTTACTGGGCTACATCATCTCAGCTAAAGGTATTGAAGTGGATCTAGCAAAGGTACAAGCCATTATGGAGATGCCACCACCAAAGAATATCAGTTAGCTCAAATCTCTACAAGGACGACTCTAATCAATCAGGCGATTCATTACTCAACTAGCTGATAAAAGTCTACCATTCAATCATTTGCTCCATAAGAATGTACCTTTCAGATGGGAAGCCAAGTGTGCAGAATCTATTTATCAAATCAAACAGTATCTGATGAACCCACCAGTTCTAGTACCACCGATAGTAGGAAAGCCCCTTATTCTATACATTTCAACAATAGATATATCACTGGGGGCACTGTTGGCACAAGAAGATCAACAAGGAAAGGAACGAGCCATATACTACATCAGCAGGACATTGAATGGCTATAAACTCAACTATACATTCATTGAGAAGGCTTGTCTAATGGTAGTCTTCGCATCTCAAAAGTTTTGACATTATATGCTAGCCCACATAATTAAGTTAGTGGCAAAAATTGATCCTCTCAAATATCTACTCAGCAAGGTAGCTCTTACTGGTCGGTTGGCTAAATGGGTCATGATTCTCAGTGAATTTGACATCCACTATACAGAACGAAGAGCTATCAAAGGACAAGCAATTGCAGATCAACTAGCTAAAGCACCGCTACCAGGAAAATAAACTATGGAGATTGAATTTCCGGACAGGGACATTCTTGCTATTTCTACCACACAATGGACCCTATACTTTGACGGATCCTACACCCAACATGGTTCAGGTGCTGGCATTCTCTTCATCACTCCTAAAGGACACACTATACCAAGATCATATCGGCTTATGTTCCCATGTACAAATAATGTGGCTGAATATGAGGCATTGGTTATAGGCATCAAAATGGCCATAGAATGGAAAATCACAGAGTTAATGGTCTATGGAGATTTGCAACTAGTCGTCAATCAAATCAACAATGACTATCAGACAAAGGATGGCAAGCTACTACCCTACAAGCAAATGGTGGATGACTTCAAACAATATTTTGTACACATCACCTTCGAGCAAATACCAAGGTTGAACAACAAAGCAACCGATGCCATGGCTACTATCGCTTCATTACTACAAATTCCAGAGCAACAGAGTCGTTACGAGTTTCTGGTAGAGCAACTGTTCTCCCCAGCCTATGACCACTCTGAATCCATGTTATCTATGCCTTAACTAGTTCAAATTCCCCTTTGTATGGACCCATATATGATTATCTAAAGAACAACATCCTACCCATTGACCAATCCTGTAACCAAAAATGTAATTTTATTGAACAAGCCGCTCGGTATACCCTTACTGTTGATACTTTGTACCGTCGAGGTCTAGATGGTACTCTTCTTCATTGCCTTGATCGAAATGAATCTGATTCCACTTTACACGAGCTTCACAAAGGTATTTGTGGCACACATTCAAGTGGGACTACTCTTGCTAAAAAGCTTCTAAGGATGGGATACTACTGGCCTACAATGGAAAAAGATTCTTACCACTTCGCCAAGAAGTGTCCTAAGTGCCAGATCCATGGCAATCTGATACATGCACCAGCATAGGAACTGCACCCATTTACAACATCCTAGCCTTTTTGTCAATGGGGACTAAACTTAGTCAGCAAAATTCATCCTTCATCTTCAAATGGACACAAGTTCATTATAACTGCAACAGAATACTTTACCAAGTGGATAGAAGCAGTCCTCATGACCATAGTAACTGGAAAACAAATTGCATCTTTTATCCTGAACTATCTAATCTGTAGATATGGTATTCCAAGTTCCATCATCACCAATAATGGACAACTGTTCAAAAACCAAGATGTCCGAGAACTATGTGAATAATTCAAAATACAACATCGGTTCTCTACGCCATACTACCCCCAGGGGAATGGTCAAGCAGAAGCATCCAACAAAACAATACTGAAAATCCTCAAGAAAACAGTAAATGCTGCATGCAAAAATTGGCATGTACAACTCAATCCAACACTTTGGGCATACAAAACTAGCATTCGTACACCTACAGGAGCAACACCTTTCTCATTGGTCTATGGATCAAAAGCTATTTTACCACTGGAGGTAGAAATTCCCTCTCTCAGAGTCTCTCTAAAAGACTTAATTCTAGATGAAGAGTATCAAGTCAACCGACTGCAAGAACTGGAACTATTAGATGAAAGACATCAGCATGCTTACACTCATCTCAAAGCATATCAACAACTCATGTGCAAAAGCTACAATCACAAGGTCATCCCTCGTAACTTCAAAATTGGTGACCTATTCCTCAAAGAAAATCCAAGAAATTAGCAAGATCGAGAAAAGAAAGGGAAATTTGAACCTAACTGGTTGGGTCCCTATGTCATCATATCAGTCTATGGATCAGGTGCTTATTAGCTTACAACTTCAGAAGGAGATGTGCTCAACAAACCAACTAACAACATTCATCTGAAGAAATACTACACTTGAGTAGTCTAATGCACAGAAAAAGTCAAAAACAAAAAAAAAATCAAAAAATCAAGAAAAGCAAATAAAAAGGTACAATAAAAGCAACTGGTGAAAACCTGGTAACAGGCGCCATTGTGAGAGGACAACTCCTTAATCTATATCTATATCCCTGCAATAGAGCACTATCAGCCATCGCCCGACACTTAGCAAACATCCATTCAGGACATACTTAGCGTAATCACTATCCTGGTTTATCTATGTATCCTCTCACCACATCTCACCATGGCTTGGTAATCACTATGCATATCCACATCATGAGACACACTTAGCTAGGGGCAATAATCATCAAAACTTGCAGCATGTTCAAAACATCAAGACTATTTGCAAAACTCAGAAACACCACATCCAACAACCAAAAACTTACTCCATCACAAAACAAAACATTGAATCACTAAAATGGGAATCACAAAAACACTATGATGGATGATTTTCTGAAGTACTAAATGTTGCATTATTGCATACAGTCTTGACTATTTTGCATTTGAACCTTTTAAATTATTGGATTCTCTACATTTTCTCAACAATGCTTCAAAGTTAGAGATCATGGGAAAACTCCAATATTTTCTTAGTCTTCTGTTTGGGAGGCGATCACTTGTACTGTGTAAATACTTGTATCAATACGTGATACAATGAATATCACTAAAGACATGATCCCACTTTACGCATACAAATGGTTTAATCTTGTCTATTTATATTCAATCCGCACTCAGGTCATCCTAATTCAATTATACCTTGATGCTTGTGCTGTCTTGCAAAATCAAACATCATGTAAATTTTTCTCAGGTCATTATGGTTCAATTATACCATTATGCTTGTATAAATTTTCACCATATCCCAAACAAATCAATGCTCAATGATGATACCTATATCGAAAGTAAAATAACATATGGTTATATCAGGATGACAAATACAAAATGAGGATGCCCCAAAAACAATTAGTTGCATATCATTTTACAATTAGTTGCATATCACTTTACAATTGGTTGCATAACAAATCATACATCTCATTTTCAAGATACATCTCACAGCATATCAAATCATACATCTCATTTTCAAGATACCTCTCACAGCATATCAAATCATACATCTCAAGATACATCTCACAACATATCAAATCATACATCTCATTTTCAAGATACATCTCACATCATACACTTACATCATGCATCATATCATCTATCTAAGCATTGCATCATCATAAAGTAAAGTAAAACCATATAGAACATACATCCATAACACATCACATGATCAAAGAAAATGGTGTCATATATATATATATATATATAAAAAAAAAAAAAAATGTACAAAATTTGTCATGTCTGTGCCCCGTACAAAACAAAGATCCAAAATACAATAGAGACATCGTCTCTCAAGTATGACTATCTCCTGAGGGAGATGGTCTCACAACTGATGTCCTAGCTCCTGGATCTCTAGGAGGATCCTATCTCGAAGGCCCTGTCACGCCTTTTCTCTTTGACCGTGACCCAGTCTCTCAAGATTGACTCGATCTTGACTGCGTAAAGCTCTGCACTCTGTGCTCCCTGGGCACCGCATCCTCATAGTGACATCGATAGTACTCTGCCTCCTTGACTCTCAAGGACAGCTCTCTCATAATGTCTTTCATCCAACCACCTGCTGTTGCTTTCTGCACACTCCCTACCAGCTCCTCCGCTTGACCTTGCCGCTCTATCTTAGTATCACGCTCTAGGGTCAGCTGGGTAATTTGACGTTGTTGCATTAATAGTTGTGCCTGCAGCTGCTATACTGTTAACTGTAGGGTCTTGATTTGGGCGTCCTCCACATGTGTCAGGATCCGAACCCGTAGGGGCACCTGTGAAGGGGTACCCCCTATCCCTCTGCCTATCCTCAGTGCTGGTGGAGGTAACTCATCAGTCCTCCTCCTCTGCACTAGTCATCTCCACTCATCAGTCCCTCACACCGCTACTATCACCTCTCCCACTCTCCCCTCCCCCCCTGCTCCGATCGCCAACCCTCCTCTCCCTCTGTCCATCACAGCTCGTCGAACTACTCTCTCCACCTTCACTCCCCCATCTCTGCCTCTATCTCCTCTCCTCCCCTGATATCCTCTCCCTCGTCATCCTCCTCCACCTCCATCATCTCCCTCATCACCATCTCCCCCTACCTCATCCTCATCATCATCGAAGGCAAGCCGCATCTCCTTAGGATCTAATATCCTGGCCACAACACGAGCTGCAAACAACCCAGCGAACTCATGTGTCATCCCAACATCTAGTATCTCGGGAGCATAGTCCCATATCTGGACCGCTAAGCTAGAGAACTCCTCTATATCTACTCCACTATCAATAGTAGGGCCCCAATCCGGTATATCCTATCTTCGACGTGCATACAAGCATGTCCCCTGTGGTATCCCCTGCTACCGACCATACTGCCGCAAAACTCTACCAACCTGGAATCTCTCGATCACAAATGACATCCGCCCTATCAAAAACTAACTCATAAAAACATAAGGCATCTCCAACCCATCCTCGGCCCAGACCTTGCAATCTGTATATGGTTGCCAAATGACCATATCAATGTCATCCAACCTCCTCCAATGCTCAAGTTTGCCCAGCTTACGCTGGACAACTAGCCCTCTATAACCATATGCATATGCCCACCCAACAGGCCTGTCTCTATCCACCAGTGGCCTAGCTGCTAGAATGTGCTCCCAGCACCATACCTGTAGGATTGTCACGCTAGCTGACAAACTGCTGTAACCCAGATATACCACTTCATGTAAATCCCTATATAAATGAGCTAACATGGCCGATCCCCACACAAACCTGCGGCCCTGTGTCACCATCTCCTCAAGCACCAATCCCCAACCTATAGAAAATCCCTTCGACCTATGATCAGGACATATGAATCCAACTATGAAACTTGCTAGTATTGACAGAAGAGGCACATAGTCTAGATCCAGGAACTCCTGCCAAGGGATCTCATACCCACACACTGTCTCATCATGAAATATGCACCGCAGTGCCTCTATCCCACCCTCCTCGATCTGCTCATACAGCAATAATGCACCTGCTACAGGAATCTGCAATATCCTGTAACAGTCCTCAGGAGTAACTGTCATCTCACCAGTGGCAAAGTGGAAGGTGTTCGTATCACTATGCCATCTCTCAGCGAGCGCTGTAAGTAAACCCTGGTTCACAGTGAACCGAGGCATATCCAATAAAGACGACAAGCCACATCTCTCAATAACATCTAAGTCAGCCTGTGCCAACCGTGGTATCAATGTCCATGGTCTAGGGAACCGCTCACACGACTGAACCACTCCCAATCGCTCCTATCAAAAAGTAAAACAAGTCCAATATCAGTCTCCACATCAAAACAAAGCTATCAAAATCAAAATCACATCAAGAACATGAAACAATTTGCAAATCTAATCAAGTTCCACATCATATCATTCCATATCAACTTGTAACACAACTCAAGTTTTCAAAAACCATATCAAAACTTGTAAAAAAACTCAAGTCTCCACATCACATAAACTTGTAACACAATTCAAGTTTCCCACCCATATCAGCTTGTAAAACAACTCAAGTTTCCAACCCATATCAACTTGTAACACAACTCAAGTTCCATGTTCATATCAACTTGTAACACAATTCAAGCTCCACACATATTAACTTGAAATAATGCAAATCAAATCAAGGTTCGATAAAAAGCACATTAATATCTACTTCAATAACTTGAAAAATTGCAAATCAAACCAAGTTATATCAGTACTCATATTGGACAAACTATCAAAAACATTCCACCTCCCCAGGCAAAACTGACCTTATCCTATGTAATTTTCTACATTCAAAAATCATCCTATCTTGTAAAACCTACTGCATGAGCTAATTAAATTTGGCTATGCACTAGAATAAATCCAAGTGCTACCCTGTTTTCTCCATCTGCTATCCTACCTACCCTATGTGCTAGACTAACTCTACGCGCTACCCTTTTTTCTCCATGTGCCAACTAATCTACCTTAAGCGCTAAACTAAATCCATGCGCTAACCTATCCCACATCTGCGCTTCCTATTTAACCCTATCCGCTAGGTCTAACCTACGCGCTACATCCCCCTGCCCATGCGACCCCCTGTGGACTCTATGTGCTAGGTTTAACCGATGCGCTAACCTAAGGCTATGCGCTAACCTAAAAACTTCATGTGCCAACCTATAAATTTTCGGACGCTACCCTAAATTGCAACCCTATGCGCTACAAAAATTTTCATATGCGCTAAACTAAGACTCCTATGTGCTAAAACATGAAAACCACATTTCAAAAATAAAAAACTGACCAAAAACGATGATCAAATTAAAAATTAAAAAGGGGTCAAAAGGGTTGACTTACCAATGGTCCATACACGACAGGCCTCCGATACCTCTGAACGTGCTTGAATCGATGCGTAGAATAGGGAATAGGCATTTTGTCTTCTCTCCAAAGGTCTCTTTCTCCCAGGTCAACAAGCACAAATGAGACAAAACAATGCACTTTTTTTCCCTTTTATAGGGTAAAATAAAATTAGGGTTAGGGAAATGAGCATGAAATTTGCTCGCAGTCTCCCTCATACCCTCGCACACATCAATTATCCGGAGATGAATCAATTTAAACATTCCACCTAGCCAAAATTTTACACAACAAACACAATTATCAAATCAAATCAAATTTTCCAAAATTTTGATTCATCTCCCAAGGGGGCATTATCACCATCATACATCAAATCTGGGGCACGACATGAAAATCCATAAAAAGAACATTGATCATAAAATCACAATGACACATCATTTTCTTTGAAATAACATGTGCACACACGTCACTTCAAAGAGGGGCAAAATGTAGACGTATAAAAATGACCATATTCCTAAATGAATATTTTATGTTCATTTCTCTATTTAATTAAATCCAATTTAATTAAATTACCCACATTCCTCTATTTAATTAAGTAAAATACTCAATTAAATTCAGTATACCTCTTTTACAATTTAATAGAATAAATTCATTTTATTAAAGCCCCTATCCACTTTTTAATTAAATTCAAATTTAATTAAAATAGTTATCCTAAATTAAATAAATCTAATTTATTTAATTGCAACCAAATTCAATTAAATTCAATTAAAACCCATTATCCCTTCATCCACTTGCAAAATCCTACACCTCCCACTTGCATCCTAACCCTCTTCCTAATTTCTTCTAGAATCCATCTAATCTTAATTAATTAACCCAAACCCATCCATTATCCCTTTTCCCTAAATTTGAGGAGGTCACTTCTCAAATTTGGAGTAAAGTCTTCTAAAGGCATTAAAGCCTTTATCCATTCAACAACCCCCAAATTCGGAAGGACTCTTACAAATTTGTCTCCAAAGTCTTCATAACCATTAATGGTTAACTCAACCCTTTAGCATGGTTAAAGAATTTCCATAAACTCAACCTCCATGTAACCCAAGGGTCTCATCAAGCATTTATTACTTTGACCATGGTTATCCTTAAACCTTTGCACAAGAGTTTATCATTTGGATAAAAGCTTTATCCATTGGATAACCCTAACTTAACCTTAACCCTTAACCACTAGGGTAACCATGAGGTCTTCTCAAGCATTTAATGCTTCTTACATCTCCTCTCAACCAACCTTATGTTGACAATTGTCACCATTTCATTGGTGCCAATTGCAAACATGGATTCCCAACTTTCAAACTCAACCCTTGATTGCCTCTTTCAATCCTAGCCATTCATTGCCCTATTTTTGCTATAAATAGAGCTCTCATTCCTCCATTTTCATCATCCCAGTCTTTAGCATCACACTTATACTAAATCCATTCAAGCTTTCATATATCATTTATGCTCATCATTTAGCCTCTCTTTTAAATAGGAATTAATCTAAATATGCATGTTTAGAGTATGTTCCTTATCATTTAGCTGAATCATAGACTAATATAGCATGCTAGGATAGTCTTGTTTACTAATCTTGTCATCTTATAACTAGTTTGTGGCATTTATAGGATCGTGCATAGCTTAGGATGCATTTCATCTTAAAATCAAACAAAGCATCCCTCGTTCTTGCATTTGTCATCCCTAAACCACTTTGCTCAGTGATCTGAGAGCAAAGACATTGGTTTGAGGGACCTTGTGAGATAGAGAACCATGGAACCAATCTTGGGAAGTTGAGCCATACTTCATGACTCCATAGCTTGCACCAAGAAGTCCTGTGGGTGTGTGAGCAAGGCTCCCTAGAACTCCATTTTTCACATTTCAAGTTCTATCGACCCACTTTTCCTGCATACAATATTGATTTCAAATTTATAAGAGTACAATAGTTGTAATATCAATTGAAAGACAATAGTTATAATTTTTTTTTTTTTTTAAATTATAGGAATACAATAGTTATAATATCAATTGAAAGACAAATACTTAAGATAACTAAATTTAAAATATCATAAATATTAAGAATGATATTTGAAGTAATATATATTTTTTTGTTAATATCATGAGATAAGTGGACAACCCAACCACGCCTACATGGGAAGAGTCCAAAGCCTTGGCACAACCTTACCAATCATTTGAGCTATAGGCAATATTTAAATTAATATATTAAATTCAGAGTTATAAGAATAAAATAGCTGTAAAATTATAAATAATGTGTTGCTTTTGTGAAATTAAAAATTTATAATTATTAATTTAATAAAATCTTAAAAATTTAATTATAAATTAATGTATATTGTATATTTAAAGAATATAAAATTGAAGTTGAAAACAAATTCAATTTTAAGTAAATAAATTTGAAGAAGATAAGAATAAATGTTTGAGTAAAAATAAAATAATTGTAAAACAATTCTAAAGTAAAAGACCTCCCTTCTAAATAAATGAACCTATATTCATTAAAATTTGACAAAATGTAAATATACACTTTTTTTCATCTTTATATATACAGATGACTTAATTTGAATGACAACAAATTAATAAATTTGTTAAGAATATTAATCAATTTTAAAACATTACAATGAAGTAACCTCCTCTCTACTTTAGCCTTAAAAACTAGGTCGTGTTGCTCCAAAGTTCTTGGCAAATGTTGGCAAGTTGATAGTTATCTTTGATATGTAAAAAAATGGAGAGCACCATTGGTTCAATAAAATTGAGATGAGGCATGATATTTTTGACAATTGTAGCAATTTGTTGTAAAATTGTTTTTGATATGCATTTGCAAAGGATGAAATTCAATGTGGCACAAATTTTGATACAAAATGTTGAATCTAAGGGAACTAATCTTTTGAATAGGAATAATAAAATATATCACAAATTTTATTTAAGAGAAGTTAATATAAATATAAATAAAATGGACATTAGATTAAAAATGGAATAAAGAACAACAACAGTGAGACCATCATAAAGATATTGAAATAATATCTAATTTGGAAAACCCTTTCAAGATAAATATAACACTAAAGTGAGGTCGAATAATGTATTTACCCAACAATTAGATAGTAAATATGCTTGAAATTGATCTAATTTTTTTATGTATCATTAACAACTTCCTTCAAGAGGCTTTCAAGCAACCCAACCAATCTCCTTAACCTAGTGATAACAAAATAATTATAGTTCAAGAATTCAATTTAAATAATTTCTTGAGCAAGACCTCCAAATAGTATTCACATAACATTGGAGACCTTTGATTTAGTGGTATTTATGTACTCTTCATGCACTATATGTGCAAAGGATGATTTTAGTTGATAATCACTACTTCCAAGTGTATCATTCTCTCAAAGACGGTAAATAATGATATTATGCTTGTTACAATATTTTAGAAAGTCTTTCAAAGTTAATTACGATGCTAGTGGAAAAGTAATTAGTGTAGTATTGAGTCAAGAGACCAATCACACACTTCAGTGAGAAATTTAGTGATAAGAGGCAAAATGCTCTTTCTATGACCAATATTTTTATTTGTTTATTCAATAGTTGTAAAATTGGAGTTATTATTTGTTATTTGATAAATTTGTGTTGCACATTAACCATTGAGCATTAAATTTTATCTATTAAAGTAATATTGAATTGTAGACACATGACACAAGTAAGCTATCTACAAAATTTGTATTTTTGTGGTTAAAAATAGAGTCGGTGAAATGAATAATAATGTAAACACCTTGATCATAATGTCAACATTATTATCCATAATGATAGTTAAACTAGAGATCACAGATAGGATTAAGGGTTTATATTCCTAGATGTAAATTTTGTAGATGCATCACACACATGCATATAGCTAGGTATGCTACATGCAAAAACCCATATGAAGATTTCTTTTATGTAGGTACTTGTCTGGTAGATGGGAATTGTGTATTTTGTTCAATTCAATAAGAGAGAATCTCATTCATGGTATGTATAGTTACACATTACATATGTTTTTTATGCAAATATGATACAATCCTTGATGGAAGAGAGGTATTATAGGGTTACACACTTGATTTTCTCTCTTATAGAAGGATATTTTAGTTTTGTAGGTGATCATAGGAGTTTGAGTCCTTGAGTGACTCTGTAATGGTATCAAAGCTTTCTATTTGTAAATCCCATTCTCAAATCTAAGGATGATTCAAGTATGAGATTGTGTTGAGTGAAATTTGGGGGATAATGAGCCTCACCACTGAGCTCAAAAGGCTTAAAAACCCCTATTTTCATATAAAACACTTCATATTTTGCTATCAAATATTTTTTGCCATTTTTGGAGGGTATGAGGAGGCCATAGATTTTTATCCATACATTTGTAGGAAATCCATATGATCTATGAAAATTTGTACCATACAAATTGGCCATTATTAGAAGTCATCAGTAGGTGCAATCATGGCATAATCATAGAGAACATTCCTTGTGCTGGCTAGTGAAAGAAGGGTACAAAACCTACATAAAATTACATTGGCATGGGTATGATTTTTTTGGTAGAGTTTTTTTTTTTTTGGAAAAAGAGGGTATAAAATTTATTCAAATAGAACAAGAATACAAATCCAAGGGCATCTAGCCCAAACCAAGACCCAACAACAAAAAGGAAAAGGGGGACCAAGGGACACCCCTTTCCAAAGAACCACTAAATCCTCCCATCATCCCCAATTAATCCTTTAAGAGAGTTAGAATAATCCAGGGATAAGGATCCCCAATCCTCAACATCCTACCTACCAGGACTCTTTGAAGGCCCACTTTGCCAAGCAATCTGCAACTCTATTCCATTCACGAGTGATATACCTAAAGGAGATATACTCCAGAGACAAGCTTAAGTTCAAAATCTGCTTGATTACATAAGCAAGTTGCCAGTTAACATACCCCAAACCCTGAGAATTTAACGCATCAATAACAATCAGTGATTTTGACTCACAAATAATCTTCTTCCACCCTAGAGAGACCTTTTTGAATGGCACGAAAAATAGCAAGAGCCTCCATTAGATTATTAGAGTGAAATCCTCTAAAAGAAGAGAAAAAGAACACAACTCTACCATCACTATCTCTTCCAATGCCTCCAATTCCTGTCATTCCAGGATTACCTCTCGAAGATCCATCTGTGTTAACTTTTAAGACTCCCTCTAGAGGAAGGAGCCATCTCCCATCAGGCTGGACTTTTTGCCTAGTGCTCCCCCTCTTTCTACCAATAGGAGCTTTCAAACCATTATCAACAAGATTCAACTTCTTTACAACTGCTATATCAGCTACATCCACCTCAAGTGAAAGATCACACTTGGCCACAATTGTTTCCTTAAGCTTTTCAACAATCCTATGCCATAGGGGACCATGCTCAAGGTCCATCCTTTGAAAGATTCTTCTATTTCTTTCCAACCAGAGATTCCAAATAATGAGAGAGGGACCAATACACCACGCGATCTAAAGAAAGGGAGTCAAAGCAGGAGGTCTACCCAAAATTTCCCAAAACTCCACCAAAAAGATGGCATGAATACAAGCCCGATTCCATAATCCCCACTAGAAGTGCTAGATAACCTTTGATTAGGAGCATTGAAAGAAAAGATGGCACACCTCCTCACCATTACTTTGACAAAAGACACATTGAAGGGCCCTGAAATCCGCCCTTATTCAAATTATCCCAAGTCAAGCACTTGTTTTGGCCTACCAACCATAGAAAAAAAATACACTTGAAACAAGAAAGTCTATTCTAGACTTGTTTCCACCAAGAGATGTCTTTACTACCATACCACTTTCTATCCAACTCAATATATCCTGAGGATGCCGAAAATCTACCTTTCGGATCAAGACTCCAGACCAAAGTATCATTCTACTGAAGGGAGCTGCATAGTCTTTGAGCAAGAATACCCACCAGTTCTTGTCAATCCTCTTTAGAACCACCCAATGGCCAATCCTAGGGATCATTCCAGTAGCAAACCCCCATTTGACCCTGAGATTTAAACTTCTTTAAATCATGAACCTTACACCAACCAAATTCAACAAAGATGTTACGGAGAGTTTGGAGATGGGGGTACTAAGTGTTGGTGTAAATAATTATTCATCTTGGATATTATTACACCTTACTTAAGTTTACTTAGGTACATGCATTCCATAGTAGTTTGGGTATGAGACACTTGGGTGTCTGTGCCACATTGGGATAGTGTGTGTAGAAGAATTTCCACCTTTTATGGTGTTGATCCTATCTTGTTGTTACATTCCACCTCACGTAGAATATTATATTATTTATCCTACCTACCCACACCTATTTCCTACCTACCCTTGTTTCTTATTAAGCCACGTGTCATGTTTGTGTGCTCACATATCCCTAGCCTTGCATATATAAGCAAGCTCATCTACATTGTTTATATAGACATAACCAACAATCAATCAACATCTTGTAATGATCCAGTTGATCATATTTTGCATCTTTATAGAATACAGTTTATTCCTATCATCTATTTTGTCTCTCTTATTTGTGCTTTCCATTGCCTCTAGATCTTGGCAAAATCTCACATGGTATTAGAGCCATTAGAGTGCCATTGGTTTGCCAATTGAGAGAAATTTGGGGTTTTGCATTTTGGAGTTTTCTATTGTAGGTTTGTATAGGAGCTTGTTGGGTCAGATCTGAGGCCACCATTGGATTGAGGAGGTTCGAGCAATTAAGAATTGCCTTTTATTTTGTCCAAATCCGACATCCGAGGCCAAATCTAGAGCCATTTGAAGGTGGAGGGTGGTGACTTGTCCCGGCATCGATTTACAATTTTGGAGCATTTTTTGTCAAGTCTGTCATCGCCATTGCGCTCAGAAGGCCCAAAAACCCCAAGATCAACTGTCATTTCATCGAAATCGGCCTCCGTTACCTCGAGTTGGAAAAATCTCCCCTTCTAACCCACTGTACGAACTTGCAGGTACAGGTCTGAAAAAAAAAATTCCATTAATTATATTTTTTTGGAAATTTTTCATTAAAAAATAATAATAATAATAATTGGGGGGGGGGGGGGTCATTACGAGTACCACAGGCCACTTGCAGGTACCGCAGGCTACCTGCGACTTGCAGGTGACCGCAAGTCTACTTGCAAGTACCGTAGGGCACCTGCGGCCACCCGTAGGGTGACGCAGGTTGCCCTGTGGTGGTCCCCGCAGGGGCCCTTGTTTAGTTTTTTAAAAAAAATTTTAATAAATTAAAAAAATCAACTTTTCTTTTTTTTTTTTAAAATAAGTTTTTTTAATAATAAAAATAAATAAACTTTTTTTATGAAGTTTTTTTTGTCTTTAATAAATTTTTATTAAAGTTTTTTTTTCATTTCATTTTTTTTCAAAAAAATGACTATCGCCTTTTTTCATTTTTTTCCTTTATTTTTTAATAAAGTTTTTTATGCATGGGCTTTAATGGATTGTTTTTATTTAGATTTTTAAAATCTTTTAAAAACACAAACATCATTTAATAAGTCAAATTGGGAACACTTTTTTTCTTGTCACTTCACACCTGTCTTGCAGTGCTTCCAACTAGCAGTCAAGGGGGGGGGTTGATTCGCTCATTTATATCTCTTGGCCACATCCCAATCGGAGGCATCTTTTTCTGCAGTATTCTACAGGGCTTCTTGGTGGCATCATCTTCATGTTTCTAGATTTGCACTATCATGTTGTATGCTCTTCCATGACCAATATTGTACTCGCACTATCATAAAGTGCCACACCTCTTTCTATCTTGTCATTGTTGACTATTTGATGTAATCCTCTTGTACACTTAGATTAGGAATATCTTGTGAGACTTGGTGCATGGCTCCAATTGAGACTTAGATTGTACACATTTGTGCATGGCTCCTGTGAGACTTGGATTGTACTAGTATTTCTGCTATTTTTGAGTATCCAAATGATGCTCACAACATATTGTCTCCATGCCTGATCTTCTTTTTGTTGCAGAGAGTGATTCATCGTCATTGACTTGGTACCTAGTTTTGTCACACTTTGACATTATTGGTGCAACATTGGCTCTCTTTCTTCCTTATGGGGAGGAATTTTGGTAATCATCATTGGACCATCTTTGCAGGAGATTCGACATTGAGGGGGGGCTTCATGGTCTCTTCTTCTCTCTTATGGGGGGGACATATTTTTTGTTCTTCTCATTCATCATTGAGAGCATTGTGTACTTTCATCATCTCTCTTTTGGGGGGGAGTTTTTTCCCACTGGGTTTTCTCCCTTTCTCCATTTGTGAGAGATTGCATTGATCGGGGGATGACCATCCCAAGAGTCATACCAAAACAAGACATCAGAACCACTATTACATATCCAAAAAAGGCCATCTTTAATAAGCTTGGCCCCTTTCTTTAGAGTGTCCCAAATCATTGATCCCTTCCCCTCTAGAGGACATCTAGGCACCTCACTACCACTCACTCCCCTTAGATACTTATGGGAAAGAATCTTTGCCCAGTTTTGATGTTGACATTGCACCACCTCCAATACAACTTAGCAGCCAAAACCAGATTGTTCATACTGGTTGGGTAGAGCCCCAACCCCCCTTCCTACTTGGGTCTACAAACTAATTCCCACTTAACTAGACTCCACTTGGTCGACAACAAATTGGAAGACCAAAGAAATTTGAGTCATGATAGAGCATCCAATTCCTTCACAAAACTAGAGGGAGCAACTTGCACAAAAAATCTATACAGAGGGAGAACCTGGAGAATTGACTTCAGGAGAGTTACCCTACCCACTGAGGAGAGCCAACACAAGGTCCAATGGCTAACCTTCTTGCAGAATTTTCCCAAAATATCATGTCATCTCCCTACACTGTGATCCCAAACTAACAGGAATTCCCAAATAAACCAAAGGAAGGGCACCAATTTGGAATCTAAGAATACGAGCAATTATGTCTTGAATGAGCTGAGGAGTATTAAAGAAGACCCTAGAATGACCAAGTCATGGGAATTTGAAAATCACCTACCAAATTGAAAATACAAACCATGAGGGGGGCACAAAAACCAATTATCCCACATTGCTTATGATGCAAATAATGAAATCAAGACACATAAACACTATAACAAAGTGTTGTAAGAATTAAGCATGAGTTGAAATTGAACCAAATTTTATCTAACCTTTCAGGCTGACTAGGTGAGATAGGATTGTTGTGGCACATCAACTTAGATGTTGACATGGCATACAAAGGTGGTTGCTTACAAGGCATGTAGAGGCAGTAGTTGATATGGCAGGATGATGTGTCACTCGTTGACTATATAGGTGACTATATGCTTATGTGGCAATTAACTAGTTGATGGTGTGACTGTTTGATCAATCGAAAAATTTCACGTGGCAATGATTTGTGTGGTATTGGGTACCAACATATCATGTTGCAAAATTTTGCATGTGTAGTACCTACATTAGTAGGTACGTAGACAATCCTAAATCATTTTTTCTTTTTACAAAGATTTATTTTAAACAACAAAACTTTACAATGATTATATTAAAAAAACATCGATTTTTAAAATAAATGAATTGAAAAAATTAATCGCATGAAAAAATAAATAAATATTTTTTTACAAAATTGTACCTTGCATTATAATGTCATTCGTACAACTAGGAGGGGAAACATTTTCTTGATGCTCTGGGATCAACTACTCTAATTTGGACAATTTGACAAGTGATCTTGTTCTTGATGTTTTTGAGCCTTTTGAGCGTAATGTTGGGGTTGATTTTGGTCCAAAGTGTTCAAAGAATTGCAAGTACCTCTCAGATCCAACAACCACCTCGAAACTTCAAATGACTCTAGAGTTGGCCTTTGGAGTCAGATTTGGACAAAACAAAAAATGTTTCTGACTTTCTCAAACCTCCTAAATTGAATGGTGATCTTATATTTGACCCATCAAGCTCCGATTTTGAGCTACAATAGAAAGCCACAAAATATAAAATCCCAGTTTGTACCCAAAAACTCTCAAAATGACTATCCAATGGCACCCTATTAGCTCTGATACCATGTAAGATTTGTCTATAAAGGTAACCTACCAAGATCTTGAGGCCTAATGGAAAGAACAATAACAAGAGAGAAATAATAGGACAAGAATGAACTGTATTCCTATTAATGATGCAATACAATATGATCAATTGGGTTCATTAAATGTACATAGGAGACCCCTTGGTTAAATAGGCCAACGTGAGAGCATAGGAGTGCATACGATTATGACAAGTGTTGTAATCTAATTACACAAGGTAAAAATTGATAACCTATCATCCCACTTAAATTGGAAAATTGATAGTGTGATAACACCACTAAAGGTGGATCACCTACCTAAGGTAGAAAAGTGAGACCATGAAAGGTGGATGTGATAATGTGATAAAACCACTAAAGGTGGAGACACCACATAAAGTGGAAAGTGATAGCATGATAACACCACCTAAAGTGGAGATGATCCTAAAAGCTCCTATGTGGCCCCTGAGCAAGCTTAAGTGACATATAATTAGGACCTAGCTGAAAAATAACCAAGGTACAACACCTTAATTACACCAACCATGTGAGATAATAAAAGTTCTATAAAAATTTCAAAGAATCTAGTGATGCATTCAAGGACTAAACACATTTATATTCGATATCATTTCATAAGAGGGAAAGTTGCAGAGAAAGAATTCAAGTTGAAGTATGGGCCCACAAAGGATCAAATTATCGATATCTTTACTAAGGTACTTTCAAAAGATACTTTTGAATATTTCAAGCATAAGCGAGGGGTTATTTCCCCTCCTTCTTCTAATTAGATGCATTAGTTGGTGCATCTATCCAAGGGGAGAAATTGAAGGTATATCCTTTGTGATTGATGTGAATACAACTCTTAGGGGGAGTAGGTAGTTCGTGAGTTACTATTGAAAGGGAAGAATGTAGAAATATGGAGAGAAATTTTCTATGAAGGAAGCAATCAGAAAGGGGGAGACAATGTAGATAAATAGTACTGTCGAATCTATTGGAGACATGTGCCCTTCATCCTTGATGTCAAAGGGGGAGAGAATCCAAATATAGAGGAAAAAGAATGTGGAGAGAATATAAATATAGAGAAAGAGAATGTATAGTTGACTATTTTGTCACAAGGGAGGATGTACAATTGGGAAAGTTAATGCAAATGATTTGTATTGCATTATATGTGTCTTGCCATCAATGACAAAGGGGGAGATTTGGCAGTTGTTGTCATTGATGTCAACCTACAACATATGTGTTTTCATTGATGATATGTCTAGTATAATGATTGTCCAAATATGGGGAGATTATTGTCAGATGAATGATAGTTGCAAAAGCTCTGTGTTGTAGATGTCCACCTTCTCGGTGTCTGATGTATATGTACTTAGTATGATGTGTTGATGCTACAATGATTTTGATAATGTGCTTGATGGAAAAGATGGATTAATAATGATATCATATTAAGATGAGGATTAGATGCATTGAGATGAGGATTAGAAGTATTAAGATGAGGGTTAGAAGCATGATGATGATATCATATTCAGATGTGATTATGAAGTATTAAGATGAGGATTAGAAGTGTTGGGGTATATTATGTCTTATAATTACACTTTACTTAAGTTGACTTAAGATAATGCATTCATTGTAGTTTGCATATGAGACACTTAGGAAAGTATGCATTTAGGGAAGTTGTTTGTAGGAGAAATTCCACCTTTTGTGGTGATATCTTGTTGTCACATTCCACCTTTGGTGGGTGATCCACCTTTAGTGGAATATTATATTACTTCTCCTACCTGCCCCTACCTACCCTTGTATCTCATTGGGCCACATGTCATGATTGTGTGCTCTCATTTCCCTATGGTCTTGCCTTTATAAGTAGGCTCATCTTCATTACAACTTATGGTTATCCAGTTGATCATTTTTTGCATCTTGATGAGAATATAGTTTGTGCTTGTATATCTTTGTCTCTCTTGTGTTTTTCTATTCATTGAGCTCTAGATCTCGGTTATTATTGGAAAATTTTTACATGCTATTAGAGCCATTGGAGCTCCATTGGGTAGTCATGTTGGAGAGATCTTGGTGCATTTGAGATTCAGATATGAGGAGCAACATCAATTGGGAGTGTCCTACACAAAACTTGACATCACCATTTAGCCCGAGAGACTTTTTCCATAAATTTTGACTATAAATTTGCCTATATTGGGCAAAAGTCATTTTTGAGGCATTAGGAAAAAAAATTCGCCATCTTGGTGGTACGGTATGGATTTTTCAAAAAAAAATGTTTTTAAAATCCTTATTTATTTATTCGCATATTTTTTATTGTTGAAAAGTTTACGCCCACTTTTCAGGGTGTTTCGAGGCCTCTAAAGTCCTCAAAATTAATTTTAAACCTTTCATTGCACCCCTCTACAACAGAAACTTTAATATCTTTAAAACTAGTTGTGATCTTGCAATGTAACTTTACTAGAATGCTTATCTAGCCAACTAGAAGCTTTGGGAAGAATTTTACACCATTTCGTGCTTAAATTAAAGCTTACTATAAATAGTAACCTCATGTAATTGCAAGGTTGAGACACCATTTTCCTATCATTCTCCCGCTTGTCAAACACCTTGCAAGAGCAAAGAGAGTATCAACACAATAAATCAATTGCTAGGGGCCATGAGGCCCATAGACTCCGAACACCATTTGAACTATTGATCTGTGCTCATAGCCTTAGTTAAAGCATCTGCAACTTTCATCAAAGTCTCTACCTTAACCAGCTTCACCTTGCCATCTTCGACCATATCTCTAACAAAATGATACTGAACATCAATATGTTTGGTTCGAGCATGAAATGGCGGATTCTTAGCTAGGCAGATTGCACTCTGACTGTCACAATAAACTGTCACTGTACCTTGTTTTATTCCAAAATCTGAACACAATCTCTTAAGCTAGATATCTTCTTTACAAGCATGAGTAGCTGCCATATACTCTACTTCTGTAGTGGACAAAGTAACCACAACCTATCGCTTACTCATCCAATTAATTGTACCACCAAATAAAGTAAAAACATAAGCACTGGTGGATCTTCTACTATCAATATCACTTGCCTAGTATGAATCCACATAATCATGAATATCAAGGGAATTCATGTCTCCAACCACATTACCATGATAATACAAATAATACTCTGAGGTTCCCTTCAAATATCTGAAGACTCTTTTTACTGCATCCCAATGAAGTCTACCAGGATTAGACATATATCTGGAAAGAGCTCCCACTGCTTGGGAAATGTCTGGTCTAGTATAGACCATAGCATACATAAAACTTCCAAATGCACTTTGGTAAGGCACTTTGCTCATGTCTTTTATCTCTGATGGGGATGTAGGACAATCTGAAGCAGATAATTTCATTCCAACTACAAATGGAACACATAATGGTCTACAATCCTGCATGTTGAACCTCCACAAAACTGAATTCACATACTTACTTTGGCCTAGCCATAGCTTTCTATTTACTCTATCTCTTCTAATTTCCATCCCAAGAATGTTCTTTGCAGTACCAAGATCTTTCATTTCAAATTTAGAAGTGAGTTGAGACTTTAGTTCTAAAATCATACCTTTCCCTTTACCAATGAATAGCATATCATCAACATATAATGCAATGTACAAAAAATGATCACTATCAAATTTATAATATAAACAGTGATCCGATTTAGAATGTTCAAATCCCAAACTCAACACATATGTATCAAATTTATGGTACCATATCCTATGACTCTATTTGAGGCCATACAAAGATTTCTCTAATTTACAGACTAAATTACTTTTACTTTTCACCATATAGTGCTCTGGTTGTGTCATATAAATATCCTCCTCCAAATCACCATGAAGGAAAGAAGTTTTCACATCCATTTGCTCAACCTCTAAATCATAAGCAATAGCTATAGAAAGAAAAAATCTAATGGATGTCATTTTTGCAACAGGAGAAAATATCTCACTATAATCAACACCCTCAACTTGAGAGTAGACTTTGCAACCAACCTTGATGTATACTTCTCAATGATTCCATCTAAACAAATCTTTTTCTTGAACACCCATTTACAACCAAAAATATTTCATCCTTTAGGCAACAGTACAAGATCTTGTTGGCATTTGGAGGAATTGATTATGTGTTGCATTGATGTTTTGTCATTGATGGCAACACCAGTTGTTTTGGTTGTTTACTGGTTGGTTCCGGTAGAGTGGTTGATTGTGATATTGATCCAGTATGATACAGTATGATTTGGTTTGTGGAATTGGTTTGGATTTGTCATTCATGTTATTCAGATGTGTATCACGATCAGTTGGTTCAATATTTGATGACTCGGGAGCTATTATTTGTTCTAGTAAGCCTTTTGGTCACCAGTAAGGGTTTTTTTGGCAGAGCTTTGTTGTAGATATTTTGATGCACGTGATAAGTGGTGTTGGTGCAACTTCTAGATGGTTCTCGGGATGTTGATGGTTATCATGTTTGTGTTCTTGTTGATTGATGGTGTTGGATTTGGTTTATGGCAACCTATTTTGGGTTTGGTGTTATCTAGGTTTTGGACCGGTTTATGTAATGTGTTGGAGGATGTTCCTGATGCGTTACCGATGGGATTTAACGATTGGTTTATATTATTTTTGGCCTAAGCCAACTTGGTTGATCATTGGATTGCGGTTTTATGTTATGAACTTATTCTATTATCTTTTAGCTGGTCAACCTAATTGTTTAGGTCCTGGGTTGGTATAAATATGATGTAAGATCTTTTTGTAGATCATGGTAATGGGCATATGAGATTATGGTTATCTAGGTGCGAATAATGTTGTAATCATATGCAGAAGGTTTGGTTGATCACAGGTGATCGAATTGGGTTTGTAAGAGAGGTTTGATACCTCCGGTATTGAGCTTAACTGGAACTATACTAAGGCATAGGAGACGTTATACTTGCAATTCAGTCTTCTTTCCGGATTGTAGTCCAATGTTTTTATAGTCAATGAGGCTCCTTTTTGTGATGAGCAATGCACTCTAGGATGTTGGCCTTCCTGCATGTGCAGGCCCCTCATATTGTAATCACATGCTTACTGTAGAAGTATTATCTGACTGTGGGTAGGCTTCCCACCGTGGTTTTTCCCTTTACCAGGTTTTCCATGAACAAATCTTGGTGTCATGTGTTCCGGATGGATGGTAACTGTTATGTGATTTATGTTTATGTTTAATTGCTATAACAATTATTCTGGTATTTGGTTTATGCATTTTGGTATTAAGTTTATGTGTTCAGGTAATAAGGATTTGAATGCTTAAAGTTCTATAATCCGGTGACAACTGATTCACCCCCCCCAATCTCAGTTGTCCTTTGGTTATCTGAGTTGTCTAATAGATCCCATGCATCGTTCTTTTTCGAAGATGCCAATTTTTCTTCCATCGCAATCTTCAGGATTCTACATCATTCATACCTAAAGCCTCTTCTATAGATCTAGGTTCATCCATATTAGTATTTAGAGCAAAAATACATCTCCAATCATCAGGTGAATACCTTTCAGGTGGTTGTCTATGTCTTGTAGACCTTCGAACAAGCTGAGTTGGAGGTTCTTCCTCCTCTTCTGAAGATTCAGAGCTAGATGAGCTCTCCTCAACTTCTTGCCTATCAAGTCATCTCGATTCAACTCTTTCGGGTGTAGAAGGGAATTGAATTACATCTTTCTATTTAGTTTGTTCCAAATACAATGTAATAGAAGGAGACTTAATTTTTCTAAAAATAACACTTCTAATATGAAATACCTTTTGTGCAACAGGATCCCAAAGCTTGTATCCTTTCACATCATAACTGTAATCGATGAAGATACATTCCACAACCTTGTTCTCCAACTTTGTTCACTTCTCCTTTGGCACATGTACATATGCCTCATAACCAGAAACTCTAAGATGTCTCAATGAAGGCTTGTGACTTGACCATACTTCCATAGGCATTTTATCAACAAGAGTTGATGTAGGAGACTTGCTAATCAGGTAGCAAGCAGTGGCAACAACTTCAGCCCAAAAATTTTATTCTAGACCAACACCACTCAACATACTCCCAGTCTCCATCAGTGTCTTGTTCATTCTTTCTACAACACCATTTTGTTGTGGAGAATACAGAGTTGTCTTTTGTCTATTAATACCATAGTCTTTACATAATCTATCAAAATCATTAGAGAAAAATTCACCACCATTATCGGTCCTCAAACATTTAGTTTTCTTTCTAGTTTGCAACTCAACCATTTCTTTAAATTATTTAAAATGACTAAAAAATTCATATTTACTCTTGAAAAAGTATACCCATGTCCTATTAAAATCATCAATAAATGAAACATAATATGTCGATTTCCCAATTGAAGGAACATCTACAGGACCAAACACATCAGAATGAATAAGATCCAAAACACCACAAGATTTATGAGAACTCGAGTAAAACTAAACATGGTTTTGTTTTCCATAAATGTAATGCTCACAGAAATCAAATTCAAGATTACAATCATTCAAACCTTCAACAAGGTTTTTATTTTTCAAGGTCCTTAGATCCTTTTCTCCAATGTGGCCAAGTCTCTGGTGCCATAACATAGTCTTTTCTGCAGGTAACATTGTTTCAGAAGAAAGAGCACCCTTAGGTACCCAAAAGCCATGTCCATCCGCTGAAGGTGAAACCTTCAAATCTTCTGACGGAGTATCCATAGATTTACTTTTTACCGAATTGCTATTACACTCAACAATGTATGCCTCTAGCTTATACAAAGTGTCAAACCTGACACCTCTAGCAATCACCATAGCACCCTTAATCATCTTACATCCTACATTAGAAAAGACTACCTACACACCTGCATCTATCAGTTTGCTCATAGATAATAAATTTCATTTTAAACTAGGGATATGCAACACATTGCTAATCCTTTTTATTCTACCATCAGGATGTTAGTGTTTCATAGCTTCGAGAGCTATTTTCCAATTGTTTAAGGCAAGTTGGCCTTCTTGTAAACAATAATATTTTATCTTTTATTCTCTAAGGGGGGCCAACCTAGTGAAGAGGTTGCCTATCCTTGTATATATGAGAAGTGATTTCATCTCATTTGATAATCAACAATCACTTCATTATAATTCACGTTAAGCAAGCAACAAAAGTTCACCATTTCTTAGCAGTAGGAGTTCATTCTTAGCATCAATTCACATTCCTAGAAGAAGTTCACACTTGTAGCAGCTAAACATCATCTTGTAGAAACAAATCATTATCTTGTAGCAGTAGATCACCGTTTTTTAGTAGTAGACCCAAGGAGAAACATATTCATTTGTATCTTTGTATCTAGTAGAGGTGCTATTATTCATTGTATCAAATTCAACCTTGTGTTGGGCCTGAGTTGTAAGCAGATTTCTGCTCTTATTCCTTCAATATATAAGAGATGTATTTGTTAGGTTTTTTCTCCCTCGAGTAGAAGGGTTTTCCCAGGTTAAACATCATGTTCATTGTCTTATGTGTTGCATTTTCTGATTGCTTACATTTTTTATCCCAAAACTAACATGGTATCAAAGAAGGTCTAAGAAAATATCTAATCAGATTTGTTTAAGTAGTCAAGTAAACTTTTCATCTAGGATAGATCTTGAAGGCAAAGTATTGCAGATCTAAGGTTACAAATTATTTCAAACTTAAGGGCAGATCTTTGAAGGAGAATTTGTGTGAAAAAAGATGGTGAATAGTGTCAAGGTATAAGATAGGCTTGATGGAGCCTCAAACTTTAACTCTTGGAAACCTAGGGTGCTCATTGCATTAGAGGAGAATGATCTTCTTGATTTCGTGGAAAGTGATATGCCTGAGCCTTCCGATGATACTGAGAAAATCTAGTGGAAGAAAAATGGCACGAAGGCTAGAAAGATCATGATAGACTCTGTGATGAATCACCTAATACCAATCATCTCCAAGTTGAAGTCAGCTAAAGAAATGTTTGATACTCTAAAAGGATTGTATGAGATCAACAATACCAATAAAGCCCTTGCTTTGAGACAACAACTTCACCATGTAAAAATGGATAAGGAAGATTCAGTCATCTCATTCTTTATGAAGATTGCTTATTTAAGAGATCAATTGAGCATTATTAGAGACATTATTGTAGACAAAGATCTTGTTATGTTGGCACTAAATAGTCTTCCCCAATCTTGGGAGCCCTTTATCCAAAGCATCAATGGGAGATCTAAGTTTCCCAAGTTTGATCGTATTTGAGCTGATTGTATTCAAAAAGAGTCCAGGTTGGTAGTAAGAGGAATCTGGCAAATCTATCATGATGTATAAAATCAAGTTCTTGCTACACATACTTCTAGAGAAAGAGGTAAAGGAAGAAAGAGGAATAGAGATAGAGAATCAGATTCTACCCCAGAACTAAAGAAGAAGGATCTCTCTCACATTCAGTGTTTTAGGTGTGACAAATATGGTCACTTTTCTCAAGATTGCAAATTAAGGTCTACACAACTTGTTCCTACTGTATCAGAAGGAGCTAAGCTCTAAAGTGGATTCAGAAGGTTTCTTATTCTAAATTCGATCAGTTTCTTTGGAGAGGAGGAATTAACATTTAGAGGGAGTTTGACAAACAAACAAAGGAAACCTTGGACGAGGAGGTCAAGAGGTTGATGCTAGTACTTGGAGCTTCAGAGGGAGTCACATCATCATGAAGATTCCTTGTAGTGTATATTTCTCTAAGACATAGAAATATGAGTTGAAATCCCTTGTAGTGTATATTTCTCTAAGATAGAGAAATTTGAGATGAAATCCCTTGTAGTGTATATTTCTCTGAGATAGAGAAAATTTGAGGTGAAAGCCCTTGTAGTGTATATTTCTTTGAGATGGATAAATATGAGGTGCAAGCCCTTGTTCATCTCTAAGACTGAGATGAGATGTCATGTTGAGAGACTCCATGATGACATCACTTTGAGAGACTTCATGATGTACCCTTGTACTTGTGTTTCTTTCCACACATGGGAGTAGCCATGGTGGACGTCATGTTGAGATCAACCTGTTAATGCCCAATACAACCACTAGACTTATAGAATCCATAGGAGGTGGTTAAGCCATGTCACAAACCCGAGCGTTGTGCTACACAACACAAGGAGACCAAGGGCACACACCTTGCAACAATCCCCTCCCAGTGCAAGTGAGGGGTTTGAACTTGTGACCAAGCTTTGATACCACTTGTTACAAGTGTGGTTGTCATTGCACCAAAAGATCGACATGTTAATGCCCAATACAACCACTAGACTTATAGAATCCACAGGAGGCAGTTAAGCCATGTCACAAATCCAAGCGTTGTACTGCACAACACAAGCAAACCAAGGGCACACACCTTGCAATAGACTCCATGACGATATCACGTTGAGATATTCCGTGATGAACACTTGTACATGTTTTTCCTTCCACACATGGGAGTAGCCATGGTGGATGTCATGTTGAGAGACTCCATGATGACATTACATTGAGAGACTCTATGATGAACCTTTTTTTTTTCACAAATGATTGCAGCCATTGTCAACATCATGTTGAGAGACTCCATGATGTAGATATTTGGAAAATACCTCCCTAGCTAAGAGGGAGTGTTAGTGTTTTATAGCTTCGGGAGCTTTTTTCCCCTTGTTTAAGGAAGGTTGACCTTCTTGTAAACAATAATATTTTATATCTTTTATTGTCTAAGGGGGGCTGACCTAGTGAAGAGGTCACCTACCCTTCTATATATGAGAGGTGATTTCATCTCATTTTATAATCAACAATCACTTCATCATAATTTGCATCAAGCAAGCAGTAGAAGTTTGCCATTTCTTAGCAGTAGGAGTTCATTCTTAGCAGTAATTCACATTCCTAGAATAAGTTCACACTTGTAGTAGTAGATCATCATCTTGTAGTAGCAGATCATTATCTTGTAGCAGCAGATCTTTATCTTGTAGCAGTAGATCATCATTTTGTAGTAGCAAATCATTTGTATCTTTGCATCTAGGAGAGGTACTATTATTCATTGTATCAAATTTGACCTTGTGTTTGGCCTGAGTTGTATGCAGATTTCTGATCTTATTCCTTCAATATATAAGAGATATATTTGTTGGGTTTTTTCTCCCTTGAGTAGGAGGGTTTTCCCAAGGTAAACATCATGTTCATTGTGTTATGTGTTGCATTTTATGATTGCTTACATTTTTGGTCCTAAAACTAACATAGGAAACCTGATCCTAACTTTACCTCGACCAACAATGTCTAAATGTGAATCATCACCCAAGTACACCTTGCCTCCATTAAATTCTTCATATTCAGAAAACCAATCTTTATTGGAAGTCATATGAAAATATGCACTTGAGTCAATTAACCATGCATAATTACTTACATGAGTAGCCAAAGCTGCAATGAATGCATCACCATATTCCTTCTCGGACTCAAAATTAGAATCAGACTTCTTCTTTTTCTTCTTCTTTGCAGTCCTTACAGATGTGATGTAGTTTACCGTAATTCCAGCATATGACTTTGGTCCTTCCAGGAGATTTGGATCTCCTTTTGGATTTGGACTTATTGTGCTTCTCATTCTTCTTGCTTTTTTCCTTAGGTCTTCGTCGAACAGTTAGGGCTTCCTTTGAACTAATGGATACCTTCCTTCACATCTCTTCACCAAGTAGGGAGGCCACCACATCTTTAGACTTCAAAACAACAAAAGTACTACTGATAGCCATAACAAGAGAATCCCACGAATAAGGCAAATAAAAAAGCAAGATTTGGCATTTCTCCTCTTCGTCCATCTTAACACCAACATATACCAATTGAGCCACTAAAATATTAAATACTTCCAAGTGATCTACAATTCATCCACCCTCTTCCATCTTCAAGGAATATAATTTCTTCCTCAAGAAAATCTGATTGAATAAGGATTTCACTTAATACATTTCACCAAGCTTAGTCCATAACTTGTTTGCAGTGTTCTCTTCATGGACATTGATTAGAACGGAGTCTTCCAGACTCAATCTGATTAGACCCTTGGCTTTTTGATCCATGACATCATACTGAGCAACCGCAGTAGGATCTGCAGGTCTTGAGACATTCACAACAACAACATCCCACAAATCTTGATCTATTGGCAGATCTTCCATCTTCAGCTTCAACATTTCAAAATTACTACCATTAAATTTCTCCACCTCTATTCTCCCTGACGAACTTGCCATCTAAAAAATCCTGCAACAAGATCAAAAAGTGTCTTCTGCACAAGCTCCCACTCAAATATGGATTATTTCAAAAAACCCAAAACCCACAACTGAAACCAAAGGTGATCAGGCTCTGATACCACTTGTAGGAAGTTATGTAGCAGAACAACTTCCTACACTAACCTTGAGAGGAGGATGATGCAAAATTTTTTATAGATCTTTACAAAAGTTACAAAAACTTAACATAAATAATCAAAATATCATGCATACCACAACACAATAACATAATGATTTAAGTGGGGAAAACCCTTTCAGGAGAAAACCCCACACTTCAAAAGTAGCTCAATATATTATTCAACAATCAATAACAAATTACAATATACTTGTAGAGAAAGCTCTTCATAGGAGTACCATTAATCAAAGACTTAGAGGTAACTCAATTTCCATAAGACTCTTACACACAACCTCTATTTCACACACCTCATATATTGGAGATACAATACAAGAAACCATCAAATAGTATTATAAAACCATGTGCCAAAACCACCCAATAAAGTAGAGCCAACCTTATCTCCCTTATAGATGCCTTATGACGTGTTAAAACACACATCAACATGTTTCCCTCCTTTTACAGCTTATTTATATGTCCGATACATTTTATATTTCCTATTTTAGGAGTACAAACTTTCAAAGGCCATAACTTGAGAATCGTGTAACCTATTGACGAACCATTTGAAGCGTCAGAAAGCTTGTGAATTACTCCATTGCCTCTTGAACCACTACATTGTTTACACCCACTTTTCAGGGTGTTTCAAGGCCTCTAAAATCAAAACTTTCATATCTTCAAAACTAGTTGTGATCTTGTGACGTAACTTTACTGGAACTCTTATCTAGCCAACTAGAAGCTTCGGAAAGAATTTTGCACCATTTCATGATTAAATGAAAACTTACTATAAATAGTAACATCATGTAAATGCAATGTTGAGACACGATTTCCCAAAAATCCTCTCTACAAAAAGGGAATTCTTCATCTTCTTCCAAGAAGGGAAATATGCCTAAGAAGGAGCGACCAACTTGTTCACATTGCAAGAAATTTGGTCATAATGAGAATCATTGCCACTCAAAAAAAAATTATGAGTTGACTAACATCATTAAGAATAAAATAAATCAATATTCCATCCACCTACAAGAAGAAGGATTCATCTCCTTTCACTTCCTCACAGTTAAAAGGAAAAGGGCAAGCATTTGTGGCTACAACAGGTTCTTCACAGCAGTGGATACTTGACTCAAGTACCTCTCATCACATGAGTTCTATAAGGGAGTAGTTTTCTTCATTGGAGCCATCTAAGGTATGCCACATTTTCATTGGTGATGATACACAAGTGAAAGTTGAAGGTAAATGTTTAGTTTCCATGGATGATGGAACTTTTGAGAATGTTCTCTATGTTCCTAAATTGACCACCAACCTCCTTTCTATCTACCAAATCACCCACTGTAGAAATGGAAAGAAAGTTGAGTTTACACCTGATTCAGTTGTGGTAAAAGAACTTGAGAATAATGACTTGGTAGCAGTGGGACAAACCAATCACAACTCACAGTTTTATTCATTCTCCCACTTTCTGCCTCAATCTACTTCTATGGCCTTGCTCACTCATTCAAATTCAGAAAGTAAGATATAGAATGAGAGGCTTGGTCACCTCAACTACTGCTATCTTCAGTAGATTATCTCTAAGGACATGGTCATAGGTCTACCTCAAATCATTTTTTCAAAGGGTGTATGTTCATGGTGCTCCATGGGTAAGCATCCTAAAGAGAAGTTTGATAAGGGGAAGTCTTAGAGAGCTTTGGAAGTTCTTCAATTGATTCACAGTGATGTAGCAAGCCCATTTCTAGTGCCTTCATTTAGCAAGGCTCGCTATGTCCTCACCTTCATTGATGACTACTCTACTTGGGTCTACTTTCTTGTTCACAAGAGTGAAGTATTTGATAGATTTCTAGCCTTTAAGGCTCATGTTGAGAAGCAATCAAGGAAGTTAGCCAAGATCCTTCGCACAGACAATGGAAGGGAATATGTGAATAATAGACTTGAGTAATTTTTTTACTCTTGAGGGGATTGATCTTCAACACTTAGTTGCCTACACTTCACAATAGAATGGTGTTGCAGAAAGGAAGAATAGAACCCTTAAGGAGATGGCTAGCTACATGATTCGTGCTCATTCTCTTGGTCCAGTTTTTTGGGGAGAAGCTATTAGTTGCACCACAAACATCCAAAATCAAGTTCCCCACAAAGATTTAAAGGGTATTACTCCTTTTGAGGCTTGGTGTGGTAGGAAAATAATTGTGAGACATTTTAGGTCTTTGGGTGTCCAACATGGGCTCACATTCCTCCATAGAAACACAAGGCATTGGAACCTCATAGTAAGCCTTGAATATTTGTTGGATATCTTGAGAGTGTTAAGGAATATCACCTTATGGATCTAGAGACACATGAGGTATTCATTGAGAGGAGTGTTCACTTTGAGGAAATATCTCATAGCTTAGCCTTGCATCCTCCTCCTCCTTCCTCCATTGTGGATAGTGATAATAGTAACTCAGATGATTATTCTCCCTTAACTTTGACTCACAGGCTCACAACTCTGTAAGGCTCAATTTCATTTGAGGAATCTCATCCTTCATCTCCTCCTAGACCTCATTGGGCTTGACAAACTCTTGAGTCAAAAGGTTCTCTTGTTGGGGATCCTTCCGACACACAAAGGACTCGCTCACAACATCAAGATCTTCCACATTCCTACATTGCTATTTCTTCCAATCCATAGACCGTCTAGGAAGCTTCAAGAGTTCCCGAGTGGGACTCATCCATGGGGGAAGAGTATAGTGGACTTGATGAGGAACAACACTTGAGTTAGTCCCTCTCCCTAAGGGGAGAAAGATGGTTTGATATAAGTAGATCTAGCAGATCAAGTTTGTAGCAGATGGTAGTATGGATAAGTACAAGGATCAACTTGTTGTAAAAGGTTTCTCATAGGTTCTTGGTATCAACTACAATGAGACCTTTGCACATGTAGCTAAGGTGAACTCCGTTTGCTTGACACTTGCTATTGTTGCAGCTCATGGTTGTGTTGTACATTAGATGAATTTGAAGAGTGCCTTTCTTCATGGGGATCTTGAAGAGGAGATTTACATGGAGCATCTGCAGAGATTCATTTAGGATTCTTCTTTGGTTTGGAAATTGAGGAAGCCTATATATGGCCTCAAGTAGGCCCCTAGGGCTTGGTATGCCAAGGTGGATTCCTTTCTTCTTTCTACAAGATTCACTAGGTGTCATTCCAATCTGAATGTCTAGATTTTGTGACAAGATGACTCTCATTTGATACTTGTGCTCTATGTTGATGACTTGATCATTACGAGGATCACATTAGTAGTGTCAAATCTACTTTATATGAGAGATTTATTATGACTGACTTGGGCCCTTTGCACTACTTTCTAGGCATTGAGATATCTCAGTCATCTTCTAGGATTACTCTTACGCAACCCAAGTATGTTCTTAATCTTCTAGTACAATTCCACATGGTTGATTGTAAGCCCACGCCAACTCCCTTTCTTTCAGGAGTCAAGATTGATGCTAAGTGTTCCACTCCACTTGTTGATGCCAAATTGTATCGTCAGCTTGTTGGGAGTCTCATCTACTTGACTCACGCATGCCTTGATATTTCCTTTGCAATTGGCATGGTTTCACACTTTATGCAAGAACCACATGAGCTTCATTAGAAAGTTGCCAAATGCATCTTACACTACATAAAAGGTACACATCACTATGGGATTCAATATGCACTAGGCACATGACTTACCTTGGTTGGTTACACAAACTTAGATTGTGTTGGCGATCTTGATGATCATAAGTCCACTTCAGGTTCTAGGTTTTATCTTGGTTTGAGCCTTATTTTTTGGCAAAGTAAGAAGTTGTTGGCATAATTGGTATAACTGATGCAGATCAAGAATGGTGACTGAACTGGTAAAGGACTGTTTGTGATGACATTGTGATGAAGAGATTGAGATTGTAAGATCGGATGACTTTGATCAGTTATTTGCATTGTCATTGATGGCACCTGATGTTTTCTATGTTGTATTTTGTCATCTAAGTCTTTTTGGTCTACTAGAAATGCCTTATCGGTATTATAGATAGTAAATTGGGAATTAGGACCTGTAAAAGCGGAAAATCGAACCCTAGTTGCTCTCCCCTCTTCCAACTCCAAGGAGAGAGAAGGGAGATTACTAAGATTGACGGTTTTCACTTAGGGGAGACTTTACATTCAAAACAGGGGTTGAAACCCACAAGATCCAATCCCACACAATGCAAGATTGGATTTTAAATGAGTTTCAAGGGTTAAGACAACAAGGCTACCCTCTTTTGTAAAGAATGTAGATAGAATGATTAAGCTAGGAATGCATAGAAAGTGAGAAAGATTCGCTTATAAACTGAGATAGGGATATAGGATGAAGCTGCGGACCTGGAATTAGCAGTAAAATGTCGAGACGGCGCTGTCCTGCAAATTTGAGCAAAAGTTGACGGGACGATGGCGCCCGGCGTGCACACTGTCCTCCGAAAAATCCGTGAAACGAAGGGGGATCTGTTCGTCTCTGCACAAGGATTCCAGATCTTCAATTTCAGCCGCGTACCTGCAACCTACACATAGAAAAGCGAAGACGATTGGGGGGTTAGGGATTAGGGGTTTTCCCTTAGGTCAAACCCCAGTTTTGGAATTAACCAAGAAATGAGAAATGTTGTAAATGTAAATGATTGTAGTGCAAAACAAGTACTAGTACCTTGTTGTAAGAATGTTTGTATTCTTACATGCGAAGGTGTAGATGTTGTTGTATGTTGTATGTTGTATGTGGTAGTATGTGATCTCCTCTTCAATGGTTGAATCCTTGTCTTGAATGCAACACTTAGCCTTGAATGGAGACTTGGAATGATCAATTGCTTGAAGGAATGCTTGAATGCTTGAATGCTTGAATGTTTGAGTGTCGTTTCCATGCCTTTTCCATCTTACCAAAATGAGAGAGGAAAAGTAGTTTATATACTTGCCAATTAGGGTTGATAGACTGATTTTCCCGACCTTAGGCCGACTAGGAAATGTTATTTTCCAAATTGTAAACAAAAAGACCCGAAGCCCCATAGGAGACCGGGCCCAAAATAGGGCCAGGGACCAGGGCGTTGGGCGCCCTGGTCCCAAAGGACCAGGGCGCTGGGCGCTCTGGTCCCACCTCCCGGGACAGCAGGGTGCAAGGAGGGATCAGGCAGGGTGCTAGAAAAATGCAGTTTTTGGTGTCATGGACAAGTTTCGGGGTCTCCATTCAGGTTCCGTGTTGCATCGCCATCGTGAAGACCCAAATGCGGTCGAAATTGCAAGTGTCGCAATTTTAGGACGCTACAGGACCTTAATTGGTAAACAAGGAACATTTTGATTTGATTTGGCGATTGGTGATGATTGAAGTGTTGTGGTTTGGAATGTGACCTTGTATTATTGTAATATGCATATGACTGTAACCACATTATGTTTTGGTTATCATAAATCATGTTTATGGTTTCTATTGTATTTTTGCTATGATTTAAGAAGGGTTTAAGGACCGTTAAAGAATTCTCTTAACCGGTAATGATTTTTGGTTTGGCGGTGATCTACATCAAGTTCAAATGTTGGTGATGACATGGCATAAACCGTGTGAAGTATTTGAAAGATGTTTTGGCGCATTTGGAAAGTGAATTTCTTGGGAATATGCAAAGTTCTTAGTGGAGTGTTCTAAGGGTTTGACTTTGTATCAGATTGAGATGCGATGATCATTCAATGGTTGTAATTGATTTGTAATTGATTGTAATGATCCATGATGATCAATGATGATCTGTAATGAGCTGTAAAAGTTCTATGATGATTTATGTTGTAAGCCTTAGGGTTTTGTAAATGACTAAGTTGTAAAGGTTATTTATGTCAGTAAAGTTGATGTTTGGAGTCAGTGATTTTGAGAAAAGTGTGAAGCCGAACTAGAGTATGAGATCTGCCAGAGTGTAGCAAATTTGGAGCTTAATTGGATCTGATCAAGCAAGCAGTTAAGTGTTGTACCTAGATCATTCACTATTGTTCTCTAACAATTGCAGTAGTCAAAATCCCTTAATCAGGTAGGTCTTAACAAGCCTTACATTGTAAATACCTTAACTATGTAGCTCTATATATCAGAGTGTTAAATCCTCTTGCGAGGTTGATCCTGACAGATCAAAGCTCCTAACAGGGCTCATCATCTAAAGCCCTTAACCAGGCGACTCCTAACAGGGTCTGCTCCTAACTGGGCATCATTGTAAGCTTCTAACTAGGCTAGGCTCCTAAAAGGGTGCATTTCGAAAGAGTGCACAATTTTGTGGGTACCAATTCCCACTGTGGTTTTTCCCTATTTGGGTTTCCATGTGAAAACATGGTGTTCATATGATGAATGTTTTTATGTGCTGTTATGTTTTACTTTCAGTTTATGCATATTGATGAACACTTAATGAGTTCTTCTGATAAACTGGTTTAATAGTTGGTTATTAGTGATTATTGGTTATGGTAAAGAGTTTACTAATGGTTTATGTTTGATTTGAAGAAATTTAATAAGTTCAAGTTTTTAAGATTGAAATTATTGTTAATACCAATTCACCCCCCTCTCAGTATTAACCAGACCCTCTAAGATTATCAATTGGTATTAGAGCATTGGTCCTCTGTGTGTAGAAAGCTTAACAACTTGAGTGAAAGATCCTAAAGAAAGATGATGAAGAAGGAGGGTCCCAAGTTTACCAAGGACAACTATCAGATATGGAAATATCGGATGAAGATATACATTAAAGGATTGGGTGCTCAGTATTGGAATCATGTGATGAACAAGTATGTTGCTCCTACTAACAACCCCTTGACACCAGATGAGCTTAAAGAGCAACAAGAAAACATTCAAGCCTTGGAAGCAATTGTAAGTACTTTATCTGATTATGAGTATATATATGTTCATGGATTAGAAACCGCATTTGAGGTATGGGAGAAATTAGAAATGATTTACGAAGGAGATGAACATGTTCAAAGAGCAAAAGAAGAGAGTGTAAGAGGCAAATTTGATGAAATGAAAATGGTTGCTGATGAGAACATTGCACAATATGGTCAAAGGATTAAAGAAGTTGTAGGTGGTATTAAGAGTGCTGGAGGTAAGATTGATGATGATATTGTTGTTAGTAGAATTCTTAGAATCTCCTACCACAATATGCTATTAGAGCTTTTGAAATTCAAGAACTGAGATCTATCTCTAAAGATAAAGTTATTGTTGATTCTCTTATTGGAAAGTTGATTGCGTTTGAGTTAAACAACTTTGATAAGAGTGTTTTAAAACCATCTGAATCTACTTTTAAAGCTTTTGTTACCGGTACATTTGTTAGGAAAGGAATGGATATTTGTCATAATCATGATTGCAGGTCTAGTCACGGTGGTAGCAGAGGTGAGGATGATAATGAAGATCATCTGATGGAACTTGAGGCATTATTGGCTAAAAGGTTTCCTAGAGGCACTGATAAGTATAAAGGTAAATTACCCTTGAAGTGTTTCTCTTGCAATATAATTAGACACATAGTTGCTAACTATCCTAACACTGATAAGAAAGAGAAATTCAAAAAGTTCAAAGGAAAAGGACATAAACATTGTTATGTTGTAGTTGATGAAGGAGTAACTGATGAAGAATTAGAAAAAGATGACAATGAGGAGATAGTGTTTGTTGTTGTGAAGGAAGATTCGACTGATGAAAAGGCGTTGGTGTCTCACATGGATAGAATTAATGAATGGATAATAGATAGTGGTTGCTCGCACCACATGATTGGTGATAGAACCAAGTTCTTATCCCTTGAAGAATTTGATGGAGCTATAGTAAGATTTGGTAACAACTCACCCTGCATGGTTAAAGGTAAAGGAACTATTTCACTAAATGGAAAAAGCAATGTAGATGATGTCTTTTGGGTTGATAGATTAAAGCATAACCTTTTGAGTGTTGGTCAATTAAATGATAAGGGTTATCTTTTAGAATTAAAAAGTCGAGTGTGCAAGATTCTTGGAAATAATGGAGAATTGATTGCTACTGGAAAGCAGACAAGAGGTAATATTTTTCATCTGAATACTAATGTGAATAGTTGTTTGGTGGCAAATATTGAAGACAACTGGTTATGGCACAAGAGATTTTGTCATGTTAATTTTGACAATTTGATAAAGGTTAGTAAATCAAGTATTTTGAGAGGTTTTCCCCAACTTATTAAACTAGATAATGTGTTATGTAAAGACTGTCAGATGGGTAAGATGAGTTTTGTATCTTTCAAGAGTAAGTCTTTCTCTTCAAAAAATATCCATGATTTGGTTCATACTGATCTTTGTGGTCCTATGAGGACTAAGAGTTATTTTGGTGATAAATATTTCATGATTTTCACTGATGATTTTTCCAAGATGATGTGGGTAACTTTTCTAAGAGAAAAGTTAGAGGCATTCAGTAAATTTAGAACATTCAAAGCTTTAGTTGAGAAAGAAACCGGGAAGAATTTGAAATGTTTAAGATCTAGTCGGGGTGGAGAATTTACTTCTGATGAATTTGTGAAGTTCTGTGATGAATAGGGAATCAAGAGGTAGATCTCAGCTCCTATAACTCCACAATAGAATGGGATAGCAGAGAGGATGAATAGAACAATTGTTGAAGCTGCTAGAACCATGTTGATTCAAGGTGAACCACCGAAAATGTTTTGGAGAGAAGCAATTAGTACTGTTGTTTACACTTTGAACTGGGTACTTGTCAAGAGAGGTTACAACAAAACACCTTATGAATTATGGCATGGCAAGAATCTTACTGTAAGTTAGTTTAAACATTTTGGGAGTAGATGTTCCATTAAACGTGATGAATACACTAGAAATTTGATGCAAAGTGTGAAGGTATTTTTCTTGGTTACTCTACAAAGAGTAAGGCTTTCAAATATTATAACAAAAGAACAAAAAATATCATTGAGAGTGCTAATGTGAAGGTAGATGAACTCTATGAGAAGTCTGATGAGACCAGCAGATTTGGACCTGAGAAAGATGAAGATAAACTTGTGTTTATTGAACCAAAGGTACAAAAGAATGATGAGCAAAACAATGCATAAATAGGTGCTCAACTGGTAAATGAAGATAGCGATGAAGAAGATGAAGAACGTGAAGCAAAAGGCACAACATCAGAACAGGTAATACCAAGATATGTCAGATTGAATCATTCAGAAGAACAAATTATAGGAGATAAAAATGTTGGTGTACAAACAAGAAGGAAAATCATAGAAAACTAATATTTTATTTCAACTATAGAGCCTAAAACAGTAAGAGAGGCATTGAAGGATGATGATTGGATTAATGCCATGAATGAGGAATTGGATCAAATTGAGAAGAACAAGGCATGGACACTTGTTTCGAGACTAGAAGACAGGAATGTGATCGACACTAAATGAGTCTTTAGAAACAAGTTGAATGAAGAAGGCAAGGTTGTGAGGAATAAAGCAAGGTTGGTATGAAAAGGCTATGGACATGAAGAAGGAGAAGACTATGGAGAAACCTTTGCACTGGTGCTGAGATTAGAAGGAGTAAAAATGTTACTTCCTTATGCTGCATTTAAAGGATTTAAGGTCTACTAGATGGATGTTAAATCTGCTTTTCTTAATGGCATCCTTGAGGAAGAAGTGTACATAGAACAACTAGATGCATTTGCTTTAACTGAGAATAAAGATATGGTTTGCAAGTTGCATAAGGCACTGCATGGATTGAAGTAGGCACTGAGAGCATGGTTTGAAAGAGTGCATGCACATCTGATCAAGATAGGATTTCAATGTACTAGTGAGGACAATAACATATATCTTAAGATTGATGGAGACAAAGTATTGATACTTGAAATATTTGTAGATGATATAATTTTTGGAGGTGATGATGATTTATGTATGGTGTTTGCTGAGGAGATCAAGAAAGAATTTGAAATGTCTCTTATTGGTGAAATTAATTTTTTCATTGGGTTGCAGGTCCAACATTTGGATGGTGGAATATTTATCTGTCAGACTAAGTATGTAAAGGAAGTGTTGAAAACATTTGGCATGGAGGATTGTAAACTGGTTGGCACTCCGATGGTAATAGGTTGTAAACTGTCTACGCAAGATGATTCACCCTCTGTTGATGAAAAGGAATACAAGTCCATGATCAGTAAATTGAATTATGTTGTTCACAATAGGCCTGATATTGCACACGTTGTTGGTTTGGCTGCTATATTTAAGAAGGATCCCAAGGAGACTCACTTGGTAGTGGTGAAAAGGATATTATAGTACTTGAAAGGCACAATAGACTATGGTTTATGGTATCCTTATAAAAATGATTTTTCTTTGGAAGTGTTTATTGATGCAGATTGGGCGGGCAAAGTTGATGACTAGAAAAACACTACTGGTGGAGATTTTCTTCTTGGAGGTAGATTGGTTGCTTGGACAACTAAGAAGCAAACATGTATATCACAATCAATAGAAGAGGAAAAGTATGTTGCAACATCAATGAATTGCATGCAGGCAATCTAGATGAGACATGTATTAGAAGGTTTTAAACTTGATATGTCTGAACCGATAACTATTTATTGTGACAATACAAGTGCTATTAATATTTTAAAAAATCATGTGTTACATGCAAGGACAAAGCACATAGAATTGAAATATCACTTTTTGAGGGAGAGAGTCCAGGAGAAGTAAGTCAAAATGGAGTATGTGACAAGTAAAGAGCAGCTTGCAAACATTTTCACAAAAGAATTATTGAAAACTACCTTTAAGTACCTCAAAGGTAAATTAGGGGTTAGACCCCTATATAAGAAGAACTAAGATGTAGGAGATACATCAATCTAGTGGGCTTATTGAATATTATTCATTGAGTATTGATGAAATGGTGGCTATCTACAGGGGGGGCATCTTAGATGAGATTTGATGGCCGGTGATGCATATGCACCTTTGGCATTGTTGTCAAAGGGGGAGAAGAAATATATTAGCCTAATGGGGAGAGAAATATATCAGAAAGGGGGAGAAGAAATGAAGATTCAATTCTAGGTAAAGATGAACTAAGTGAACTGACAAAAGAGTGAAGTACAACAAAAAAGTTTCAGAACTGAGAAACATGATTTTAGTTGAATATGTTGGAGTTTATGTTGGTGTTTCCATCAATTCCAAAGGGGGAGAATGTTGGCATAATTGGCATAACTGATGCAGATCAAGAATGATGACTGAACCAGTAAAGGACTATTTGTGATGACATTGTGATGAAGAGATTGAGATTGTATGATCGGATGACTTTGATCAATTATTTGTGTTGTCATTGATGACAACTGATGTTTTCTATGTTGTATTTTGTCAGCTAAGCCTTTTTGGTCTACCGAAAATGCCTTACCGGTATTATAGATAGTAAACTGGGAATTAGGACCTTAACCAGTAAATGAGGAATGTTTTGATTTGATTTGGGGATTGGTGATGATTGAAGTGTTGCGGTTTGGAATGTGAGCTTGTATCATTGTAATATGTATCTGACCGTAACCGCATCATGTTTTGATTATCAAAAATTATGTTTATGAATTCTATTGTATCTTTGCTAGGCTTTAAGGATCGGTAAAGAATTCTCTTAATCGGAAATGATTTTTGGTTTGGCGGTGATCTACATCAAGTTCTAATGTTGTCGATGATGTGGCACAAAATTGTGTGAAGTGTTTGAAAGCTGTTTTGGCATGTTTGGAAAGCAAATTTCATGGGAATATGTAAAGTGCTTAGCGAAGTGTTCTAAGGGTTTGACTTTGTATCAGATCAAGATGCGATGATCATTCAACGGTTGTAGTTGATTTGTAATTGATTGTAATGATCCACGATGATTTGTAATGAGTTGTTAAAGATCTATGATGATCTATGTTGTAAGTCTTAGGGTTTTGTAACCGACTAAGTTGTAAAGGTTCTCTATGTCGGTAAAGTTGATGTTTGGAGTGTCAGTGGTTTTGAGAAAAGTGTGAAGCTAAAACAAAGTATGAGATCTGCCAGAGTGTAGCAGATTTGGAGCTTAATTGGATTTGATCAAGTAAGCAGTTAAGTGTTGTACCTAGATCATTCACTGATGTTCTCTAACAATTGCAGCAGTCAAAATCTCTTAACTAGGTAGGTCCTAACAAGCCTTACATTGTAAATCCCTTAACCAGGTAGCTCTATATCAGAGTGTTAAATCCCCTTGTGAGGTTGATCCTAATAGGGCTCATCATCTAAATCCTTTAACCGAGTGACTCCTAACAGGGCATCATTGTAAGCTTCTAACCAGGCTAGGCTTCTAATAGGGCACATTCTGAAAGAGTGCACAATTTTCGTGGGTACCAATTCTCACAATGGTTTTCCCCTATTTCTGTTTCCGTGTGAAAAACATGGTGTTCTTATGATGAATGCTTTTATGTGCTATTATGTTTTACTTTCAGTTTATGCATATTGTCAAACACTTAATGAGTTGTTCTGATAAACCGGTTTGACAATTGGTTATCAGTGATTATCGGTAATGGTAACAAGTTTACTACTGGTTTATGTTTGATTTGAAGAAATTTTATAAGTTCAAGTTTTAAGATTGAAATTATTGTTAATATGGATTCACAACCCCTCTTAGTATTAACCGGATCCTCTAAGATTATCAAAAGCAACATGCTATTTCTCTCTCTTCGACTGAGGCTAAGTATCAAGGGGTTGTTAATGTAGCTATTGAGACTATTTTGCTTCAAAATCTTTTCACAGAGTTTGGCTTCACCACTCCACAACCTACAATTCTTCATTACACCAATCAAAGTGTCATTCAGATCTCAAAGAGCTTGATTAACCATCAGTAGATTAAACACATGGAGATCCACATGCACTACATTAGGGAGCTGATTCAAGAGCAAGTCATTGATTTGCAGTTGTAAAGGGGAAAATTTGATTTGGCAATTTGCAACATAGAAGGAGAAATCACCAAATCAATTTTCGCTTTGAGGGAGGAATTCCTTTAGATTCAAAAGAGGGGAGGAATTCCTTTAGATTCAAAAGAGGGGAGGAATTCACTAGATTCAGTCACAAATCAAATAAGGACTAAATACTAAGTGGATCAAGAATGATTATGATGTGTTTTTCCCTCTTTTGTAAGTTGAAATACCGATTTAGGGTAAAGTATTGAAATTGAAGACAAAACTAAGAAAATAATGAGCTACAGGTTCAAGAATTTGTCGTGTACCTGGATTTGAATAATATAAGATGATTTGGATCTGCCCTGTGAAAATGCCTTCAAAAGTACGGACCATGATGCGGAAACATGGTCCTCTGAATTTTCTACTCACCAAAAAGGGTTGTTTTGTCTCTGTGTCTGAAGCTTATTCTGAGAAGTACATTTGCACACCTGTTTCTTTCACACAAAAAGAAAGGGGAAAAAGGTTGGGAATAGGGGTTTGCCTATGTCAAACCCCAATTTGGAATCATCCTTAAATGGAATATTGCAAATACTAAAATAAGATGATAGAAGGATATACCTCAGATTTGTAATAATTGATAATGATGCTTCACTTCTTCAATGTAATCACATATGTTGTATGAAATGTCATGAACATGACAAAACCCTAATCACATATGTTGTATGAAATGTCATGAACATGACAATGATGTAATGTTGCTCCATAATGGATGGATGAAGAATATGCAACATTGAAGACCTCTAGAAATCCTTGATGATGAATGCTTGATTGCTTGAATGTAGTTCGCCTTGCCTTCTCTTTGTATTCGCCTTTATGACCAAATGAGAGGGGTAGACCTCCTTATATATTTGCCTATAATCAAACATATTAATTTTTAGACAAAGGTTGACATGGAGAAGTAATTACTGCTCAAATTTTGGATAGGGCCTAGGGTTCAAATTGGGCCCCAATTAGGGAGACCATGGCATGGAGCCATGGTCCTAGTGAAAACCAAGGCACCACACCCTAGCCCTACCCCAAATTGGGCTAGGGTTAAGGGGTCCCAACAAGGTACAAGATGAAAATATGACATTTATTGCATGTCAGAGACATAAATAGGCCCCAATCAAGCATGAGGATGAGAACACTAAGGTGAGGGCCCCAAATGCGGTCAAAATTGCAAAGGGTTCAATTTTAGGATGCTGCAACTGTATTTTCCTTCAACATAGCAGGTTGCAAACATCTTCACCAAACCCTTCACTGAGAGTAAGTTTCATCAACTGCAAGCTCTCTTGTGGGGAAAGATATTTCATTAGGGGGGTCAGTTGACTTCTCCTCCCTCTCTTATGGGGGGGGGGGGGGGAGACTTTTTCCTCTCTCAAGGTTTTGTCCTTCTTTGTGAGTTCTTTTGTATTTTCATCTCTTTTAAGGGGGATTTTTTTCCCACTGGGTTTTCTCCCTTTCTCTGTTTGTGATATATTGCATTGTATTTGTACATGGGTACCTAACATGGCCTACTAGCCAAGACCCATCTTACATTGTTAGATTGAGTCTACATTAACTTAAGTTGCATTTAAGGGCGGTGTTGGTATAAATTATGTCTCATAATTATACTTTACTTAAGTTGACTTAAGATAATGCATTCATTGTAGTTTGCATATGAGATACTTAGGGAAGTGTGCATCTAGGGAAGTTGGTTGTAAGAGAAATTCCACCTTTTGTGGTGATATCATGTTCTCACATTCCACCTTCGGTGGATGATCTACCTTCAGTGGAATATTCTATTATTTCTCCTACCTACCCCTACCTACCCTTGTATCTCATTGGTCCACATGTCATGATTGTATTCTCTCATTTCCCTATGATCTTGCCTTTATAAGTAGGCTTGTCTTCATTGTATGGTTTATCTAGTTGATTGTTTTTTGCATCTTGATGAGAATACAATTTATTCTCATCTATCTTTTTCTCTCTTGTGTTGTGCTATTCATTGGGCTCTAGATCTTGGTTATTATTGGTAAATTCTTACAAGAAGCATAGAAATAAAGTGGATATTATTGTGATGATCTTGTGTATGCTACAGGATGATAGTTTATGATTTTTTTGAGACATTTTGGTCTTTGGAAGACTGATGGAATATGTAATTGCAAGAATGTATGTTGAATATCATTAGGAAGACTGCTCCACATTCCTTTGCATTTGATGACATGGTCTTGTGAATTTGAATATAATATATATGCTCTATGGTAGTTACACTCCTATCTTTTTAGATCTCTGGTGTTGTAGCTGATGTGGTTGGTAATTGGTGGGTAATTGCAGCTTGTTGGCAGTTGATCATTGTCTGTTAGGATTGGTCCAAAAAATGTTTTACAGTTATTCGCATTAATGTTTTTGTTGGTGTGTCTTGGAGGACATGCTAGTAGTGGTTGTGTTGTGTCTCAATTAAAGTTTCATGTCTTGAAGCGTTCTACAAGAATAGATAATGATGTTCTGTGTATTTTGGCCTTTTGGAATGAAGTGTTTGTATCTATTTGTGTCACACCAACATATTTTGATGTGATAATGAGAAATGACTATTTAAGAATTTTTTTGGATATTCAAGGAATGTATTTATGTGCTCCATATGATGTCGGATGATCTGTTTGGTGCTAAATTTTGTCTAGTGTTATCTTTTCAAGGTAATTGTTGTGGTTTAGATGATAGAGGTTGTTCTCCTACATGTGCTATGTCCTTAGGGGTTTGTGCCAACTTTGGAGATCATGATAAGTTGTATTTGGGTCCTATTTTGGGTTTTTCAGGATTTGCATTCAATTAATTCATTTGGAAGATATGTTTTTGGGCCAACTGATTATGTGCTAATTGTTTATCTACATGTTACCTTGTTGTCAACTTTGGAGATGTGTGCCAATGTGTGTGTGTGAAATTTGGGACGACTTGGAAAGTTGTAATATTATGTTTTAGGTTCTCCCTATCTCTGGAATTGGACAATTTTCACCACAATTATGTTTGGTGGCTGACTTGATAGGACTTATGCTCGTCTCTTATTTTGGCTAGGCTAATTTATGTTTTGTGATGAAGAGGATGACATATATAGAAGATCAAATCAGTGTGAATGTGTGTTATGAGTATGTGGATCATGGTGCTTACATGATCATATCAATTACAGAGTATGTGATGTGAAATTGAGGCAGAGAAAGTGTGTGGTGAATGTTTTTGGAGTTGGTCACCTGAGATAGAGATTCAAGGGCAACTTCATGCTTGGAGATTGTTGGAGATAGTATGCTAAAGGCTTATTCATCTTGACTCATCTATTCAAGTACCTTGCTCAGTTATAGTGCATATTTCTTGCAAGTTCTTTGTATCTTGCCCTAAGGCAATGACTCTCAGCTTGCAAGTTTTTTGTATCTTGCTCTAAGGTAGTGCACCTCAATCTACAAGTCCTTCCAGGAGTAGTGAGCTTACTTGGTAGTTTTGCTAAAACAAATATTATTGTCTTGTTCATATATTCTGAGTTAACTCTAACCTTAGTTTTTCCCTTTTTTGGGTTTTCCACATAAATATGGTTTTCTCTTGTGCATGGTGTTCATTGTTTTATTTTTCATTGTATCTAATAAGATTAAGTTGATATAAAGTGTAAATGATTGTTCAAGATTGATTCACCCCCTCTCAATCTTGGGGTGTGTTTAATAGTGAGATATCCATATCACAAAGTCAAGAGGCAACAAATATCATATCAGTGCATGGTTATAAATGAAAACCAATATCCGTTCAAGTAACCATAAAATACAATGAGTCACTATCAATATTAATCTTTTTCCTAGTTGTTTATTTTTTTCATATTCCTTTGCCCTTTAAAAGAAAGCATTCTTTAATTATCATAAAAAAAGATTTATTTAATATATATAACTTATGTGACATTTTTATGCTTAGAGGATCATTCTATAGGCTCGTATTAATTAGAAATATTATATTTATCTATTTTCAATATTTAAAGTATTATTTTGCATACTTAGTAATGACATATTGGCAAAATAACATTTGAGTTAATATAGCATGAAAAATAGTACTAAACTATAGATATCCCCATATGAGGGATTAAATATTTGAGTTAATATAACATGAAAAATAGTACTAAACTATAGATATCCCCATATGAGGGATTAAATATTTGAGTTAATATAACATGAAAAATAGTACTAAACTATAGATATCCCCATATGAGGGATTAAATATTGATAAGTCATTGGCTAAAAAGGTTGACACTCTTAGGTCATCTCCTTGGTAAGATACCTAACACTATTATTCTTACTTATTCATAAAAATATAAATTTCAAAGTATTTATATTTATAATAATAATAACTTTATTATGAATTATAAAGATCCTATTATGATTAACCACATCACTATCTACTATTAAATTATAATCTAATATTAAAAAGAAATGATCAATTCTTTTTTAAAATATGAATAACAAACTATTCTTCTTAACAATTTATTATCAGACATCAAGTTTCCACAATCCATTAGATATAATCTAGAGTGCTTCCAGATTAGATTGTGTATGATTTTTTAATTTATTATCTTTACTATAGTTTATTATAGTTTATTAAAGAAAATGATTACTTCAAGTCACATTTTCTGATGAAGTCAAACAATTCATCTAAATGCATATTTCCAATTAAAAAATAATTCATTTGAAAGTGAGTCTTCCTTATTTTTTTTAAATTTTATTTTTAATGTATAAAAAGATCTCCTTTGTTTTAACTTAAATATGTGTTTTAAAAAGCGTGTACTTCTTAACCTTTCTTATTTTTTAAAAAGTATTACCTTTACTTCATTTCAAAGTTTTTACTTTTACTTTTTAATTTTTTTGTGTGTTTTTCAATTTAATTTATTTATTTATTAAAAAGATCATATATCATTAAGTGTATGATATATTTATATAAATTTTAATATTTTATTAATAATTATTTTAAAATAAATATATTTTATTAAAAAGAAAATAAAACATTCTTTTATAATAACGTTAAATATTAAGTATAATAGATAGAACTTAAATAAAAGGTTTTTTAATTTTATAAATCCCTCTCTTCTTAACTTTCACTTGCAAGGCTAAAAATAGCCTTTCAAGGAAATACGATATAAAATGCAATCTTGCATGTAACTTAAACTTTTATTGCTCATCACACATGGCTAAGTTTGAGCCGTCAACTTGGAAAAGTATTTCTTGGGTTTAAGCACCACTAACTTTGTAAAGCCACTTATAAAATGCTATCATGCATATGGAATTTCATAAATGCATCTTTAAAGAATATTTTGTAACTCCTTTCAATTTCATATGATAGTAATAATTTATGATATGTATGTAAGTCTTCCTCCTACTACTTGGATCATTTTGTAGGTTGGGCATTTTCATATTTGCCCTTGGTTGTGGAGTCTTTTTTGTAGTATTCTTAGTTCTCTACCTGAGATGTCCATACAACTATTTGATGTATATCTTTTCATATATTAATATATTTTAGGCCTATGCCTTTTACCCAAAAATAAATAAATAAATGATTTATGATATGGTTTGTATAACATTAAATAAATAAACAATTACTTATTTAGTAATAATGGAAAAATGGGGTTGTGATAGTTGATGACATTATCTTCGATGGAGATGATGGTGTATATAAGAAATTTGCAGAAAGAGTTTGAGATGTCTATGATTGGTGAGTTGTCTTTCTTTCTTGGACTTCAAGTTGCTCAGCAAAATGATGGTATCTTTATTTCTCAAGCTAAGTATATCAAAGAGATGTTGAAAAAGTGTGATATGGAATTTTCTAAATCAATGAGTACCCCTTGGCTACTAGTTGTCATTTGAGAAAAGATGATGAGTCTCTACAAGTTGATCAAACTCTTTATAGGTCTATGATTGGTGGATTGTTGTATCCGACTACTTGTACACCTGACATTATGCATCAGGCATGTCTAGATACTAGACATTAAGCTAACTCTAAGCAATCTCATGAGAAGTTTTTAAAAAGAATATTCAAATATTTGGAGGGGACTTCAGGTTATGGATTGTGGTATAAAAAGGATGGTGATTTCTCATTGAAGGCCTTTACTGATGTTGACTAGGGTGGTTGTGTGGATGACATAAGAAGTACTAGTGGTAGTGCATTTTAATTGGGAGATATATTGATCTCTTGGTTGAGTAAGAAGCAGGATTCAATATCCTTATCAACTATAACAGTTGAGTATATTGTTGCAGCATCTTTCTACACTCAAGTGATGTGGATTCAAAACAAATATTGAAGGATATCAAGGTGGTGTTTGATGAGCCTATTCCTATCATGTGTGATAACACTAGTGCTATAAATATTTCAAAGAATCTGGCGATACATTCAAGGATTAAACACATTTCTATCTAGTATCATTTCCTAAGAGAGAAGGTTGAAGAGAAAGAAATCAGACTGAAGTTGTTCCCATAATGGATCAGATCGTAAGAATTTTTACAAATGTACTTTCAATGGATGCATTTGGATATCTCAAGTAGAAGTTAGCAGTTATAGCCCCTCCTTCAAACTAGATGCATATGTTGGTGCATCTATCTAGGGGGATATTCAAGGTGTATATTTTTCCTCTTGGTTTGATGAGGTCTACACCTTAGGGGAGTAAGATGTTGTCTCGTTGTTACTCTCAGGGAGAGTAGGGAGCTTTTAGACATTGTTGAAAGTAAGAGAGAGGGAAGTGTATAATTAATAAAGAGAAAGAGGGATAAAACTATGCAGAGAGAAGAGAATGTACATGTAGTGTTTGGTAAATTCCCTTTGACCTTTGTCCTTAATGTTAAGGGGGAGGGGGAGAATGTGTCAATACCAAGTGTTGTGTGAGTGTTGCCATAAATGTCAAAGGGGGAGATTGTTGGTAGTTGTCATTGATATCAACTCTTAGTTTGTGTGTTATTGAGTCCAATGTTGTCATATCATACTATATCCATGTGGGCTCTAAACTGACCTTGAACTATTGGATCTACTCTAAAAACCCTCCTTTTTAGGCCTTCATTTGCTATATGAATAAAAATTCCACCTCTTGACTCTTGATTTGATCCTTGAATTGAGAGATGCCAACTTGCTTGCATTGAAATTGATGATCCCATGATCAAAGGACTTGTAAGTGAACCTAAAGTTTACTTAAGATTTATGAGGCGTAGACTTATCAAGGAATTTGAAAGATTTATGTTTACTCTTTATTTCCATGATGGATGACGAGTCTACTGATAATTCAAACTTTTTGTTTATATTGAAGTTTGAATAACACTGCCTTCAATCCCTATCTTTGTTGCTTTGAACTTTGTAACAAACTTTTCCCCTTAGGTTTGAGATTGCCATTCCTTTGTATTATATTTTCCATTGCTTTGACTGTTTCTAGGCAAATATGAATGTCTTATTGTTCCTTAAAACTTTTGTAGCATTGTTTCATTGTTCATTCTTAACTATCACTACACAAGATGTTGTCTTTCTTTCTACTTTATTTGATAGTGATCTTTGTTTAGTGCTTAACTGTCTTCTTTCTTTGCATTGACACTTTTGTCACCATTTTCTTCTCAACATGAGGATTGTCATCATATTCCTAAGCAATTCTATGTCTTGACCTCATTCTTGTATTGTCATCATTTATATGAATGAGTTTGATGTGTTTTGTGATTGCTCATTGTCCTTCTGGTAGGGTTTATCATTTGTTGTCTTCAAGTCTGAGACCATACTATGATTTTGTTGTATGTAGACCTAACAGTCCTTTGTCATTGTCTGTTTTCAAGACCTTCAAGATCCTTATATCTGTGAAATCTACTTTTGATCTTTGCATTTATTTTCTATCATAGTATTTTGTAAGGCTTTGACTGCAAACACTTAATTTGGACATCTGATCTTGAGAAAAACTCATGTTATACTACCTTATCACTACCTCACAGTCCTCTTGCCTTGGTCATTGGTCTCCTTAATTTTATCATCTTTGATTGAATGCTTATTATGATGAAATATTATCATCAAAATAAACTTGAATATACACATTTACTGCCAACCATAACTAGATAGACTCCATTTACACCTATTAGTGCTTCTAAGATCCTTGTTAAGACTCATATTGAGGACTATAAAAACTCCTTCGCTTGATCCTTGCATTTTTTCAATTTGAACAAGATAGAATTGAGATTGCTCTTTCCTCACTGTTTATTTGTTGTAACAATTCCCTTCTCTTAGGATTGATTTATTTTCTTTGCCCTTATTGAAACATATCCATTATACACTACTATCATTCCCTTGCCATTCATTATGGTGGATGCTCTATTACTGATCAAACTATGATGGGGATAAAGAAAATAAAACCCTATAAAATTATTCCACTTTATCTTTGGCCTTTGGAAGTCACATGACCATCTACTTGTTTTTTCCTTGGATTTCAAATTTGTCCTATGGGGTTGTCATTCTCTTCTTTGTCTAAGTGCCAAATTTCACTATCTTGCTTATGATAGTGTCCTTTAAATTTTATTTTTAATGTATAAAAAGATCTCCTTTGTTTTAACTTAAATATGTGTTTTAAAAAGCATGTACTTCTTAACCTTTCTTATTTTTTAAAAAGTATTACCTTTACTTCATTTCAAAGTTTTTACTTTTACTTTTTAATTTTTTTGTGTGTTTTTCAATTTTATTTATTTATTTATTAAAAAGATCATATATCATTAAGTGTATGATATATTTATACAAATTTTAATATTTTATTAATAATTATTTTAAAATAAATATATTTTATTAAAAAGAAAATAAAACATTCTTTTATAATAACGTTAAATATTAAGTATAATAGATAGAACTTAAATAAAAGGTTTTTTAATTTTATAAATCCCTCTTTTCTTAACTTTCACTTGCAAGGCTAAAAATAGCCTTTCAAGGAAATACGATATAAAATGCAATCTTGCATGTAACTTAAACTTTTATTGCTCATCACACATGGCTAAGTTTGAGCCGTCAACTTGGAAACGTATTTCTTGGGTTTAAGCACCACTAACTTTGTAAAGCCACTTATAAAATGCTATCATGCATATGGAATTTCATAAATGCATCTTTAAAGAATATTTTGTAACTCCTTTCAATTTCATATGATAGTAATAATTTATGATATGTATGCAAGTCTTCCTCCTACTACTTGGATCATTTTGTAGGTTGGGCATTTTCATATTTGCCCTTGGCTGTGAAGTCTTTTTTGTAGTATTCTCAGTTCTCTACCTGAGATGTCCATACAACTGTTTGATGTATATCTTTTCATATATTAATATATTTTAGGCCTATGCCTTTTACCCAAAAATAAATAAATAAATGATTTATGATATGGTTTGTATAACATTAAATAAATAAACAATTACTTATTTAGTAATAATGGAAAAATGGGGTTGTGATAGTTGATGACATTATCTTCGGTAGAGATGATGGTGTATATAAGAAATTTGCAGAAAGAGTTTGAGATGTCTATGATTGGTGAGTTGTCTTTCTATCTTGGACTTCAAGTTGCTCAGCAAAATGATGGTATCTTTATTTCTCAAGCTAAGTATATCAAAGAGATGTTGAAAAAGTGTGATATGGAATTTTCTAAATCAATGAGTACCCCTTGGCTACTAGTTGTCATTTGAGAAAAGATGACGAGTCTCTACAAGTTGATCAAACTCTTTATAGGTCTATGATTGGTGGATTGTTGTATCCGACTACTTGTACACCTAACATTATGCATCAGGTATGTCTAGATACTAGACATTAAGCTAACTCTAAGCAATCTCATGAGAAATTTTTTAAAAGAATATTCAAATATTTGGAAGGGACTTTAGGTTATGGATTGTGGTATAAAAAGGATGGTGATTTCTCATTGAAGGCCTTTACTGATGTTGACTAGGGTGGTTGTGTGGATGACATAAGAAGTACTAGTGGTAGTGCATTTTAATTGGGAGATATATTGATCTCTTGGTTGAGTAAGAAGCAGGATTCGATATCCTTATCAACTATAATAGTTGAGTATATTGTTGCAGCATCTTTCTACACTCAAGTGATGTGGATTCAAAACAAATATTGAAGGATATCAAGGTGGTGTTTGATGAGCCTATTCCTATCATGTGTGATAACACTAGTGCTATAAATATTTCAAAGAATCTGGCGATACATTCAAGGATTAAACACATTTCTATCTAGTATCATTTCCTAAGAGAGAAGGTTGAAGAGAAAGAAATCAGACTGAAGTTGTTCCCATAATGGATCAGATTGTAAGAATTTTTACAAATGTACTTTCAATGGATGCATTTGGATATCTCAAGTAGAAGTTAGCAGTTATTGCCCCTCCTTCAAACTAGATGCATATGTTGGTGCATCTATCTAGGGGGATATTCAAGGTGTATATTTTTCCTCTTGGTTTGATGAGGTCTACACCTTAGGGGAGTAAGATGTTGTCTCGTTGTTACTCTCAGGGAGAGTAGGGAGCTTTTAGACATTGTTGAAAGTAAGAGAGAGGGAAGTGTATAATTAATAAAGAGAAAGAGGGATAAAACTATGCAGAGAGAAGAGAATGTAGATGTAGTGTTTGGTAAATTCCCTTTGACCTTTGTCCTTAATGTTAAGGGGGAGGGGGAGAATGTGTCAATACCAAGTGTTGTGTGAGTGTTGCCATAAATGTCAAAGGGGGAGATTGTTGGTAGTTGTCATTGATATCAACTCTTAGTTTGTGTGTTATTGAGTCCGATGTTGTCATAGCATACTATATCCATGTGGGCTCTAAACTGACCTTGAACTATTGGATCTACTCTAAAAACCCTCCTTTTTAGGCCTTCATTTGCTATATGAATAAAAAATCCACCTCTTGACTCTTGATTTGATCCTTGAATTGAGAGATGCCAACTTGCTTGCATTGAAATTGATGATCCCATGATCAAAGGACTTGTAAGTGAACCTAAAGTTTACTTAAGATTTATGAGGCGTAGACTTATCAAGGAATTTGAAAGATTTATGTTTTCTCTTTATTTCCATGATGGATGATGAGTCTACTAATAATTCAAACTTTTTGTTTATATTGAAGTTTGAATAACACTGCCTTCAATCCCTATCGTTGTTGCTTTGAACTTTGTAACAAACTTTTCCCCTTAGGTTTGAGATTGCCATTCCTTTGTATTAGATTTTCCATTGCTTTGACTGTTTCTAGGCAAATATGAATGTCTTATTGTTCCTTAAAACTTTTGTAGCATTGTTTCATTGTTCATTCTTAACTATCACTACACAAGATGTTGTCTTTCTTTCTACTTTATTTGATAGTGATCTTTGTTTAGTGCTTAATTGTCTTCTTTCTTTGCATTGACACTTTTGTCACCATTTTCTTCTCAACATGAGGATTGTCATCATATTCTTAAGAAATTCTATGTCTTGACCTCATTCTTCCATTGTCATCCTTTATATGAATGAGTTTGATGTGTTTTGTGATTGCTCATTGTTATTCTAGTAGGGTTTATCATTTGTTGTCTTCAAGTCTGAGACCATACTGTGATTTTGTTGTATGTAGACCTAACAGTCCTTTGTCATTGTCTATTTTCAAGACCTTCAAGATCCTTATATCTGTGAAATCTACTTTTGATCTTTGCATTTATTTTCTATCATAGTATTTTGTAAGGCTTTGACTGCAAACACTTAATTTGAAAATCTGATCTTGAGAAAAACTCATGTTATACTACCTTATCACTACCTCGCAGTCCTCTTGCCTTGGTCATTGGTCTCCTTAATTTTATCATCTTTGATTGAATGCTTATTATGATGAAATATTACCATCAAAATAAACTTGAATATACACATTTACTGCCAACCATAACTGGATAGACTCCATTTACACCTATTAGTGCTTCTAAGATCCTTGCTGAGACTTATATTGAGGACTATAAAAACTCCTTCGCTTGATCCTTGCATTTTTTCAATCTGAACAAGATAGAATTGAGATTGCTCTTTCCTCACTGTTTATTTGTTGTAACAATTCCCTTCTCTTAGGATTGATTTATTTTCTTTGCCCTTATTGAAACATATCCATTATACACTACTATCATTCCCTTGCCATTCATTATGGTGGATGCTCTATTACTGATCAAACTATGATGGGGATAAAGAAAATAAAACCCTATAAAATTATTCCACTTTATCTTTGGCCTTTGGAAGTCACATGACCATCTACTTGTTTTTTCCTTGGATTTCAAATTTGTCCTATGGGGTTGTCATTCTCTTCTTTGTCTGAGTGCCAAATTTCACTATCTTACTTATGATAGTGTCCTTAAAAATGCATCTCTAGTCATTATGAGTTCTTGATTTCATTTATCTTTGACAGTTGAAGAGAAACACAAAAATAATGACCAATGATTGCATTCTCACTTATTGTACCTTAGGGTTGATGACTATCTTTTTGAACTTTGGACTATCATTTTGGTGTAGTGGCTGCCATTTATTGCCTTTTTTTTATTAACAAACCTCCCTACCCACATATTACTATCTGTAGCGTCCTAAAATTGCGACACTTGCAATTTTGACTGCATTTCGGTCTTCACGATGGCGACGCAACACAGAACCTAAATGGAGACCCCGAAACTTGTCCACGACACCAAAAACTGCATTTTCTTGCACCCTGGCCTGAACCTCCTTTGCACCCTGCTGTCCCGGGAGGTGGCACCAGAGCGCCCAGCGCCCTGGTCCTTCAAGACCAGGGCGCCCAGCGCCTTGGTCCCCCAGGACCATGGCGCCCAGCGCCCTGGTCCCTGGCCCTATTTTGGGCCCGGTCTCCTATGGGACTTCGGGTCTTTTTGTTTGCAAATTGGAAAATATCATTTCCTGGTCGGCCTAAGGTCGGGAAAATCAGTCTATTAACCCTAATTGGCAAGTATATAAACTACATTTTCCTCTCTCATTTGGGGAGAAAAAAAAAAGGGTGGAAAGCAATATTCAAATACTCAAGCATTCAAGCATTCAAGCATTCAAATATTCCTTCAAGCAATTGATCATTCCAAGTCTCCATTCAAGGCTAAGTGTTGCATTCAAGACAAGGATTCAACCATCGAAGAGGAGATCACATACTACAACATACAACATACAACATACAACATACAACATACAACATACAACATACAACAACATCTATACCTTCGCACATAAGGATACAAACATCCTTACAACAAGGTATTAGTACTTGTTTTACATTACAAACATTTACATTTACAACATTTCTCATTTCTTGGTTAATTCCAAAACCGGGGTTTGACCTAAAGGCAAACCCCTAATCCCTAACCCCCCAATCGTCTTCGCTTTTCTGTGTGTAGGTTGCAGGTACGCGGCTGAAATTGAAGATCTGGAATCCTTGTGCAGAGACGAACAGATCCCCCTTCGTTTCGTGGATTTTTCGGAGGACCGTGTGCACGCCGGGCGCCATCGTCCTGTCAACTTTTGCTCAAATTTGCAGGATAGTGCCGTATCAACATTCTACTGCTAATTCCAGGTCCGCAGCTTCATCCTATATCCCTATCTCAGTTTATAAGCGAATCTTTCTCACTTTCTATGTATTCCTAGCTTGATCATTCTATGCACATTCTTTACAAAAGAGGGTAGCCTTGCTGTCTTAACCCTTGAAACTCATTTAGAATCCAATCTTGCATTGTGTGGGATTGGATCTTGTGGGTTTCAACCCCTCTTTTGAATGTAAAGTCTCCTTAAGTGAAAACCATCAACCCTAGCAACCTCCCTTCTCTCTCCTTGGAGTTGGAAGAGGGGAGAGCAACTAGGGTTCGATCAATTTTCCGCTTTACACTATCCAAACTCAAAATTCAGGCCTAACATCATGATTGTCCTTACTGTCCATGTTTTGCATACTGTTTCATGCTATTCCTTACAAACATATCTCAAATTACTGTTAATATTGTCATCTTTGCTTTCTTTCCAATCAATGGGCCACCATGCTTTGACTTATTCTTGGACTACTATTTAGTCTTGTTCTAGATGATTTATTTTTTATTTGTATCTATATTATCATTCTAAGACTATTCTCTAAGATATTGGGCCTTCATGGGTTGGCTTATGGTTTTATAGTGAATAAAATACATGATCAAAGACATTCCATCACTACTTTAAGCCTAAAAAGTGACTGTATTAACCTTTGTAGGACTGTATTCCTTTAAATACATTTGATTATTCACTCTCTCTAACCTACTGTTGTTCTTCACTATCTACAAAGGTTGCATTTCATTCCACTGTCAACATATATGATTGTCTAATACAAACTATCAAGCATTCTTTCCTTTAGTGGTTAGACTGTGAAAGATGTGGGACCATGGTTTGGAACATGCGAAACACAATAAAGCCCTTTTCTACAACAAGATTGTCATTATTTTCTAGGCTCTTGGTAGGCTTATCTGACTTTGTCTCTGATATGTAGCATTTATCTTTTTTGAAAATAGGTGGCTTTTAGCTTGTATAGACCATGTTTTTGAAGTTTTGACATTGATCTCTTGTGCTTATGACTCCAAAAACCTTTTATCTTGTCGTTCTTTGATCACCACATTCTCTATCAAAACAAAACTACTCTTAATTGGTCATGAAGTCTTTTGCCCCTTTATCTTGAATGCTATGAACTTTTATTGATTTGTCCAATATGGGTCATTATGACTACTCTTAATATTTGTAGTAGACTTGTTTATGATGATTGATTTCCTTTTAAATATCTATGTGTGGTAGCCATGACACTTATAAAATAATGAAGAAAGAGCTCTGCTCATCAAAATGAAAAAATAACATGCCTATGACAAAACCTCACATGCAAGATGCCCTTCTAGCATGAATATACAAATATCTTTGAAAGATACAAAAATAAGCTTGGTTTCTTTGTAAAGTATGGGTCTGAAACCCCACCTCAAAGTGGGTCTTCATGATATCTTATTCTTTGACCATTTTCTAAAGTCTTAGTGTTACCCTTTACGTATTTGGAATTTTGTATGATCAACTAAGTGTCTCTTGGATTCTCCCTGGGGATATGACAGGTATGTGAAAGATTTGCACACAACTCCACCTCTCCAAAAAATCCATGAACACAATGAATGCATAAAACTGAGAGAAAACTCAATGAAAGACTCTAGGAAACCCTAAAACCACATGATACTTTGACAAGACTTTGAGTTTTTAATTCTCATTTACCTCTTTTTGCCAAAAAGACTTAATTTCTTTTACATGGAATAAGGCTTTAACACCTTTTTTAAAAAAAAAATACTATTAAATACTTTATTTATTTTGACAATATAACTTTAAAGACACTTGAAATAACTTTTTTTCTCTTGTTTTAGATACTTATAGATCTTTTGAACTTTTATATTGGACTAACAACTTAGTGTAAGGATATTTCTGTTGGTATTTTGGTATGGTTTTGTCATTGATGTCAACACCTACTAAAACACTAGCACTTTGGAGATCCAGCAACATTCACCGATAGGCAAGTAACTATTGCATAGTTACTAGTATATGGTACACTGATAGGATATAATGATCACCGACACTTGGGATGACATGGAAAACACTTGGTAATATCAAAGACATCGTGTGGACATCTTGTCTTAATGAATTGATCATTGGTATATTCATATTTGCATATTTGCTTTTACCGACAAATAGGTCTAGGGTTATCTAGGGTTACACTGACAAGTTTATCTTTTCCAGATCAACATGGCACGCTATGGAGATGATTAATTATTGTTGTAAATGCATTAAGACGACATGTTCAATCAGTTATTGCATCCGATATTGTATTATTTGTAAAATGATTTTATTGTAATATCTTGTAGAGCCGACCTACTAAAATTGGTCTTAGGTTATGGTATAAATGTAAGATTTTATTTGTAAGATCAAATGTGGAATGCGAAGAAGGTTTTTGTGAAGGTATATGTGAGATTAAGTAGAGAAATACACACAGACATCATTTGAAGGTGAAGCTAGGTTTTTGTGAAAGCATATCAGCATTAGATTAAGCAGAGAAATACACATAGACATCATTTGAAGGTGAAGCTAGGTTTTTGTGAAAGCATATCAGCATTACACCAGTACTGAATCCAACATATGAAGATGCTATTTTGAGTAGTACATTCTTATTGGATTTAACCATCCAATTGTAGTCAGTGTGACTCCCATTTTGTGATTGAGCAGTGAGCTCTAGGCGGTTGGCCTTTCTGCATGTGCAGACCCCATTTATGTATGTTGGGACAAATGGTGTCTCAACCTTGCATTTATGTGAGGTTACTATTTATAGTAAGTTTTCATTTGAGCACTAAATGGTGCGAAACTCTCCCTGAAGCTTCTGGTTGGCTAGATAAGCATTCCGGTAAAGTTGCGTCGCAAGGTCACAACTAGTTTTGAAGATATTAAAGTTTTCGTCTTAGAGGGGTGCAATAAAATGTTTAAACTTAATTTTAGGGGCTTTAGAGGCTCCGAAATGCCCTGAAAAGTGGCCGTAACCGGTGCAGCGGGTTACGAGGTGATAGAGCACTTCGCGAGCTTTTCGGCGCTTCAAACGGTTCGTCAATCGGACACCCGGTTCTCAAGTTATGGCCTCCGGAAGTTTGTACTCCTGAAATAGGAAAAAATAATTTGTATCGGATACATAAATGAGCTGTAAAAGGGAGCGACACGTGTTCATGTGTGCTTTAACATGTCATAGAGAATCTAGAAGGGAGATAAGGTCGGCTACACCTTATTGGGTGGTTTTAGCCCATGGTTTTGTAATACCGTTTGACGGTTTCTTGTATTGTATCTCCTATTTATGAGGTGTGTGAGATAGAGGTTGTGTGTAAGAGTCCTATGGCTATTGAGTTGCCTCTGAATCTTTGATTAGTGGTACTCTTGCGAAGAGCTTGCTCTGCAAGTATGTTGTAATCTGTTTTTGATTGCTGAATAAAATATTGAGCTGCTTTTGGAGTGTGGGGTTTTTCTCCCGAAAGGGTTTTCCCCACGTAAATCACTGTGTTGTGGTATGAATGCTATTATATCTATTTCTATTTTCTGTAACTGTTGTAATGATCTGAAAAAGTTTTGCATTACCCTCCTCTCAAGGTTAGTGTAGGAAGTTGTTTCCGCTACTTAACTTCCTTACAATGTACACTTACTATCTGCAGTAGTATCATCTGATTGTGGGTAAGGTGTCCCACCATGGTTTTTCCCATTACAGGGTTTCCACATACAAATAATGGTGTTATGTGTTGTGGATGACTTTGTGTTTATGTTTCATGCACTAATCTTTACCGGTATAGCAATTAACTGTTAAAACTGTCTACCGACATACTTAACTGGTTTACCGGTATTAAGCATTAAGTTGGTTAAGTTTTTTTTGGTTTGAATTTATTTGACAACCGATTCACCCCCCACCCCCTCTTAGTTGTCTCTGGGACCCAACAATTGGTATCAGAGCTTAGTCCTCTTTTTGCAGAAGTTTAACAACTTGAGGAGATCCAATGTCTACTAATTATTTCAGGAAGGACAGTCCTAAACTTGATGGAACCAACTATGGCATATGGAAGATCAGAATGGAGACACATCTAAATTGCATTAGAAAAGACAACTGAGAAATTACAAAGAATGGTTATACTACTGTTGTACCAGGTCAGTCTAGTCCAGCTAACTTGACAAAAGATGAGGAGAATGATTGCAAAGCAAGAGAAGCACTTTTGAACGCATTATCAGATCAACAAATCATGGGATTATTAGAAAGATCAACTGCTAATGCTATTTGGGATCATTTGGAAACACTGAATGAAGGAGACTCCACAGTCAAAATTAAAAAACTTGAAAGCTTCCGGGTCAAGTATGAACATCTGAAAATGGAAGAAGATGAAAGGATTTTTGCTTTTATGGAAAGAGTAAATGAAATTGTTTTGGGTATTAAATGTTGTGGAGGAACCTTAAGTGAAGATGAAATTGTTTGAAAAGTTTTAAGAGGATTGCCACCGGCATATAAAATGAAGGTTACTACTATAAATGTGTTAAGAACAATGCCTAATACATCAGTTACTAGGGATACATTGATTGGAAAACTTTCAACTTTTGAAATTGAAGAATTTGGTCCTGTTGCTACTATTAAGATAGATTTGGCCTTTAAAGCATCAACATCATTTGCTCCATCATTTGACAAATCTGATTGGAAAACCTTTTATGCAAGAGAACTTGAAGAAAGTAGGAAAGAACTTGAAGAACTTGAAGAACTTGAAGCACTATTTGCGAGGAAAATGCCTAAAGGTCTAGTTGGAAGTAAGTATGAAGGTAAAGCACCCTTTAAATGTTTTAACTGCAATAAGATCGATCATATGGCTTCAAGATGCCCTGATAGACATGCTAGACTAAGAGAAGAAGCTAGAAGAACATACAAGCCTAATCCTGAATATCAAAGATACAGATTTAAGAAGAATAAAGACAAATCTCGTTACATTGCTGATGAAGGTGTGACTAATGATTCTAATGAAGATTCGACAGACAATGGATGGGTTTTTGTTGCTATAACTGAAGATCAACTGGCACCTGCAATGCAACCAGTAGAACAAGACCTATCAGCTAAAGTTGAAGTAAAGGATGAATGGATCATTGATTCTAGATGCTCACATCATATGATAGGAGATAAAGGTAAATTCTTGAACTTTCAAGAATATAATGGCGGTTTAGTAAGATTTGGAGATGACAAAGCTTGTCAGATCAAAGGTAAGGGTTCAATATCTCTTGAAGGTAAGCATAACACTGACAATGTCTACTATGTTGAAGGATTAAAGAATAATCTTTTGAGTGTTGGTCAATTAGTTGAGAAAGGATTTCAGTTACAATTTAAGAATGGAAAATGCAAAATCATGAATAGAACTAGATTAGAAATTGCAACCAGTAATTAGACTAGAGATAATATCTTTCATTTGAATAACAGTGAAAAGACATGCTTGATTGCACATATAGATGAAAGTTGGTTATGACATAAGAGACTCTGTGATGTAAACTTTGATTGCATGGTAAAGATTAGTACTACTAAGGTAGTTAGAGATCTACCTAAAATTGTTAAACCTCACAATACAATATGTAAGGAATGTCAATTTGGAAAACAAGTTAGAGTTAGTTTCAAAAGTATTCCAGAGAAATCTAATAATGCTCTTGATTTGATTCACACTGATTTATGTGGTCCAGCCAGAACTAAAAGCTTACAAGGTGATAGATATTTCATGCTAATTATTGATGACTATTCTAGAATGTGTTGGGTTACTTTTCTCAGAGAAAAATCAGAAGCACTTGGAAAGTTCAAACTGTTCAAAGCAATGATTGAAAATGAAATGGGTAAGAAAATCAAATGTCTAAGATCAGATCAAGGAGGAGAATTTACATCTAAGGAATTTAATACATTATGTGAAGTAAATGGAATCAAAAGACAACTATCAGCACCTCTAACACCACAACAGAATGGAGTTGTTGAAAGGAAAAACAAAACTATCTTGGATGCAACAAGAAGTATGTTATCCGAAGAAAACCTACCACATGTATATTGGAGAGAAGCAATCAGTACAATGGTCTATAAATTCAACAAAGTTCACATCAAAGGTGAAACCGGTAAGACCCCTCATGAACTATGGTTTGGTAATACTCCTACTCTTAAGTATTTCAGAATTTTTGGAAGTAAATGTTATATCAGAAGAGATGAGTATATTGGAAAATTTGATCCTAGAAGTGATGAAGGAATATTTCTTGGTTATTCATCTAAGAGCAAAGCATATAGATGTTTTAACAAAAGATTGCAGAAAATTGTTGAGAGCACAAATGTAAAGATTGATGAACAATTCAGAGGAACTTCAAGGTATATAGACTCTGAACCGGCAACAAAATTTTTGACAAATGAACCTACACTGAATCCACCGGTATAGAATGAAGATCCAGTTACCCTAGTATCATCTAAGGATTCCACAGTAATTGAGGAACAACAACAAACAAAGACACCTCGGTATGTAAGATTGAATCATTCTGAAGATTAAATAATTTGAAACAAGTTTAAAGGAGTTATGACAAGAGGAAGATTGGCAAATGAAGAGGTATGTCTTATTTCTCAAATTGAACCATCATCAATTAATGAGGCATGTGAAGATAAATTTTGGATTAAAGCTATGGAAGAAGAATTAGAACAAATTGAGAAAAATAACACTTGGACATTAGTTCCCCGGCCTAAAGATAAAAATGTAATTGGAACCAAATGGGTATTCAGAAACAAACTTAATGAAGATGGTAAGGTTGTTAGAAATAAAACAAGACTAGTGTGTAAGGGATACTATCAAAAGGAAAGAGTTGATTACAATGAAACCTTTGCACCAGTAGCTAGAATTGAGGCAGTCAAATTATTTTTGGCTTTTGCAGCACACAAGAACTACAAAGTTGATCAAATGGATATTAAATGTGCATTTTTGAATGGAGATCTTGAAGAGGATGTCTATATTGAACAACCTAATGGATTTTCTTTGATAGATGACAATGATATGGTTTGCAGGTTAAGAAAAGCTTTGTATGGATTAAAACAAGCTCCAAGAGCTTGGTATGCAAGATTGGATAAGTATCTTTTGAAGATTGGTTTTACTAAAGGAAATGCAGACATCAATTTATATTACAAAATAACTAATGATGACATCTTGATTATAGAAGTATTTGTTGATGATATAATCTTTGGAGGAGAAGACAGATTATGTAAGGAATTTTCTATTAAAATGCAGCAAGAATTTGTAATGTCTATGATTGGAGAAATAAAATTCATTTTAGGATTGCAGATTTCACAGACTGATAAAGGTATATTCTTGAGTCAATCCAAATACTTAAAAGAGTTACTAAAGAAATTTGGAATGAAGAACTCTAAACTGGTAAGCACACCTATGACAACAAATGACAAATTATCACAAAGGGATGAATCTACACCTGTTAATCCAACTAGATACAAATCTATGATAGGAGGTTTACTGTATTTGACACAAACTAGACCTGATATTATGAATGCAATATGTATTGTTTCAAGATTTCAAAGTAATCCTAGAGAAAATCATGAATCAACAGTAAAAAGGATTTTCTGGTACTTACAAGGCACTATAAATCTTGGATTATGGTACCCCAGAGATGAAAATTTTGATCTATGTGCATACACAAATGCAAATTGGGTAGGAGATGTGGATGATAGAAAAACCACCACCAATGGAGCATTCTTTCTTGGAAACATATTAGTTTCTTGGTTGAGTAAGAAACAAAGTTGTACATCTTTATCAACAATAGAATCAGAATATGTTGTGGCAACAACTAACTGTACACAGGTACTATGGCTTAAGCAAATGTTGAAATACATAAAGGTAAAATGCAAGGAACCTATAACTATCTATTGTGATAACACTGCAGCAATTGATATATCTAAGAATCTGGTACTACATTCTAAAACCAAACATGTATCTATCAAACTGGATTTTCTAAGGGAAAAGTTGAAGCAAAAAAAATAATACTGGTTTTTGTGAATACTAAAGAGCAGATTGCAGATATCTTTACTAAACCTCTACCTAAGGAGACTTTTGAATATCTCAAAGATCAGCTTGGGGTCATACCCCCACCGGTAGAGACTTAGACAGTTGATGATTATCATCAACCAATAGAATTAACAGACAAATCTTTTAGTCTGGTTCTTGATGGGAAGCTACTTCTTAGGGGGAGTAGTTGGTAAATTGAATTGATTGGTATTTTGTATATGAACTTGGTTTTGTTGTAACTTTGGCATTTGATGTCAAAGGGGGAGAGATTGGTATGGAAAAAATTTGAAAAAGACAAGGAAAACACATGTTCCTCCCAGGGGGAGAGATTGTTGTTTGGGAGAGATTATTACTCTCTGTATCTGTATTTTGATTTCTGGTTATGATCTTTATGAAGATTGTTGGTTTTTGGTACTTTGCATTTCTGTTTTGGCACTTTGATGGTTTTTCCATCTTGTGTTGCCATCAATGCCAAAGGGGGAGATTGTTGGTATTTTGGTATGGTTTTTTCATTAATGTCAACACCTACTAAAACACTAGCACTTTGGAGATCCAACAACATTCACCGACAGGCAAGTAACTATTGCATAGTTACTGGGATATGGTACACCGACAGGATATAATGATCATCGACACTTGGAATGACATGGAAAACACTTGGTAATATCGAAGACATCGTGTGTACATCTTGTCTTAATGAATTGATCATTGGTATATTCATATTTGCATATTTGCTTTTACCAGCAAATAGGTCCAGGGTTATCTAGGGTTACACCGACAAGTTTATCTTTTCTAGATCAGCATGGCACACTATGGAGATGATTAATTATTGTTGTAAATGCATTAAGCCGACATGTTCAATCAGTTATTGCATCGGATATTGTATTATTTGTAAAATGATTTTATTGTAATCTCTTGTAGAGCCGACCTACTAAAATTGGTCTTAGGTTATGGTATAAATGTAAGATTTTATTTGTAAGATCAAATGTGGAATGCGAAGAAGGTTTTTGTCAAGGTATATGCGAGATTAAGTACAACAATACACACAGACATCATTTGAAGGTGAAGCTAGGTTTTTGTGAAAGCATATCAGCATTACACCGATACTGAATCCAGCATATGAAGATGCTATTTTGAGTAGTACATTCTTATTGGATTTAACCATCCAATTGTAATCAGTGTGACTCCCATTTTGTGATTGAGCAGTAAGCTCTAGGCAGTTGGCCTTTCTGCATGTGCAGACCCCATTTATGTACACTTACTATCTGCAGTAGTATCATCTGATTGTGGGTAAGGTTTCCCATCGTGGTTTTTCCCCTTACAGGGTTTCCATGTACAAATACTGGTGTTATGTGTTGTGGATGACTTTGTTTTTGGTTTGAATTTATTTGAGAATTGATTCACCCCCCCCCTCCCCCCCCCCCCCTCTCAGTTGTCTTTGGGACCTAAAAATTTCTAGTATGTGAGGAAAAAATGGGTAACATTTTAGTGACCTACTAGGGGTGTTTGCTTGCTAAACATCAAGAATCATTATCCTTAGCATCTATTAGGCATAGGAATATTAACACTTGACTTGAAATAAAATCATATCAAATTTAGACACTATTGTTAGAACCATTGAACAACAGGGATTTCCTACAAACTAAGCCTAAAAATTATGCAACAATTGGAGAAAGGAGATAACTAAACTGAAACATGTGTAATAGTACTTAGAGGAATGAAAAAACCTACTATACCCTACTCTAACCAATCAACCATTAAGGTTTCAAACAAATCCATTCAATGATTGGTTAAAATAACTTCCTTTTCTCATCAACAAAAAATGAGTTACATGCTTTTGAAACACTGAAAAGATATGAAAGATGGTTGTAAATACAAGCAACTACTACAACATGTCTTGAAATTTATAGGCAAGATCACATACCCTTTGGTTTTGTCCAAACATATTACTGGTTTGGAGTGCATATGTAGGTTGGATCTGTTGTTATTCACCATCAATTTCATGCTTGGACTCTATTTTTGAAAGATCCCTGAGTGGGCATCCTCTTGAGATGCTCATCTTTGGATTTTCTCTGTTGGTTTCTCTTTTATCAATCATCTCCTCAACCACAATACCAAATTGATTAGAAACATTCAGCTCATGTGAAACAATAGAAAGGGTAAATGTTTCATCTAGTTGATAATGTTGATCACAAGCCTCTTTTTTCAAAGGTGTAAAGTTGTTATCAAGATTAGAGAAAGAATCTTCAATGTACTTGAGAATATGTTCTCATCGTGATCAACCTCATCATACAAATTATTCTCTAACACACTCTCGATTGATCTATTTGAACAAGTTTTGCATCCATTCCAACCTTTAAACCTTCCAAAATAAGCTTGTTCTCATTTTCTTCCTCATGGATGAACACCCTGTCAATGTAACTTTAATTCTCTTGCTGATCATAACTTGCCAAATTTTTTAGTTCAGATATATTCTCTTTATTATTACTAACAAATAAGGGAAGCTCAACAAATAAATCAACTTGAACCTGAGGATCAACAACTATTTCCTTAACAATACCCTACCGCTCCTTATTTGCTTCTTCTAAAGATGAATGTTTGACGTCAAAACTTGACACAAATAACTCAAGATCATTCCAAAATAAGTCCTCCCCATCATCCTTTTTTATTTTCTGTGAGAGAGGTTTCTTTGCTTCCTGAAGACAATTCTCTTGTACAATCAAATCATCAATGTTTTTATCACTCTTTTTGATCTGAGTTGTATTTTCTTCAACATTCACAAAACTTGGAAAATAATCAAACACATTAGAAAGAACTTGAAAATCTCTATAACCTATCATTTTGAATCTACAACCTCATCTATCTCTTGTAAGTGATAGGATATGTTATGTTGTTTATCATATGCACATATATCAACAGGTATGAGATCCCTCCTTTTCTCTACAAATACCTCCTTTTCTTTCTCATTAAATTGATTAGCTTAAGAACCAAAGAGTTCATCTTGGAATAGGCAAAGAAAAAAATGTTGTTCAAAGTGGCTTTGTTGCGACTCTTGAGGTTGAACAAGTCTTGGGGAAGACTGTTCATGAGGAATTGACTGATTATGTTCAAGTAGAGAGTCTTGCAAAGGATGAAACTTTCTAAAACTTGGAAATGCATACTCGTGAACTTATTCTTCATAAAATGGAATTGGAAAATAAAGTGTTGAATGGGCTTCTTGAATAGGTTCCTCAAAAGGTTTTTCTTGACATGAAGGAAGGTTCCTAAAAATTGAAATTTTGCATTTGGGAGATTTAGGAGACTCACCTTTTCTAAATCTCTCTATCTTTCAACCTCATCATATTTCCTTTTAAAGTATGAGGCCATATCTTTTAAGATCATCGTATCAATACTCTGAAGCCAAGTACTCTCATATTTAGGTTGCCAAGGGGCTTGAGTAGGGGTGGGTGGGAGGTAAGCATGATAAGAATGATGGTTAGTTATTGTAGCAGGGTTCTCTAAGATAAAACCAACAACATTTCCAGTCTAGTATAGATTATATGAAGTCTCAGAAGCTAGATTTTTGTTTAAGGATGGAAAACATAGTTTCCTTGATGATTCGTCATTATAGGGTATTGAAATAAGTTAGAAATTTATTCAAAAATGCTTTGAAAATAAGACATGCTTCTTAAAAAATATATCATACCAACACTTAGACTGCTTGAACTAGTAGAACAAAACTTAGAGTAGCCATAGTGTTGAAAAAAACTGCCTGCAAAGGCTAAAATTGTTGATAACACACTAAATACCAACAAATTGATGGGATAAATTGAAGCGAAGACATTCAATTGTGTCCCACCAAGTGTGCCAAAAATTATTGTCACAAATGATTGTGCCCAACTACTCAAGCTTTGAAGCTCAACAATCCGATGCAACATGAAAACACCTTCAAGCCTATTGGTTGCTTATAACAAAGGTGAATCTCCAAACTATGGGATGGTTCCCTTTAGAAAACCTCCTAAAACTACTAGAATTTACCTAGGAAAAGAGATAGAAATATTGCTTGAACTAAAAAATACAACTATCAGGAGGTGAAACCCTAACTCATAATATCACTATAAAAATAAGGTTTAATATTTCACAATTTAGTTCCATAATCATGCAACAAATAAATATTTCACAAGGAGGATTCAATTTTAATGTTGCTTGAAGGAAAACCATTTTCTTTCACAACATTTAACTCACTAAAATCAAATATCACATCTCATAACCTATATCAAACATGATCTTTTTTGTTTTAATAGTATTCTGAATGAGACAAAATCAAGAATTCATAGATAAGTTACAAGAGTTTCATCAAATCACCCATCCATAAAACCAAAACAAAAAAATTGTGAGAAGGAAACACTACTTCTTTATCAAAAAATAAAGGAATTTCTATTGTTACAAATATGAAAGTGTAGACACCTAAAAATGTCTCATTAATTCTACACTAATTATTCATCTATTTAATTAAGTAATTCTTTAATTATTTGATTAAATTAAATATTTCTTCTAATCAGAATATTTAACATTTCTAATTATCGAATTTCTATCATTTCATCATTTAATCAATTAACCCTTTTCTAAATATAAATTAAATATCAATTATTTAATTAATTGTGTCATTTTCTTTAGTTAAATAATCTTTATTATTTAATTAATTCAATTCCTATGATTAAATAATTTCATTTAAATTATTTAATTAATTATTTAATTCTTCCAATCCCAAATTCTAATTCCAATTAATTCCATCTAATTTCATGTCATTTTCCCCAAATTCGAATTTCACTTAATTCCAATTAATTTCATTTCTTCCAAATTCATATTTCACCAAATCTGAATTTTAGTTAATTTCATGTGCATTTCAGCATTTGAAAGTCCAAATTCAATTCCAAATTGAAAATAAAAATCAAATTCAATTTCAAAATCCTACAACACATGCTAAAATCAGAATTGATTGATGAAATCAGTTATCTAATTGGTTAGCTCAATTAACTCATCAATCACCCTTTTTAACTCTCAATCACCTTTTTTGACTGATCAATTAATCCACTTATCTCTCCAATCAATTTAGTCACCTGATTCATCAACTCCATCAACTAGCTAGTCTATTCAGTCTACTAGTTAACCAATTCAGTTTACTCCTCAATCAATTATGTTAATAGATCAATCAAGTTCAGTTATCTGTCAATCAACACTTGAGTTCAAATTCTCACCTCTTTTGTGTTGAAAATCTATAAATTCAACCTCTTTTCTTAATTCAAGCTAGAGAATCACAGTCCTCAAAGTTATTGTCCATCTTATGCAGGAAATCAGTGCAATACCTGAGAGCCACCTACACCAACAATAATGAAGAAGAATAATGGAAGCACAAGTGGAGAATATGGAGTTTTAATTTAGTTTAATCTTTCTATTTATATCATTTATTTCATTGTATTGTGTTTAAAATCAATTTAATTAGTTAAGGATTTTGTGATTCGTCCTTTCAGTCTAATTAGCTTGGATTTGATGATTTCAAACATGAGAACAAAAAGTATCTCTGAAAATTGAAAATAATTTCCTAAAAATGAGTTACAATGCTTCTTGTTGCTGATATGACAAGAAAAAGAAAGAACTAGAAGAGAAAAGAAGAAAAAAAGAAGCTAAATGAAAGAAGAAGATGCATTCTTGACTAATAGATACATATGAGATGAATTCCTGCTCTGACTCTTGAACTTAGCTCTAAATGGTAATATCCTTTCTTGATTCTATCTCCAATTTTTCATGGTAGAGTTCCTTGGGTCAAATGTGATCCAAAATCATACAAAATATTCCTCAAAATTGACCCAAACTGATGTTTGGTGGGGTCAAAACTTTCCTTAACTCATAACTTATCCATGTGGGCTCTAAACTGATCTTGAACTACTGGATTTTCTCTAACCCCCCCTCCCCCGCCTTTTTAGGCCTTCAACTAGTGTATTAATCAAAACTCCACCTCTTGACTCTTGAACTGATCCTTGAATTGAGAGATGTCAACTTGCTTGCATTGAACCTGATGATCCCATGATCAAGGGCTTGTAAGTGAACCTAAAGTTTACTTAAGCTTTATGAAGTGTAGACTTATCAAGGAGTTAGAAAGATTTATATTTACTCTTTAATTCCATGATGGATGATGAGTCTAATGACAATTCAAACTTGTTGTTTATACTGAAGTTTGAATATCACCACCTGTATGGTGGAAAAGTGCGCGAATAAAACTTAAAATGTGAAAATTTAGTTAATACTAGTCCACACACACACACAGGACTTCTTGATGCAAGCTATGGAGTAACGTAGTTTTACTCAGCTTCCCAAGGAGGGTCCCATGGTTCTCTATCTCACAATGTCCCTCAAACCAATGTTTTTGCTCTCAGATTACTGAGCAAAATGGTTTAGGGATGGCAAATATGAGAACGAGAGATGCTTTTTTAGATTTTAGTATGAGATGGATGTTAAGCTAGGTATGATTCTAAAATGCAATAAACTAAATGATAAGATGACAAGATTAGTATGAATACTATCCTAGCATACAATATTTAGTCTATGATTCAGCTAAAATGATAAACAAATTATTCTAAACATGCATATTTAGTCTACTTCCTGATTTAAAGAGAGGCTAAATGATGAGCATAAAGATGATATTAAAGCTTGAAAGAATTTGAGCATAAGTGTAATGCTTCAAATTTGGAAGATGATTGTTTTTTTGAATGGAGGAATGAGAGCTCTATTTATAGCACAAACAGGGCAATGGATGGTTAGGATTGAAAGGTTTAATCAAGGGCCAAGTTTGAAAGTTGGGGATCCATGTGCACAATTTGTACCAATAAAATAGTGACAAGTGTCAACACAGGATTAGGTTGAGAGAAGAGGTTGGAGGCATTAAAGGCCTGAGAAGACCTCATGGTTATCTAAAGGCTAAGGGTCAAGTCTAAATTAGGTTTACCCAATAGATTAAGATTTAATCCAAGAATAAATTTTTGTGCAAATGATTAAGAGATAATCATGGTCAAAGCATTAATGGCCTGATGAGACTCTTGGGTTGGGTAGAGGTTGAGTCAAAACAAATGTTTTAACCATGTGGGAGAGTTTGAATTAACCATTAATGGTTATTGGAGACTTTGGGGATTAAGTGGTTGAAGGTTGGAAGCCTTCAATGGTTTTCAAAGACTTTAAGGGTTTTGGTGGTTGAAGGTTGAAAACCTTCAATGGTTATCCAAGACTTTGGGCCATTTGAGAAGTGACCTCCCTTCGCTTAGGGATGTGACAAAGTTTAGAGGAGGGTTAGGTTAATTAGAATTGATTAGAAGATTCTAGAAGGGATTAGGAAGGGTTTTGGGATTTTGCAAGTGGATGGGGGGATAATAGGATTTAATTGAATTAAATGATTTAATTCAATTTGGTTATAATTTGGGAAATTAAATAAATTAGATTTATTCAATTTAGGGTAACTATTTAATGAAATTTGAATTTAATTAAAAGTGGCTAGGGGGATTTAATTGAATAAAATGATTTATTCATTAAATGGGTATAGTGAATTTTATTTAAATAAATTGAGTAATTTACTTAATAAAATAGAAGAATGTGGATAATTTAATTAAATTGGATTTAATTAAATAGGGAAATGAACATAAATGTGCATAGGGCTGAAAGGGTAGCTCTCAGGAAGGGTAGATTAGCGCGTAGATATGTTCTAGCGCATAAGATAGATCAGGTGGCGCAATGGAAGAAAAGAGTAGCGCGTAGACAGAGTCTAGCGCATAGGATAGATAGATTAGCGCGTAGGACAAGCAGCCTAGCGCATGGGTTTGTTTTAGCGCATTGAAGGTCTGTTTTAGCGCATCCGAAAAAATTTGCAGTTTTGGCCGAGGTGAAAAGTTGTGTTTTTGTGTGTCTGTCGCGTTTTTGATGCATTTATCCAAGATGAGTATTTGTATAACTTGTTTTGATGTGCAATTTTTCAAGTTATGTATAGATATCAAGCTGTTGTTTTGATCAGAATATGATGTATTTGCGTTGTCTGTTTCAAGTTCAATGTGTATGAAAGCCTGAGTTGTTTTACAAGCCGATATGGGTTGGAAACTTGAGTTGTTTTACAAGCTGATATGGGTGGGAAACTTGATTTGTTTTACAAGTTTATGTGATTGTGGTACTTGAGTTGTTTTACAAGTTTTGATATGGTTTTTGAGAACTTGAGTTGTTTTACAAGTTGATATGAAATGATAGGATGTTGAACTTTGTTTGTAGATGAGCAAATTGTTTCATGTTTTTGATGTAAGTTTTATTTTGATATCTTTGTGTTGATGTGGAAACTGATATTGGATATGTTTTGTTTGTTGACAGGAGCGATTGGGTATTGTGCAGTCGAGGGAGAGATTCCCGAGACCATGGACGCTGATACCACGTCTGTCACATACAGATTTGGATATTATAGAGAGATATGGATTGACCTCGCTTCTTGATATGCCTCGGTTCACTGTGAACCGGGGGCTTTTGACATCATTGGCAGAGAGGTGGCACAGTGATACGAACACCTTTCATTTTGCCACTGGAGAGATGACAGTGACACCGGAGGATTGCTACCGGATTTTGCTTATTCCTGTGGTAGGAGCCATTTTACCTTATGAGCAGTTAGAGGAGGGCGGCAAGAAGGCACTGCGCCGTATATTTCATGATGAGAGTGTCTGTGGCTATGAGATCCCCTGGCAGGAGTTTTTGGATCTGGATTATGCACCGCTGCCATCTGTATTGGCAGGATTTATTGGGGGATTCCTTTATCCTGATCGCAGGTCAAAGGGATTTTTAGTAGGATGGGGGCTGGTCTTAGAGTAGATGGTTACACAGGGTCGGAGATTTGCGTGGGGGTCAGCGATGTTGGCCCATCTTTACAGGAGCCTGCATGAGGTAGTATACTTCTGTTATGGGAGCTTATCAGCGGGTGTCACCCTATTACAGGTATGGTGCTGGGAGCACATTCCAGTAGCGAGGCCACTGGCAGATAGAGACAGGCCCGTAGGTGCAGCATATGCCTATGGGTACAGAGGCCTAGTTGTCCAGCGTAAGCTGGGCAAACTAGAGCACTGGAGGAGAGTGTTTGATGATATAGATACGATCACCTAGAGACCGTATACAGATTGCGAGGTGTGGGCGGAGGACGGGATAGAGATGCCTTTTGTTTTCATGACGAGGTATCTGATTGGGAGGACTCCGTTCGTCATTGAGCGGTTTTTGGTGACCCAAGTTTTGCGGCAGTTCGGGCGGCAGCAGGGGATTCCGCAGGGAGCGTGCTTGTATGCACGACGACAGCAGGATGTGGCCGATTGGGGGCCAACTATTGATAGTGCCATGGCCATAGAGGAGTTCACAGGGTTGGCAGGACAGATCTGGGATTATGCCCCAGAGATACAGGATGCAGGGATGACTGACGAGTTCGCTCGTTTGTTTGCGGTGCGGGCAGTAGCGAGGATCTCGGATCCAGAGGAGATGAGGCCAGCCTTTGATTCAGATGGCGAGGAGGGGGGAGATGAGGGGGATGATGGAGATGACGGGGATGATGGAGGAGGTAGAGGAGCCAGAGGGAGGCGGGGTGGTAGAGGTGTGGAGAGAGCTGTACGGCAGGGGAGGATTGAGAGAGGGAGAGGAGGATTGGCTATTGGAGCCGGGAAAGAGGGGAGGGTGACGGAGGTGTTAGCTGCAGTGGGGGGTGAGGAGGAGGTGGTGAGACCAGCATAGAGGAGGAGGGTAGATATACTCCCACCTCCTGTACCTAGGACAGGCCGAGTGGGAGGGGTGGCGCCAGCACAGGTACCGCTGCGGGTTCGAGTTCCAGGACATGTAGAGGATGCACAGATCCGAACCTTGCAGATTACTGTTCAGTAGCTGCAGGCACAAATTTTGACATATCAGCGACAGATCTCGCAGTTGACCGCTGAGAGAGATACGGAGATAGAGCGGCGGGGTCGAGCAGAGGAGGCTTTAGCGACTGTACAGAGAGCAGCGGCGGGTGGTCCGTTGAGAGACACCCTTAGGGAGCTGACACGGAGTGTCCAGGAGGCGGAGTATTACAGGCGGCACTATGAGGCTGCAGTACCTAGAGATCGGCGAGTGGAGAGCTTTACACAGTCGAGATCGAGTCGATCTCGAACTGCTGGTACACGATCTGAGAGCCAAGGAGTGACTGGGCCGGTGAGACAGGACCCTCCTGGAGATCCAGGGGCAAGCGTATCTAGAGTTAGACAGGATCTTCCTGGAGATCCAGGAGCGGGTGCACCTGGAGCGAGACCATCTCCGTCTGGAGATAGTCATACTTGAGAGACAGGGTCTCTGTTGTATTTTTGGATCTTTTGTATACTTTGTACTGGACATAGTGTTGAGGCACATTTTGTAGATTTTGATCATTTTTGAGATATATATATATATATATATATATATATATATATATATATATATATATATATATATATATATATATATATATATATATATATATATATATATATATATATATATATATATATATATACAGCACCATTTTTGATCGATGTGATGTTTATGGATGCATTTTTATGTGTGCTACTTCCTTTTTATATGATGATGTAATGTTTATATATATGATGTAATGTATGCTTTTATATGCTGTGAGATGTATCTTGAAAATGAGATGTATGCAACTAATTGTAATATGATTTGATATAAAATAATGTAATAATGATGCAAAATGATATGTAACTAATGATGTAAGAGTGATGTGCAACTAATTGTAAAATAAAATGCAACTAATTGTAAATGATATGCAACTAATTGTAAAATGATATGCAACTAATTGTTTTTGGAGCATCTCTCATTCTGTATTTGTCATCCGATATAACCATTTGTTTACTTTCTTTGTAAATATCATCATGGAGCATTTATTGATTGTTTGGACCTGTTGAAAATTTATACAAGCATAATGATATAATTGAACCATAATGACCTGAGTAAAATTTACATGATATTTGATTTTGCAAGATAGCACAAGCGTCAAGGTATAATTAAACCAGGATGACCTGAGTGCGTATTGCGTAAACACACAAGAGTAGATCATTTATATGCGTGAAATGGAATCAGTCCTTCAGTGATATGTAATGTATCACGTCTCGAGGCAAATATTCACACAGTACAAGGGATCGCCTCCCAGACAGAAGACTAAGAAAATTTTGGAAGTTCCTCATGATATCTGGCTTTGAAGATTTTTATGAGATAAGGAGAAGATTCCAACAATTTAAAAAGTTCAAAATGTAAATTAACCAAGACTTTTATGCTATAATGCAATATTTAGTACTTCAGAAAATCATCCATCCTTGAGTTTCTTGTGTATTGTTTGTGTTTTGGTTGTTTGTGATGAAGCGTAGTAGTGTTTGTTGGATGTCATGTATCTGAGTTTTGCAATAGTTGGCATGTCTTGAATGTTTGCAAGTTTTTGAACAATTTAATGCCCCTAGTTGAGTGTACCTCTGGATATGATTATGTATAGTGATTTCCAAGCTATGATGGAATGTGATAAGAAAATAGATACAGATGGATAACTCAGGATAGTGACTACGCTAAGTATGTCCTGAATGGATATATGCTAGGTGTCGGGCGATGGCCGATAGTGTTGTGATGGATAAAATGGTATGAATATAGATAAAGGAACCGGTCTTTCACAAGGGCGCCTGTTTACCAGGTTTTCACCATTTGTTTTTATTGTACTTTGTATTTTTGCTTTTTATGGATTTTTTTGATTTTTTTGTTTGTTTTTGGCTTTTTCCATGCACTAGGCTATCCTAAGTATAGTACTTCTAAGATGAATGTTGTTAGTTGGATCATCGAGCACATCTCCTTCAGAATTTGTTAACTGATAGGCACCTGATCCATAGACTGAGATGATGACATAGGGACCCAACCAGTTAAGTTCAAATTTCCCTTTCTTTTCTCTATCTTGTTGATTTCTTGGATTTTCTTTGAGGACTAGATCACCAACCTTGAAGTTACGAGGAATGACCTTGTGATTGTAGCTCCTGCACATGCGTTGCTGATATGATTTGAGATGAGTATAAGCATGTTGGCGTCTTTCATCTAATAGTTCCAATTCTTGCAGTCGGTTAACTCGATACTCTTCATCGGGTATCAAACCTTTCAAAGAGACTCTAAGAGATGGAATTTCTACCTCCAAGGGTAAAATAGCCTCTGATCCATATACCAATGAATATGGTGTGGCTCCTGTAGGTGTGCGGATGCTGGTCCTGTATGCCCAAAGTGCTGGATTAAGTTGTACGTGCCAATCTTTGCCTGCATCATTCACCGTTTTCTTGAAGATTTTTAGGATTGTCTTGTTAGATGCTTCTGCTTGACCATTTCCCTGTGGATAGTATGGTGTAGAAAACCGATGTTGGATTTTGAATTTGGCACATAGTTCCTGGACATCTTGGTTTTTGAAAGGTCGTCCATTATCTGTGACGATTGAACTGGGAATACCATATCTGCAGATCAGATAAAATTCAGGATAAAAGAGGCAATTTGTTTCCCGGCCACTGTGGTCATGGGAACTGCTTCGATCCATTTGGTAAAGTATTCTATTGCAGTTATAATGAACTTGTGTCCATTGGAAGATGAAGGATGTATTTTGCCAACCAGGTCCAATCCCCACTGACAAAAGGGCTAGGATGTTGTAAATGGCTGCAGTTCCTGTGCTGGTGCATGTATCAGATTGCCATGGATCTGGCATTTAGGACATTTCTTGGCAAAATGATATGAGTCTTTCTCCATTGTAGGCCAGTAGTATCCCATTCGTAGAAGCTTTTTAGCAAGAGTAGTGCCACTTGAATGTGTACCACAAATACCTTCATGAAGCTCGTGTAAAGCTGAATCGGAATCATTACGATCAAGACAACGAAGAAGAGTACCATCTAGACCTCGACGATATAAGGTATCAGCGGTAAGGGTGTAACGGGCAGCTTGTCGGATAAAGTTACATTTTTGGTTACGGGATTGGTCAATGGGTAAGATATTATGCTTGAGGTAATCGTATATTGGTCCATATAACGGAGAATCTGAACTGGTCAAGGTATATATAACCTGGGATTCAGAGTGGTCATAGGCGGGAGAGAACAGTTGCTCTACCAGGAACTCATAACGACTCTGTTGTTCTGGAATTTGTAGTAATGAAGCGATCGTAGCCATTGCATCGGCTGCTTTGTTGTTCAACCTTGGTATTTGTTCAAAAGTGATGTGCACAAAATACTGTTTGAAGTCATCCACCATCCGTTTGTAGGGTAGTAACTTGTCATCCTTTGTCTGATAGTTATTGTTGATTTGATTGATGACCAGTTGTGAGTCTCCATAGACTTTTAACTCTGTGATTTTCCATTCGACAGCCATTTTGATGCCTATGACCAATGCTTCATATTCAGCCACATTATTTGTACATGGAAACATAAGCCTATATGATCTCGGCATAGTGTGTCCTTCAGGGGTGATGAATAGAATGCCGGCCCCTGAACCATGTTGTGTATAGGATCCATCAAAGTATAGTGTCCATTGTTTGGAGGAAAGAGCAAAAACGTCCCTGTCTGGAAATTCAATGTCCATGGTTTGTTTTCCTAGTAGTGGTGCTTCAGCCAGTTGATCTGCAATTGCTTGTCCTTTGATGGCTCGTCTTTCTGTGTAGTGGATGTCAAATTCACTGAGAATCATGACCCATTTAGCCAATCAGCCCGTGAGAGCTGCCTTTCTGAGTAGATACTTGAGAGGATCAATTTTGGCTACTAGCTTGATAGTGTGTGCTAGCATATAATGTCGGAACTTTTGAGATGCAAAAACCACTGTTAGGCAAGCCTTTTCAATGAATGTATAATTGAGTTCATAGCCATTCAATGTTCTACTGATGTAATATATGGCGCGTTCCTTTCCTTGTTGATCTTCTTGTGCCAATAGTGCCCCCAGTGAAACATCTGTTGTTGAGATATACAATATAAGAGGCTTTCCTGCAATTGGTGGTACTAGAACCGGTGGATTCATCAGGTACTGTTTAATTTGGTAAAAAGATTCTGCACACTTAGTCTCCCATCTGAATGGTACATTTTTGTGTAGCAAGTGGTTAAATGGCAGACTTTTATCTGCGAGTTGAGCGATGAATCGCCTGATTGATTGAAGTCGTCCTTGTAGAGATCGAAGTTGACTGATATTCTTTGGTGGTGGCATGTCCATGATGGCTTGTACCTTTGCTGGATCAACTTCAATACCTTTAGCTGAGACGATGTAACCTAGTAACTTGCCTGATGTAACCCCGAAGACACACTTCTTAGGGTTGAGTCGGACTTGGAATTTCTGCAACCGATCAAAGATCTTTATTAGTATGCCGAGATGTTCAACTCGGGTGAAATATTTTGCTAGTAAATCATCCACATAGTCTTCCATAAATGTGTGTATCATATCATGGAATATGGTTGTCATTGCTCTTTGATAAGTTGCGCCTGCATTCTTTAAGCCAAAAGGCATAACATTCCAACAGTATGTTCCCCAAGGACAGGTGAATGCTGTTTTGTCTTGATCTTCAGGAGCTATTTTGATTTGATTATAGCCTGAGAAACCATCCATTAAGGAGAGCATTGCATGGCCTGCTGTGAGATCTACAATTATATCAATACTTGGTAGAGGAAAGTCATCCTTTGGACAAGCCTTATTGACATCTCTGAAGTCAGTGCATATTCTGATACTACCATCTGGTTTTGACACTGGAACAATGTTGGAAATCCATTCTGCATAGTCAATAGGTCAAATGAATCCGACATCTAATAATTTCTTTAATTCTGTTTTGACCATGAGTGCTACCTGTGGATTCATCTTTCGTAGCTTTTGCTTGACTGGCTTGACTCCTGTAGAGATGGATAAGTGATGCATGATTAGGTGTGGATCTACTCCAGGCATACCAGCATATGACCAGGCAAAGTTAATTTGCTGTCCTTTAAAGAAGATGATGAATGCCGATCTTTCCTCCTCTGTCAGAGATTCCGCAAGGTGAATGTGTCTGGCTGCTTCTGTGGTACCAATGTTGATTGATTGAGTGGGCTCAATCAGTATGGGTGATCGTTCATGAAAATGTTCAGGAATAGTGTCAAGTCTCCCATCGTTAGGTGCCTTAAAAAGGTTTTCACCTTCAGATGCGTCCTTTATTTTTACTTTTTTAGGATCTATAGCTGCCATTAACTGGTTTTCAGCATTAGATTCATTATTTGATTCATTTTTGCGATTGAGAGACTTGGCACTCCCTGAAGAACAGACATCGTTATTTGGTTCACTGGTAGAGCCTGTTTCGGGATTGATAGTGCATAAGTAATGGATAATAGATTCATCATCCGGGAAAATTGGTATATCATGAGTCTCAGGTTCATTCCAGTCGATGAGATCAGGGAAGACAAGCGGTAAGGAATCGTTGGGCGGGTCAAGTTCAGCTACTGTAAGTGTTAGGATAGAGTTATCATCGTGATGGGTCTTGGTGTTAAAGAAGTCTAGGGTTTCATCGAGGTCTTCGATGGTATCATCTTCTACATAGACTTGTTCATAATATTTCTGTTCGCTTTCCTGAACGTCATAGATATGTTGTGGTCCAAACTCAAGAGGTTTATCCTCTACATTATGTTCTTCTTGAGAAATGGATATGAAATCAGTATCATCTGGGATATTTGTAGTAGTATCAGAGCAGGTACCCCATTCATATTCATTTGAATCTGTCTCATAGGTATCATCCCAAATTCTATCTGTGCTGTAAACAGGTATGTTGTATGGCGAAAACAAATCTTTGATAATGGATACTTTCTTGATATTCTGTGTGGATTCTGTATCTGATCCATCTTCCATGGTCTGGATTTGTTCATAGATCGTGCTTCCACGGGGAGAAATGATAGTTTCTTGTGATGACATGATTTGTTTTTGAGCCATGGGTATGTTAATATGTGCCACTGCTGCAGATATGGCCTTCTTATGATTTAAAAGCTTTCCCTGATGCAACTTCTGATCTTGACGTTCTCGTGCCTTATGGATTGTTTCAGCTGATTCAAAGAGTGCTTCCTGCCAGGATTCTTCCTTGTACTTCTTCTTTTCCTTCCATTGAGGTTTTGCATTTGTGTGTGGCGGCCGTTTCAATAGGAAAGTGAATTTAGAACCTAATCCTGCTTTATTTCTACTAGGTTGTGAAGGTAGATCTATAGGTTCAGTGACTCCTTCTTGGCGTTTCCCAATAGGTCCTTTACCGCCATATCCCATTTGTTTCATGATCAAGTAGCCTTTTCCATACAGGTGCGTCGGTAGAACAATGTCTAGAGCGGCTGCTCTATTAGCTCCTTCTTCATCTTTGTATAACCAGTTAAGAACATCTTTATCTTCTGATTCATGTGCTAGACTCCCCAATTGGATGAAGGTACCATCAAATTTAGTTATGGACTGAGTTGCCAGATGTGTTGATATAGTAGGTAAACCATGCGATCTAGGTGATGTTGGTAATCTGGTCAAACATAAAGGCTCCATAGAATACTCGCCCATGCCTTGTTCTTTGATTTGCATTTTCTATTTGAAGTCTCCCCATAAGGAGTTGGATTTTGCTGTTGGTGGATTGGGTGTTGAAGATCGCTGCTTTTCTCTGTTATAAGGAACCAAACTGTCTTGGGCTGCCCCCATTGTGTTGCAATGTTGAAATGGATTGTGATCAGCTGATATGGAGATTTCCTGTCCATCATAAGGAAACTTGACACAGTGGTGATATGTAGAAGGTACTGCTTGCATTTCATGTATCCAGGGTCAGCCTAATAAGATATTGTAGGTGAGATCAATATCTAAAACCTGACAGATAGTATCCTTTTGCACTGGTCCTACTTGAATAGGTAATATCATTGTTCCTTTAGAGGACCTTTCCTCATCATCATATGCTTTTATGGTAATCTTTTTACAAGGATCAATAGATTCTTCTGAGAAGCCTAGTGCACGGATAAGCTTTAAAGTACATATATTAAGTCTGGCTCCTCCATCGATTAAGACTCTTTTGACGCGGTGTTTGCAAACAATGACTTCAATATGTAGAGGAGTATTATGCGGATGACTTAATGAAGTATTATCATGCTCTGAGAAGGTGAGGTTATGAGATTCTTTCATATGGGCAACCATGGCTTGAAATCTGTCTGTATCCAGATTTTGAGGTACATTTGTTTCCAATAGCGCTTGCTCCAATGTGTCTTTGTGTTTTGGAGATAGTTTCAACAGTTCCAGGATAGATATCTGAGCTGGAGTCTTGCGTAGTTGGTTAACCAAGTCGTATTGGATCTTTGGTGTGGTAGTTGGAGGTGCAGTATGTCCCTTCAAGACATATTTCTGAGTCTGGGTTGTTACATTGACAGATTCATGATCATGTCTATCTCGAATGGTTATAACATTGACTTGATGGTCTTCGGCTGATATGTGGTTGATTGTGTTGTTGTAGATGTGATTAATACGAGCTCCGCGTGTATCATTTGAAGTTGATGCTCCATCTTTATAATTTGGGAGAGGATCTTTGAAGGCTTCGTGATCATTATTTGTTTTGAGACCATCCACCGTTAAGTCACCTCAATCAATCATGTCCTGAATTATGTGTTTTAATCTCATGCACTCGTTTGTTCTATGACCTTTGTTGCGATGAAAATCACAATAGTGTGAATCATTCCACCAAGGTGGTTTGATTGGGGGTTCATAATTGTTGATTGGAGGCAAAGAAAGAATCTTGTTTGCCAACAGTTCTCTGAATGCGGACTCTAATGATTGGCCCAATGGTGTGAAGATACGCTTTTGGAAATTATTGGTGTTGTTGCGTGAATTGTTGTTAGGCCCTGGATTCAGGTTTTTGTTTTGATTATCATTGGCGTTGTTGGTGTTGAGTTGTCCTTGAGCATTGTTTGGTGCATATGTGTTACACTGGGAGTAGCATTTTTAGGATTTTTCGTATTTTGAGTATTTCCTGATAAGGCAAGCACTGGCTGTTTAGATTTGGGATCATATGATTCATTGTTGCCTTCGTTTTTGTTTCGAGTCCAAAATCGAGATTTGTCAAGATTGGGGTTGTTTTGGTTATTGTAATTTGATGAGTTCGTTCCTTCCTTGTAGAACTTGAGTGTTCCCTTTTTGACACAAGCTTCCTCTACTTGAATGCCATTTTCAATTAATTTGGCGAAAGATGGTATGCATTGAAGTTTGAGTCTGTAACTCATTTCACTATTTAAGTTATCAATGAAGATTTCTATTTTCTCTTTTTCAGAAATATCTCGAGGATATCTTGATACCGTGCATCGCCAACGTTGAAGGAATAACATGAATGTTTTGTTGTTCTTTTGTTTGGTGATGCAAACATCTAGCATGGTTATGGCATGTTGGATGTTGTAAGAATAGTGGGTGATGAATTTATTAACCAATTCGTCAAATGATCTAAAATAGGTGGTGTAATCTTGGATAACCATTCCATTGTTTGTCCTCCCAGGCTTCTTGGGAACAACCTCATCAGATAAGTGTCATCATGAGAAAATTCAAGACTCATGGTACAAAATTCTCGAACATGATCCCGAGGATCACTTTTCCCATCATATTTATCAAATTTTGGAACATCTGAGTTTGGAGGAAAAGGTATCATGTTTAATCTTCTATCAAATGGATAAGGACAGATTTCGTTTATAGAATACCGCACTGTTGTCCCTTGTTGCATATCTTGGATTTGTCTTTGCAACATTTGCATTTGTTGAGTAAGAGCAACCAATGGTGCATTATCTTGCCGAGGGAAGAGTTCTTCCCTTGCATTTGTTCTTAACTGAAAAGGTGTAGTAAATGTTATGTGTTGTTCTGAGGTTTCGAATGCAGGTACTCGCATTTCTGGTATATGTTGCTCTAGAATATGTTGTTCAGGTATGCGAGATTCTTCTTCTCTTTGTCGTTCTTGATATGTATATTGTTGAGACCTGGTTTGAAAGACGTTTGCGTCGAAATCTTCAGGAAGTTTGACGCCTTTACTTGTAAGCATGAGTAGATATTTTTCTTTGTCATTTTCCATGAGTTTTTCGATGAGTTTTTGGAATGAAGGATTTTCTTGACATTCCTGAAGAATTGCGTCAGTAATTTCAGGCTCTTCTGAGGATGGAACTTCAAAAGGATTTGATAATCTACGATTCATACTTGATTCTGCGGGTGTCTCGCTTTGTTTATTTCTTTGAGAGCGAGTGATAGGCATTTTAATAGAAACTTTCAGTGATGAAAGGAACAAAGTCCTCGTTGATGTTTTGCTCGGGGGTTGGTGGTTCTGGTCGAGATGTGTGATATGTGATGCACTCACCGGGCAGGAATGCTGGATTGATCTTTCCTCCGCGGTTTATCTTTTGATTAAAAGCAGACTTTTGACAGTATGCTCTTGTTTTCAGGGGTTCTTTGTCAAATTCACTGGACTTGTTTTGGATATAACGTTTGACATGATGAAGAAATACCTGATGGGATTTGAAGAGTTGACGATTGATGTATAAAAATTTATTTCTCTTGATGAATTTGGAAAAGCTAGGTTGTTGTTTCTTCAACGTGATGTTACGATAGAGGTTCTTTCTTCTCAGAATAAGGAGATTAGTCATGCATGAGTGATCAATGATTTCCTTTGATTGGTTTGGATTCAGTTGATTCTTGTTTTGAAAATTTCAAATCTTACTTTATCAGAATGAAGGTTTAGATGCCCCTTCACGATAAAGCGTGTCAAATGATATGGATAAGAAGTTTCCCGATCTGGAAACTGGATTTGACAATTTGAAAATTTTTAGACAAGTGTTTGTGAGATAAAATCCGTAAGATGTTAAAGGATTTGATTGATACTAATGATGAAAATGTTCCGGATTATGATAGGAGAGACGTCCTCTATTGTGCGATTCATTTCAGATTCTGACAACTTTGTTTGACACAAATTTAACCTTGAGAAAAGTTTTAACCGTTTGTTTTTGTCACTCTGGTTTGATAAAAGATGATTTTTGATGAAAAACTCCTCTAAAATGTTTTTGAATTTTTCAAAATTTTTCAGATTTTAACTCTTTGTTTTTTGGTTTTGGATCACGCGCTAGAACAGAAGTTTAATGCGCTACTTAATTTCCCTTATGCACTAAAATACTAAGCACACGCACTAATCTACCCCTAATTACACGCTAAAATTTTGATTTTTGGAAATTTTTTGTTTTAACAGGTGAAAAATCCACGCGCTAGACTGGGATTGACACACGCTAACTGTTTCGATTAATGCGCTAAAATATGGTTTCCACGCGCTAAGCTGTTTGTCGTACGTGCTAAAACTCAGGCTGTTGAATTTGTTGTTAAGTTTGTTTGGAAAATCTACGCGCTATACTAGGCTTTAGATGCGCTAACTCAGTTGACGAATGCGCTAATATATATATTCTACGCGCTAAGATGTAGATGCCACACGCTAAACCAGGACTGTGGAAAATGTTGTGAAATTTGTTTCGAAAAATCTACGCGCTACACTGGGCCTGATACGCGCTAGTTGTTTTGTTTCATGCGCTAACTGTGGATACCTACGCGCTGATATGTTCCTGAGACGCGCTAGAATGTGTTTTGGATGCGCTAAAGGATTGTTCACTGTTTTGCCTTAGGATTGAAACGCTACTGTTTTAGTTGTACGCGCTAATTTGATGTTTGGATGCGCTAATAGAACTGTTACATGCGCTAAGATGTTGCTCTTATGCGCTAGACTGCCCTGATTTTTTTTTTTTTTGTGTTTTTGTGTTGATTTGAAATTTTGTTGAGAAAATTTTTAAGTGTGATGGATGATTTTCTAAAATAAAAAATGCAAGCATGGCACACAAAGTACAATCATTTTGCCTAATCTAACAGAAAGTGTATATTCTGTGAGGATGTGTTCAAATCCCCAATATTTTAATAGGTTTTGATACAAAGTAAGACACTTCAAAAAGACTCTTTATTCAAGGGTCATAAGTAACATCATAGCCCACTATTCTCGATACTCCGTCAGCTCAAACAGCCGTGTCACCTCCTAGAGGGCGCCCGTTTTTTTGCCTTTTGCCAGAAGTTAACCCAAAGTGAATTGCTTCACAATTGAGTAGTTATCTTGGGAGATATATGGTGAGTAATCTTGGGGGCGGATTCTTCCCCACCCTTGCACTATGATGTTACAAATGTTTGGATACTGACTCGGCTCAAAACTTCTAATTCTATGGTTCGTAATTATGCTTCCCGTTCGACCGTCAGTGATAAACTCCCTCAGGAGGCTTCCCAACCTTTAGAACAAAGGCTTTACGTATCTCGAAGATACTAGGGGAAGGCTAATCACTGTGCGCAATCGTTGAAAAGGACTTTCGTCACTTTCCACATTTGATTATAGTGGGTTGGAATTCTTGGCATCAAAGGTGTTCCCCACTTAGGTCGTTCCCTTCACACCGGCCATAAACGGCTTTAAGAGTTGATTGCAACTCCTCGGGAAGGCAGGCCTGCTAAAAGATTTTAAATGCGTGAAGTACTGAAAGCGTAAGAGTGGTTTGGCTTTTTGATCACCCAGTTAAGGGGAGAGCATATACCTTCCACTTTCGAGACAAAGCAAACAATGAGGTCTTATTTTATCCTTTCAAATCAGTGATTTGCTAAAATCTATGCAGAGATGTTGCTCCACAAAAACATGATATTCTTTTTAATCTTTAAAAGACAGATTTCTAATCTAGAAAAGTGAGAAATGGTCAACAAAGCAAAATTTTTGTTTTTGGAGGTCAACAAAAAAAAAAAATCGTTTTGATGTAAAAGTGAATTTCCGCACTTTACCTGCAAGAAACCGTTATAACCCTGCAAGCAAATAAAAAGATAAAATCGTTAGTTGATTCGGGGGACTTCTACAAGTCTAGAATTTTAATTCGGTTACAATAATTTTTTTTTTTTTTGTTTTGTCTGTGATGCGCTACAAAACAAACTATACGCGCTACAATATGCTCCAGATGCGCTATAAAAGTTTTTTTCTGCGCTATTCTGTTAATGGGATGCGCTGCTCTATGTGTTGTATGCGCTACTTTGTTTTTTCTTTTTTCCCGCGGTCAGTTATGTAGGAAAAGTTTGAATCTGATGCGCTAATGTTTAGATTCCACGCGCTGGAAGATGTCTAACATGCGCTAAAATGTGGATCGGATGCGCTAATCTGTTAGGTATATGCGCTAATATGTGTTTTGCCCGCTTCGACATCTACAAGAAAATTTGTTAAAGAGCATCATGCACTAAGTAAAAGTGTTCACGCGCTAAGACAGAGAGCCCACGCGCTAAACAGTAGGCTAGAAGCGCTAAACTGTTAAGCGGATGCGCTAATATATCTTTTCGACGCGCTGATTCTCGTTTCCCGCGGACCTACAAAAATGATCAATTTCAAAAACCGATGTGTTATTGGGGGTCGTGTCCCATGGTGGGTGCCAGAAATGTATGGTGGAAAAGTGCGCGAATAAAACTTAAAATGTGAAAATTTAGTTAATACTAGTCCCCACACACACACAGGACTTCTTGATGCAAGCTATGGAGTAACGTAGTTTTACTCAGCTTCCCAAGGAGGGTCCCATGGTTCTCTATCTCACAATGTCCCTCAAACCAATGTTTTTGCTCTCAGATTACTGAGCAAAATGGTTTAGGGATGGCAAATATGAGAACGAGAGATGCTTTTTTAGATTTTAGTATGAGATGGATGTTAAGCTAGGTATGATTCTAAAATGCAATAAACTAAATGATAAGATGACAAGATTAGTATGAATACTATCCTAGCATACTATATTTAGTCTATGATTGAGCTAAAATGATAAACAAATTATTCTAAACATGCATATTTAGTCTACTTCCTGATTTAAAGAGAGGCTAAATGATGAGCATAAAGATGATATTAAAGCTTGAAAGAATTTGAGCATAAGTGTAATGCTTCAAATTTGGAAGATGATTGTTTTTTTGAATGGAGGAATGAGAGCTCTATTTATAGCACAAACAGGGCAATGGATGGTTAGGATTGAAAGGTTTAATCAAGGGCCAAGTTTGAAAGTTGGGGATCCATGTGCACAATTTGTACCAATAAAATAGTGACAAGTGTCAACACAGGATTGGGTTTAGAGAAGAGGTTGGAGGCATTAAAGGCCTGAGAAGACCTCATGGTTATCTAAAGGCTAAGGGTCAATTCTAAATTAGGTTTACCCAATAGATTAAGATTTAATCCAAGAATAAATTTTTGTGCAAATGATTAAGAGATAATCATGGTCAAAGCATTAATGGCCTGATGAGACTCTTGGGTTGGGTAGAGGTTGAGTCAAAACAAATGTTTTAACCATGTGGGAGAGTTTGAATTAACCATTAATGGTTATTGGAGACTTTGGGGATTAAGTGGTTGAAGGTTGGAAGCCTTCAATAGTTTTCAAAGACTTTAAGGGTTTTGGTGGTTGAAGGTTGAAAACCTTCAATGGTTATCCAAGACTTTGGGCCATTTGAGAAGTGACCTCCCTTTGCTTAGGGATGTGACAAAGTTTAGAGGAGGGTTAGGTTAATTAGAATTGATTAGAAGATTCTAGAAGGGATTAGGAAGGGTTTTGGGATTTTGCAAGTGGATGGGGGGATAATAGGATTTAATTGAATTAAATGATTTAATTCAATTTGGTTATAATTTGGGAAATTAAATAAATTAGATTTATTCAATTTAGGATAACAATTTAATTAAATTTGAATTTAATTAAAAGTGGCTAGGGGGATTTAATTGAATAAAATGATTTATTCATTAAATGGGTATAGTGAATTTTATTTAAATAAATTGAGTAATTTACTTAATAAAATAGAAGAATGTGGATAATTTAATTAAATTAGATTTAATTAAATAGGGAAATGAACATAAAATATTCATTTAGGAATATGGTCATTTTTATACGTCTACACCACCTTCAATCCCTATCTTTGCTACTCTAAACCTTGTTACAGACATTTCCCCTCAGGTCTGAGACTGTCATTCCTTTGTCTTAGATGTGCCATTGCTTTGAATATTTTTAGACAAAAGTGACTTTCTTATTGTTCCTTAAAACCTTTGTAGCACTGTATTATTGTTCCTTCTACTTCATTTAATAATGATCTTTGTTTAGTGCTTAACTGTCTTCCTTATTTGCATTGACACTTTTGTCGCCATTTTCTTCTCAACATGAGGATTATCATCATATTCCTAATCAATCCTATGTCTTGACCTCAAGATTATGCTATCATAATTTTTATGAATGAGTTTGTTGTGTTTTATTATTGCTCATTGTTCTTTTGGTAGGGTTTATCATTTGGTGTTCTCAGGTCTAAGACCGTGCTATGATTTTGTTGTATACAGTTCTAACAGTCCTTTGTCATTAACTATTTTCAAGACCTTCAAGATCGTTCTATCTATCAAATTTTCTTTTGATCTTGCATTGATTGTCTATCACTATATTTTGTAAGGCTTTTGATTGAAAACCCTTGATTTGGAAATATGATCTTGAGAAAAACTCATGTTATACTACCTTATCATTGCCTCACAATCCTCTTGCCTTGGTCATTGGTCTCCTTAATTTTATCATCTTTGATTGAATGCTTATGATGATGAAACATTATCATCAAAATAGACTTGAATATACACATTTACTACCAACCATAACTAGATAGACTCCATTTACACCTATTAGTTCTTCTGAGATCCTTTCTCTTGACTCATATTGAGGACTATCAAAAATACTTTGCTTGAACCTTGCATTATTTCAATTTGAACAAGACAAACTGAGACTTCTCTTTCCTCACTATTCTTTCGTTGTAAAAATGCCCTTCTCTTAGGAGTAATTTATTTCTTTTCCCTCATTGGCACATATCCATTGTACACTTCTATCATTCCCTTGTCATTTATTATAGTGATGTTAGGATAACTGGTGAGCAACTGAGAGGGGGGGGGGTGAGTCAATTGTTAATAGATTATAACTTTTAATCCACAATATAACCTTAAATAGATTAAGTACCGGTAAAGCACAAACAAATGCCAGTAGAAATAGATACCGGTAAACAATACAACTTGACAATAAATCAGATAATCAATGTAAAGCAATTATACCACATAACACCATGATTTGTATGTGGAAAAACAGGAAAGGGAAAAACCACAGTGGGAAGCCTACCACAATCAGATGATACTTCTGCATAAAGTATGTGTTACGATGAGGGGCCTGCACTTGCAGGAAGGCACACTGCCTAGAGCGTACTGCTCATTACAAAAGAGTCTCACTTACTACAGAGAGGCTACAAACTTCTCAAGATAAATGGACAACAATCCAATAGAGTGAATTGCCGGAAATAACATCTACTATGCCTAATTATAGTCCCGGTTAAGCTCAATGTCTGAGGACTAAATCCTCTTCTGAAACCAATACAATCACCAATGATTGATCAACTCCTCTGCTTGATGATATTACAATATTCACACTTGACCATGACCTTTTTTCAAATAACCATGATACTTTACAAAGAGTTTCTACCTTTTATTTATACAAACCCTAAGGCCTAAACCAATTAGGTCGGCCATCTAAAGATATTACAATAATATTATTCCTTATTACAATGATATGCCATGTCGGCTTAAGATCAGAATAATAATAACAAATCCATAAAACATCTCAAATCATCCACGTAACATGTAGAGTACACGCTAGCATGATACCGGTACATAACCTAGATAGGTACCATACCTATTCTGGGTCCACCACGCCAAAGCAATGTCTTCAAGCAATTAAAGCACGATCAATGAACATCTTCAGTATCCTGAAATCCTCGAAGAAGCTGCACCAACACCAATTGTGCATCTGGTCATGATTCCTCAATGAAAACTCTGCCAATAAAGCCTTAAACCAGTGCCGGTAAGGATTTACCAGTGTGTATGATAACATCCAATTATCAAGCCAATACCAACTAACCAAAACATGCTCATGGAGCATATAACACATGAAATCCAATATACTTTACTAATCCAAACATGCTAGAAATGCCAACCAGATAATCTCTTTTGCTGATAACACTAGATCTCATACCGGTAACCTGTCTACAGGTAACCATCCATATCAGTTAGTGTAAGTCTATCTGCCAGTAATAGCTAGTGTTGACATCAATGACAAAACATCAATGCCACACATAATCAATTCACCCATAATGCCAACAAGTGGATGCTTTGTTACTGATCAAACTACGACATGGATAAAGAAAATAAAACCCTAGCAAAGTATTCTTTATCTTTGGCCTTTGGTAGTCACTTGACCTTCTACTTGTGTTTTTCTTGGACCATGAATCTGTCTTATGGGGCTACGATTCTCTTCTTTATCTAAGTGTCAATCCCCAATATCTTGCTCATGATAATGTTCTTAAAAATGTATCTCTAGTCATGTTCATGATTTCATTTTTTGACAGTTGAAGAGAAACACAAAAAAAAATTACTAATGAGTGGTGACTAAGGATTGCATTCTCACTCATTGCACCCTAGGGTTGATGACTATCTTTTTGAACTTTGGACTATCATTTTGGTGCAGTGACTGCCATTTATTGCTTATTTTTCATTAATTAACACTTCCCTACCTACATATTACTATCTAAACTCAAAATTCAGGCCTACCATCATGATTGTCCTCATTGTGTATGTTCCCCGTACTATTTCATGCTATTCCTTACAAATATATCTTAAATTACTGTTAAGATTGTCATCTTTTCCTTCTTTCAAATTAATGGGATATCACATTTTGACTCATTCTTGGACTGTGATTCAGTCTTATTCTAGATGATTCCTTTTTGCTCTCTATCTATATTCTCATTCTAAGATTTCTCTCAAAGATATTGGGCCTTCATGGGTTTTCTTATGGTTTGATAGTTAACAAAATACATGATCAAAGGCATTCCCTCACTACTTGAGCCTAATAAGAGACTGTATTAACCTTTGTAGGAATGTCTTTAAATACATGTCAATATTCATTGACTCTAACCTACTATTGTTCTTTATTGTCTACAAAGGTTTTATTTCATTCCACTGTCAACATATATCAACAAACTTTTCCCATCTCTACGACTTTTTAATGCAAACTATCAAGCATTCTTTTTTTTAAATAATTAGACCGTGAAAGATGTGGGACCATGGTTTGGAACATGTGAAACACAATAAACCCTTTGTCTACAACAATATTATTATTATTTGCTAGGTTCTTTGTAGGCTTATTAGACTTTGTCTTAGATCTAGAATATTTATCTTTTTTGAAATAAGATGTCTTTTAGCCTATACAGACTATGTTTTTAAAGTTTTGGCCATTGATCTCTTGTGCTTATGATTATAAAAATATTTTCTCTTGCCATTATTTGATCATTGCATTCTCTATCAAAACAAAACTTCTCTTCATTTCTCATGAAGTATTTTGCCCCTTTATCTTGAATGCTATGAACTTCTACTAAATTGTCTAATATGGGTCATTGTGACTACTCTGAACATTTGTAGTAGACTTGTTTATGATATCTGCTTTCCTTGGTTGAAATGTCTATATGTGGTAGCCATGACACTTACAAAATAATGAAGAAAGAGCTCTACTCTTCGACATGGAAAACCAACATGCCTATGACAAAACCTTACATGCAAGATGCACAAATGTCCTTCTAGCATGTATATACAAATAGCTTTGAAAGATGTAGAAAGAAGCTTGGTTTCTTTGTAGGGCATGGGTTTGAAACCCTACCTCAATGTATATCTTCATGATATCTTGTTATTTGACTATTTTTAAAAGTCTTAGTGTTACTCTTTACGTATTTGGAACTCTGCATGATCAACTAAGTGTCTCTTGGCAGCTCCCTAGAGATGTGATAGGTGTGTGAAAGCTTTGCATGCAACTCCATCTCTCAGAAAAATCCATGAACACGATGAATGCATGAAACTAAGAGAAAAATCAATGAAAGACTCCAGGAAACCCTAAAACCATCTAATAATTTGACAAGACTTTGAGTTTTGAACTCTATTTGCCTCTTTTTTCCAAAAGACTCTAATTTATTTTCTTTTATGTGGAATAAGGCTTTGAGACCTTTATTTATTTAAATAAAATGCTATTAAATGTTTAATTTATTGTGACAATATAAATTTAAAGGCACTTGAGATGGATTATTTGCTCTTGTTTCAGATACTTAAAGGTATTTTGGACTTTAATATTAGACTTACAACTTATTGTAAGGCTATTTTTGGCCTGCGAGCAAAAAATAGGTAATGGTGATGAAGTAAATGTTTTTGGATTACCCTTTGCATATTATAGGGTGTTGTAGTTTCTTCTTTGTTTCTCTTATGTGAGAAAGTGGTTAGTTGGTATCCAAAGGTTGATGAAGTGTGAGATTTGTAGGAAGGCCTGTTTAATGTGTTGCAATCCAAGAACACTGAGAGGGGGGGTGAATCAGTGTTCTACCAGAATGATCAATTTTAACCTTAATAAAACATGCATACACCAACCGGTATAACGATACATATAGAATTGAAAGAAGTAAAGCAACCAATAAGCCAATCACATAAATGAATACCATAACACATAATTATACATGGAAAACCTCAAAAAGGAAAAACCATGGTGGGATTTGTGACCCACAATATCAATTCACTGGCCATATGAAGAGATATTACAAAATATAGGGGCCTGCACATGCAGGAAGGCTTACAACCTAGAGCACACTACTCAATCACAAAAGGAGCCTCACTAACTACATACAAATCCAGACTACAATCTAGAGAAATGATTGAACTACAAAGATAGCATCTTCTATGCTTGAATACAGTTCCAGTTAAGCTTTGTTTGTTCCGATCTGAAACCCTAAACCCTTTACCAGAATACCCCTTACATAAATATCCTCACATACATGATCTCTCTCATATGTTTCACATTACATAACATCATCCTATTCTCCTATCAATCCATTAAATATCATATCTCAAAATGATCTTACAAACTAACCTATATACCCTTCACAATTCATCATGCCTTATGTTAGCTTACAAAGATAATTACAATGTCAATATACATGTCGGCTAGATAACATAAATACATGAATATCAAAAACCATTGCCGATGCTGGATCCAAAAGATGTCGACCTCCAATACCGATAACCTGATTCTAAACCATGTCAGTCTGCATTGCCTATAACCAAAGAATTCCTTTCAACCTGTCGATGCAGTGTCTGTGAAGTGCCTATCGGTACACAACTGACCCAAAATATGAAGCCGAAATAGATTGCCATGTTGTCATCAATGAAAACATAGTGAAACCAACCAATTGAGTGTCAATTGCCAACAATCTCCCCCTTTGGCATTGATGGCAACACTCATATGAAAAATGGTCATGGTTTCCAACTGTTGGTTTCATCCAGAACCTGCTCCCCCTGAGCTAAATATCCATCAATACAAAATATTCCATACTTCCATAGTTTTCCATCTATACTCCCCCTAATGTATACAACTCCCTTTTTATTTTTCACATCTATATCACTCCAGCCCTTTGACATCAATGCCATCAAAATTTCGAAAAAGAGTACCAAAAATCCAAAATCGGGATGAAGAATGAAAGATACTGTACAATGGATATCCCAAAAATTCCTTACTAGAGATTAATATATTTGAAAATTTCTAGATAGGCTTTCTCCAAAACCTCTAGACAAGTATCCCAACCAGATTTGAAAGTGCCGAAAATAGATACAAGTCCATTTAGCATATGGACAAATGACTCTGTCTCATTTAACTCTGTCGGTGTGGGCTTACCAACCATATCTATACACTCCTTCTTATGGACACTAAGTGAATCCAACTGGGGACTCACCAAACCTCGAAGACTTCTGACTCTTCTTATGATTTTGTCTTTTTCTTTCTCAAGAGCAGAAACTTGGGCTTCCAAAACCAAAATCTGACCATCAATGGATGTAGTCAATGAATTCAATCCATCAAAAGAGTTGGCTATACCGACAATTTTCTCTTGAGATTCCTTAATCCTTTTATCGAAATTAACTGTAAGATCATTTGTGTTACAACATACTCTATAAATATTTTTACACTGCTTTAAAGAATTATCTATCAATTTCAACTTTTCATTAATCTTCTTCCTCTCAGACTCAATCACTTGATCAAATGTATCTCTTTTTGCTTGTGTGAACCTCTCCAGTGCTTGTCGGTTTGAAATATGTTGTAAGGATTGACAATCCTTTGAAATGTGCTCTGTAATTATCTTAAGCTTTCTAGATGGGCTTGCTTCTCTGTCAAACTTGCACTCTGGGACTAGTCTATGCAAAACAGTGATAGACTGATCAATAATCCCTTTATCTATAGATCCCTCCTTCATCATTTTCTGTGCAACCATCATCATGAGTTCAATAGAGATCATCTCAGTTATGCTTTTCTTTTCAACCTATGAGGTGTCAATTGACAACAATGATGGACTCACTACCTGTTCCCTGTTAGATTCCCCTTTCTTCTCCTCTGATGATTTAACCTTTATAGTTTCCTCACTTGCACCGGTGGCTTAACCACTTGGTGTAGTCTCAATAACTACTGGTTCCTCCCTAGGAACTATAACCTCATCCTTTACATTTGTATCTGGAGGACTGTTGTCCTCAACATTAGTATCCTATACATTATCAACCTTTACACTCTCTGTATTTGCCGATATCTCAACATTTGTCTGTACATTTGTATCTATCGAGGGCTTAATTTTCACTATCTTAATGTTTTTCAAAATTGAGGGTGAAGTGCCCATAATACCTTTTCCTTTTCCTTCAACCGTGATGTCTGCAATATCTATCTTAGATTTTGGTGAAGTATAAAAACCATGGTTATCTTCAAAGAACTTAACCCATGCCTTGTGGGTCTCCTTGATTATCTCATTTACCCTTCCTAACATAAGACTGATTATTCTATGCTTGTTGTTAAATATTTTCATATCTGCAACTTCAAGTGTCTTATCCATCTCCTCTGGAGCAATAGAAACACAAACAGATAACAACTCTTGTATCTTAATATGCTCGTCCTCTTGCATTGATGATAGTCTTCTAGCATCTAACATATCATATAATTCTGTCACCATTTAGTTTTCAATTTCTATCAAGGATTTCTTATAAATATCCAAATATAACAAAACTGCTTCCTCTACTTCTCTTTGTTCATCATCCTCTAAATGTTCACAATAAAACTATACATTCTTTAACATACCATCTTTAGTAATCTCATCAACTAACTCTGCATAAGTATTTGGTGGAATGATAGTGTGTGGGAGAAAAAGTGACACTAAGCAAACATGCCCTAATCTCACTTTCAATCACACACATTTGTGGAATACGAAAGAGCCTAGAGGTATCACACAATTGGCTACTTCTTTTTGTGGAAGAGAGAGCCACGGGATACCTATTAGGATTTCTATTCCTTTGTTGCAATTGAAAGATGAAATGATGCAAGTTCAATCCCTAACCCCAAAGTGCAAGTATGAACTAATAACAAGATTGCAGAATTGAACTTAAACAATGGAAAGCTGTAAACACAAGGACAAGACAAGAATACAAATGCGTACCCGGAGTTAAAATCTAACTGAAAATGTTCGGGACGGGGGCGCGGGCGCCACTGTCTTGATTCTGCCCCTGAAACTGCTCCGAAACTTGTTGTTTTGCACTCTGGAAAAGCTATCAAAAATGCTGAAAATGCTGTCTGTCAGGAGGACCAGGGCACCCAGCGCCCCTGTCCCAGGGACCAAGGCACCCAACGCCCCTGTCCTGGCAGGACCAGGGTGCCCCACGCCCCTGTCCTGGTCTTTTTCTTTGAAATTTGGTGGGAAGGTCGGTCTCAGTCTGCTTCTCCTGGATCTGCAACTTGCGGCGTCGTCTGAGTCCCGAAACCTGCACTTATATCTGAAAAGGGTATGGTGGGCGGCTATATAGGGTTTTGCCTTAGTCAAACCCCCGCTTCAGTGATTTCCACCTCCACGAATAGCCAAGTTGTATTATAAAATGTATTGTGTGTGCAGACCTAGTGTGTGTGCAAGGTCCTAAAATGCAAGAAAGCAAACTAGAGCAACCTAGAAAGTAAACCCTAATTACTTGTAAATGATAATGTAAATGCTCTAAATCAAGATGCAAAGTGATCTAAAGCATGAATAAAGGATATATTGAAGCTTATGCAAAGACATGAAAACAACATGAAATCATACCCAACCCCAAGGGAGGGGTACAAGCCAATCTTCAGTCGGTGATTCCCTATTGCTCTTCAATGTCTTCAAAGCCCTAAGTGGATGAATGAAATTGATGAATGCTTGATGGATGAATGTTGAATGTTGTTGAAGCCTTCAAAGATCTTCTCTTTCGCTGCATATGAGGTTCCTGAAAACAAAAATCGGATCCTTTCCAATGAAGAAAGAGAGCTCTTATATATGAAACCCTAGGTCATAATTTCAACTTTTGGCCGACCTAGAGATTGAATTTCCCACAAATTTCTTGGGGTTAAGCTTTATTTTATGATTGGATCGCGCTCCTAAAATTTTGGGAAAAATGTCTGGGACCATGTGCACTCCAAGCGCCACGGTCCCGATAACTTTTCACCAAATTTTCAGGGCCGTCGGATATGATGATTTTAGAGAGAATCCCGAAGTTATAGGTGATTTCGAGATGTTTTGACCCCGAAACCAAGCCCCCAAGTTCGAAATAGGACTTAATTAGGGTTTTCGATTGAGTGATGTATTGGAGGGATAAAATGAAAAGGGCACACTTTAACGAAAGGGCCCAACTTTATGATGTAGAGGATGATGAAATAGGACTTTAGACCTAATTAATTTGATTAATTAAGTGCTAAAGGAGAAATGCAATGCAAGATGCAAAATGCGCCAAGGCGGGTGCTAAACTAGATGTGAAATTGTACCACCCTAGCAAGTGCGTACAATTTACGACGCTACATTTAGCCCCCACTTTAGCGGTCATATGAACACTACGTGCATATGCAAGCTAAAGTACAGAAAAGTAAACATTATTTGAAAAAGGATATATCCATAAGTCTGTTGAACGAAGCCCCCAGCGGTATCTGCAGTACACAGTTAGGAACCGCACCCTACAAAACACACGTTAGATCACAAAATCACCTAATGCTTACTAAGGAAGGTGATGAAAATTCGAGGGTAGCTATATGCCCCCCTTGTTTCGGCCTACTAATTTTAGTGAGTTGAAACAGGGTATCATGTTTACCACTTCGAATTGTTAAAGAATATTGATGACAAATGCTCACAAGAAGATTTGATATGAGATCAAAAACTAATGGAGAATCATTTGGTAAGAAAGAGGACTAAATCTCAATTCCAACACAACAAAGAGTGTGAGGATTTGAGAGTTCTCTAACACAAGATGAAGGATGTAAATGGAAACAAAATGCAAAGAGAAGAAAAGAAAGGAAAAAAGCATGAATACACACATTGGTGATCCATGAGAATAGTGAGAGAGAAAACATGGACTTCTCGCCCCTAGATCTTGTCTAGGTGATCCATGGGAAAAGGACATGGAAAACTAGCCCCTAGAGTCTGTCTAGGTTATCCATGTAAGGGAGGAGAGTGAGAAAGTCTAGCCTTATGCTGCTAGTTCCACTCAACCTCGTGCATGTGTGTGTAAGGGAGGTTAGAAGCACCTCATAGGAGTCTATGCCCGAGTATGCTACAACCTGTATATGTATAGTACAAAAGCGTGACATCTCGCTCTAAGAGTCTGTGCTCTGGTTCTGAGAATAATCACCTTGCATAAAAGAAAAATGGAGACATCTCGCTCTAAGAGTGTGTGCTCTGGTTCCGAGAATGACCCATTGCTCAAAAAGTGTAATGTTTATGTCATAAGCAAAGTAGAACAAGGATGCCTACCTTCATCACAAAAGAAGATACCCCAAAAATGCAACAATGTCATAGATCCAAGCAAGAGAGTTTTGCACTCTTTAAGCAAGGATAAGATAGTTGAAAAGGGATATCTTGTAGTATGTGTAAAGGAGATCCTTAGAGGAGAAGAGATCTTTGTACAAAAGACACCTATCCCCGAGAGGAATTGTCTTAAACAAATATAACATCTTCTAGAATAAGACAAAGAAGAGAATAAGAATGCAATACTTCCTTCTTTTGCGAGGTGAAAGTGATTCTTAATGAAGGATGACGCTCTTTTTAACCCAATTGGGAGAGTGAATTCATTATGGATGTATTTTACCAAGTGCAAAAGAGGTTGTAGTCAAGGACTTACACCTCTTGTAAGAGAGAACAAATGCGTACAAGGCATAACATCAAGTAATAAAGTCCACACCATCCACGAAATAGGAAAAAGTGGATCCTTAGATAAAAATAAGGAAAGATCATTGCCTCAATGAGAAGGACTTACACAATCTTCTAGGGAGAGATTTGGACATAAGCAAAAGAAGAGATATATGAAATCACTCTTGTCCCCATAAGAACAAGAGATAACATAGAAAATTAGGCTATTATGTTGCTTCAAAAATATGATTGCACTTGAAATTGTACCATCATGAATGACAATGAGCCCCCAGTAAATGAGCTACCAATGTCACATAATGATGAGCAACATAATAGCCATTAATGTTATTTAAAGACATGATAGACTAAATGAGGTATTTGAATATGACATGTTAAATGCTCAACTATAAGTGAGATCAAAAACATGTATAAAGTGATAAAAATTGGAGAAGAAAAGTCACAAGAAATCTTAGAAGAGGGATGAGTGTAATTTATTAGAGCCTTATCCCTAGAGGAAAGGACTTTATGATGAATAGGAGATAAAGATTCATAAGTGGATTTAGAAATTTGAGGGGAGTCATAAAGAGATTTGTTTATCACCAAGATTTCCTTATGAGGGGAATGAGAGTTGACAGAAGTAGAAGATGATTTAGTTGAAGTGAGATCATCATCACTACTAAATATAGCATTCACATTGAGAGATGGTCTTTTAGATGCTTTGGTACGTTTGCAGGGATTATAGCCGAGTCCAAAGGCATAATTGTGAAAATTAGTCTCTAGAGGAACTTTTATCCCTTGTTCATGAGCGCCACAACCATTTCCATGATACCCATGCTTAGCAAAAATGCAAAAACCATGACCATAACGATCAGCCATTTCAGGAAGAGAAGGTGGTTTTTCATAAGACAAAGAATCAAATTCTTCAAAATTAGAGATGTGAGGAGAAGAAGTTTGAGAGGTGGCCACAAAATTATTGCTCATAGGTTCAGGTAAGACTGATTGATCTCTAGTTTCTTCCTTCTCTTTAACTTTAAGCACTCTAGGAGGAACCCTATACTCACCTACAAAGGTGGGATTAAAATCAAGAGATCCCCAATCGTCTTCTGCGAGAACCTTCTCAGGATCAAAAGCCTTTTCATGTGTAGACTCAAGTCGAGAAGGATCTTCTTCAGGAGCTTTAGGATCATCCAAAGAATTTTGATTATCAGAGGGTAATGATTCATCCATAGGTATCTTGTTTAAAGAGTCATCACTAGAAGAGGAAGGTTTAGAAGAACTCCCTTTGGAAGTAGATGTTTGCAAACAAGCCTGAAGATTAGTATCACTTATCAAGGTATATGTCTTATTGTTATAAATGAATTTAACTTGTCTATGCAATGTAGAGGGGACAGCTTGCATACTGTGAATCTAAGGTCTCCCTAATAACAAGTTGTATGTTAGATTTCCTGACATAACATGGATAGGAGTAGGCAAAGTAACAGGTCCCACTGTGATTGGTAAGGTGATAATACCTAATGAAGACTTAGCCACATTATCAAAGCCTCGAATGGGACGAGAGTCAGGCTCAATAAGGGATGTATCCACATTCATCTTATGCAATAAATTAATGCTACACACATTAAGGCCAGAGCCATTATCTACCAGTGTTCGTCTTATAGCAGTGTCATTTATGATAACCACAATCATCAAAGGATCATATTGATGTTGAATTTCACTAGTAGGCAACTCATCTTGAGTAAACACAATTTGAGCTTTAGGATTCATCATAGAGTTAACCAAAGACACTATATTACTAGATGTATTAGGTGGAGGAACATTCAAATCTTTCAAGGCATCTTGTAACATTCCATGATGAGCGGAAGAAGTTTGGATCAAATCCCAAAGGGATATCTTAGCAGGGGTAACTTTAAGTTGTTCTATGAGATCATATTCCTTACCGGGAACTTGTGAAATACGTGGAGCTTGCGGAAGAATAGGTTGGGAAGGAGGAAGTGAAGTTGCGATAACAGGAGGAGGATTAGGCTGCCTATTATTTCTTGTGTTATAGGTATGAGCAACCGCATGATAACTCTCTCTAGTCAGTTGCTTAGCATACTCATAAGGGCTCTTAGTAATAATAGGTTTCTTAGGAGTGCAAAAAGAATCACAAAAAGAATAACCTCCTTGCACAGTAATAATAGGTTTCTTAGGAGTGCAAAAAGAATCATTAGCATAACCACCTTGAACCACTAAGATAGGCTTATTTAAAGGTTGAGAATTTTGAGAAGGACAAGCACCTTGGATAGTGAAGAGAGGTTTGTTAGGTGTTTCATTCACATGTATCAAATTGATTGAGGATGGCCTAGAGGAATGAACAAAAGTGTTGGAAGAATTGTTGATAGTCTTCTCTTGCACTAAAATCTTATCACGGATTAAATCAATTTTGGGAGAGAGACAAGGGGTAGGCATTGATGTTCTAGTAGGAAAAGTAATACTAGGAAAGGTCATATCATCCTCTATCATCAAAGGATCTACATGGGGAATAAAATCTCTAGGAGAAGGATCAACATTACTCTCTAAAGTCTCACTTTTGAGAGGGAGATCTTTGAAAGAGATGTTAACCATCTTGCTTTGAACTAGGGTTTCCTTATGAGTAGAACCAAGTTGAGGAGAGGGAGATGCTTTATTTTTAGAGGGAGAATAATCGAGATTCAAGGAAGGTGAAAAATTATCAAGGGAGAGAGAATAATCTACACCTTCTTCTAATGGTTCATCCCAAATAGTGAAGTGGTTGAAAGGAATGTTTGAAGTATTGTCAATTTCGGGAGAGGAGATAACATTGTTTATTAATTCCTCATCCTTAGGAGGGAGAGCATCCATAGATGTGTTAAACTCATCCTCTTTCCTCAAAATATGTTCAATATGATCTTTAGGGGAGAGAGAATTAAGGACATTTCTTATTATTTCATCTTCTTTCTCTAAGGGATGCTTATGGGTAAGACAAACTTTAGGAGAAGGGTAAGCATTTATCATTAATTCATCATCTCTAGTGGGAATTTTGTTGGAAAAGGAAATGCCATCACTAGGAAATGTAGGGATAATGTCATCTTCTTGCACAAAAGGATCCTCATGAAGGGAGTGTTTTTTAGGAGGAACATGAACATATTTCTCCAAAGATTCATGCCTAGGAAGGAGATCTTTGAAGGAAGTGTTCATAACCTCTTGTTGCACTAACATGCCCCCATTGGAAGGACCAACTTTAGGAGGAAATAAGTCAATTTCCATCAATACCTTTTCACTTAGAGAGGCATCATGGAGGGAAGGTGAAGTAACATTAAGAAAGGTGTTTATGATATCATTCTCTTCCTCTAGGATAGCTAAATAGGAAGGGCACATTTTAGGAGAATTGTCAAGATCACTCTTAAAGTCTGCATCCTTAGAGCATGGGAGAGTCTCAAAGGGATTGGTAGCAACTCTTTTAGGCAGTAAAATTTTTTTATAGATGGGGGGAGGTTCTTTAGAAGAAGGAAAAATTGAAACAAGGGAAGCTAACCCATTATCACATCTATGAAATGAATGCATCATGACAACAATTTTCCTCTTTCAAATGATAACACATGCAAAATAGAAGGAAATGTTTAATTTTAACCAATGCAAGCACTTAGAATGTAGATTTAGAAAATGAAACTTATGATTCAAATGAGTTCCTAAATCAGATTTGAAATTATTGATCCCAATTAAGCTATCCACAAGTTCAACTTTGAATTGAAAAAATTAGGGTTTTAACAAAAATTTCCTCTAAATTTTTTGAATCTTGCAATAAATTAAAACTTGTAAATAGCGTAGACACTCAAATTTGAAAACATAAATCAGAATTAGAGAAGATTGGAATTCACGTTGGGTTCACCAAAAATGTGTGGGAGAAAAAGTGACACTAAGCAAACATGCCCTAATCTCACTTTCAATCACACACATTTGTGGAATACAAAAGAGCCTAGAGGTATCACACAATTGGGTACTTCTTTTTGTGGAAGAGAGAGCCATGGGATACCTATGAGGATTTCTATTCCTTTGTTGCAATTGAAAGATGAAATGATGCAAGTTCAATCCCTAACCCCAAAGTGCAAGTATGAACTAATAACAAGATTGCAGAATTGAACTTAAACAATGGAAAGCTGTAAACACAAGGACAAGACAAGAATACAAATGCATACCCGGAGTTAAAATCTGACTGAAAATGTTTAGGATGGGGGCGCGGGCGCCACTGTCCTGATTCTGCCCCTGAAATTGCTCCGAAAACTGCTGTTTTGCACTCTGGAAAAGCTGTCAAAAATGTTGAAAATGCTGTCTATCAGGAGGACCAGGGCGCCCAGCGCCCTTGTCCCAGGGACTAGGGTGCCCAGCGCCCCTGTCTTGGCAGGACCAGGGCACCCCATGCCCCTGTCCTAGTCTTTTTCTCTGAAATTTGGTGGGAAGGTCGGTCTCAGTCTACTTCTCCCGGATCTGGAACCTGCAGCGTCGTCTAAGTCCCAAAACCTGCACTTATATCTGAAAAGGGTATGGTGGGCGGCTATATAGGGTTTTGCCTTAGTCAAACCCCCGCTTCAGTGATTTCCACCTCCACGAATAGCCAAGTTGTATTGTAAAATGTATTGTGTGTGCAGACCTAGTGTGTGTGCAAGGTCCTAAAATGCAAGAAAGCAAACTAGAGCAACCTAGAAAGTAAACCCTAATTACTTGTAAATGATAATGTAAATGCTCTAAATCAAGATGCAAAGTGATCTAAAGCATGAATAAAGGATATATTGAAGCTTATGCAAAGACATGAAAACAACATGAAATCATACCCAACCCCAAGGGAGGGGTACAAGCCAATCTTCAGTCGGTGATTCCCTATTGCTCTTCAATGTCTTCAAAGCCCTAAGTGGCTGAATGAAATTGATGAATGCTTGATGGATGAATGTTGAATGTTGTTGAAGCCTTCAAAGATCTGCTCTTTCGCTGCATATGAGGTTCCTGAAAACAAAAATCGGATCCTTTCCAATGAAGAAAGAGAGCTCTTATATATGAAACCCTAGGTCATAATTTCAACTTTTGGCCGACCTAGAGATTGAATTTCCTGCAAATTTCTTGGGGTTAAGCTTTATTTTATGATTGGATCGCGCTCCTAAAATTTCGGGAAAATGTCCGGGACCATGTGCACTCCGAGCGCCACGGTCCCAACAACTTTTCACCAAATTTTCAGGGCCGTCGGATATGATGATTTTAGAGAGAATCCTGAAGTTACAGGTGATTTCGAGATGTTTTGACCTCAAAACCAAGCCCCCAAGTTTGAAATAGGACTTAATTAGGGTTTTCGATTGAGTGATGTATTGGAGGGATAAAATGAAAAGGGCACGCTTTAACGAAAGGGCCCAACTTTATGATGTAGAGGATGATGAAATAGGACTTTAGACCTAATTAATTTGATTAATTAAGTGCTAAAGGAGAAATGCAATGCAAGATGCAAAATGCGCCAAGGCGGGTGCTAAACTAGATGTGAAATTGTACCACCCTAGCAAGTGCGTACAATTTACGACGCTACAGATAGTTACATTACCATATTCAATTGCCAGATCAAATTCATCCTTCTTCTTTCTCCTTCCAGTACTAGATGGGGCTAAAGGTGTTACTTTTGGTGCTTTCTTCTATGCCGGTACCCTAATAGTAACTTTTCTATCCGGTTGCTTCTTCGCCTCTACCTTATTTACTTCAATTTTCTTCCTTACTACCCTTTTGAATGCCAGGGGTGTGTCATCTTCAGATGCAAATTCTACTGTAATAGTGGTGCAGGGCACCTAACACTCCAAGCATGCAATTTTATTTTCTTCTAAGTTTTGTGTGTTGTCTTTTATGATGTAATAATGGACCAACCATTTGGGACTCAGTAGAGCCATGGTTGAGTTGTCCAAGTTTTGATTGTGTCATTTGTGTTTAGGTTGCTATCAGCCTAAGAAGTTGTAATGATTATGTTGATCATAGGAGTAACACACTAGATCATTTTCATCATGTAATAGAGGTCTATTGTATTGTTTCTAAGTCTTCTAGGATGCATGAGGGCCTTCAGGAGCCTTTGAAAGCACTTGAGTGCAAAGTTGCAACAAAGAAGTCAAAAAGATGTAAAAGTTGCTGAGCAACATTTTGCAATTTTAGATGATGGCATTGAAAGTTGGTTCAACCAAATTAAACATGGGCATATAAGAAAAAAACACTTTCATTGTACAGGCTGGAGAATCTGGTATGCAAGAACAAGTTTTTGTGTTTTCAAGAAATCTTGTTTTGTTCACTGTTTTGATAGTTTTCCTTATTTTTGTTGCTTTGGTACGGTCTAGTATGGACTTGACAGAAGGATCTCATTGTAGGGAATGAGATTTTATTGAATTTACTTTCTAATAAGTTTGTTTATCAGGTCTGATTGTCTTTAGTGGAAGAGATATCATCCATTCTATGTGACTAGGTGTAAAACCCTTACATAGTAGGGTTTAAGGAGAAAATGACTCTAACATGAGAATCCATTGATGGCACCTATTCAAATCAAGTGGAATTCTAGGTCAGGGTCTCTACATAAGTTTAGAGTAGGTTTTTTTGTTTTGCAGGCCCTGGCGGAGGAGCTACAATGAAGCCCTAGGCTCACCGCTAGAAGTTGGTGAGTTAGGATAACAACAAATGTGGAACTTCTGAGCACATATGGATGGGTGGAGCCACAAATGAGGCATGGTTGGAAATACCCATGAATTCCCTTCAATAATACTAAATTTGTTTGAGCAGATAGTTTGACTGGTGAAGGTTTTCAAGCACAACTTTCCAAGTCACCCGGGTAGACCAAAACCCTTGAAATTAGGACAAATTTGGTTCCCATATTTGTATGGAGAACCTGAATGTAGATTTGAAATATTGTTTGTAACCCTGAAAAGGGTATCCAAAACTATAATTTATTTGTGCCCTTTTTTGGGAAGTTTTCAAACTAAGTCCTTAAAACTGCCAAGGGAGGGCTAATTGAATTAGGCCTATTTGAGCCCGGTAGAGACAAAGAAAGGATAGGAAACCATAGCGATGGGTTTGAAGATGCTAAAAGACTCAAAAGACTTCAAAGCCACTATGTAGATGTATTTTGAGTCCATTGAATGAGGTTGGAGTGTTGTGATCCTTGCAGGAGTTGGAGCCTTAGGAGTGGTGTGTGGAGATTGAGGTGGCAACCTTAATAAGAGGAGTTGATTGTCTAAGACCAGTGGATATACCTTGGAGGCAAGCCAAAGTGGTTCAGAATTTGGAGGTCTAAATATAAAAACCCCTACTAAGTGCCATTGGATGGGCTTGAGTAGTTGAAGGGTTGAGTAAGACAAGTCAATCAAGAAGGTGAATAGGAATAGCTCCAAAACTCTTTGCATCAAATAGGCTCAATGAATACATCTGGTTCTTTCCTCTTCCTATATTTCTCTGGGACAATATCAATCAATGCTTTGATGTATTGAGAAAACTTACTTTCCTTTCGTTCCTACTTCTCTCTCTTCTTCTGGTTGAACTCAGTTTCAACCTTTTGTGTATTTTGCTTAGCTGTGCCAAAGGTTTTTACAGTTTCATCTATAGGTGCATCAATTAACATCTGTGCATAAGCATCAAGAATGTGTGCATCAACTTCATAACCCATCTCCTCAATCCAGATCTTCTAGGGTTTGACCGCTTCCATGAGTATTTCATCTTTCTTAACCATGAAGCATATGTTGGTTGAGTATTTCTCAACAATGTTCTTAGGAACCCTCATCCTAGAGTTCATAGACTTTTGAAATTCTCTAAAATATCCCCATACTTATCATCTCTTTGACTACCTAATATAGCAATAGACTGTTTTAGTTGCCTCCCTACCGGGATATCAAATTCCCATTGTCTCTTCCTAAAACCGGGAGTCTCATTGATGAAAAATAGCATTAAATAGACAATTAGGTTACCATACCAAAAATTCCCCTTCTTTTCTCCTTTAATATTTCCTAGGTTAATCAATAGTTCATCTAACATCCAACCACATAGATATATCTTCTCATTCTCCCTCATCATTTTATAAGTTGCATAAATTGCAGGAGCTAGAGACAAAATTCAGTTGGTTTGATTGTGTTACCTTATAATTGATGACCATGCTACTGAATTTGATGTCTATATCGGTGATAGTACTAATTCTCATTGACTGCCTATCTAATGTTGCATTGGTAATCTTGTTAACCTGATCATTTGAAATTTTCTTCTCTAGACGTTGTCCAACCTGTGGTAAACTGGTGATTGCCTTGATGGCTTTCTTTGTAATCTTATATGGCCTATTCAACCGGATAAACTCTCCATGCACTTTGCTCAAAACATACCTAACAATTTCATCTTCAAATTCTGGAATATCCAGAATGCCTGTAAATCCTAGATCAACAATATGCTGGTATTCAGGTTTAACCTTTCCAAAATCTCCCATTAACTCATTCATGTACATGCTCCTAATATCAGTCATTCCCAAATCCTCAATGTGACAGTAAATATAAGCTCTTACATCTTCAACATACACGACTCCTTCTGGGACACGGGAAAAATCTCCAACCGAATCATCCAGGGTAGCCACATGTGGATATCACTTGAAAATCGACTTGGGACGGTCCTTGAACTCAATTATAGTTGGATTTGCAACAAAGATAGGTACAGGTGATGATCTCGCTTCCATGATTAAAGATAAATACCTGTGAATCATTGCCGGTGAAAAAAATCTAAACACTTTTTCCAATCGCTCAAGAAAATATCTGAACACACTTAATTGCCTTTAATTGCTCTTAATCACTATGAATGCAAGGTGATAAAAAATGAAGTAGATTCAACCTTTTATCCACCAAGAAAAACCCTAATCTTTCATTGACATCAATGAATTTTAGTGAAAGATATCGGATCTCAAACAAAACACATCCATGCCGGATAAGTATCTCCAATGTCTGGAACATCTTTCAAAACCTCTTCCCAGGGCATATGCAACATCTTCATGAATTTTGCCCACCCCTAAGGCATCTACCTTAGTTATCGGTTGAGCTTCCTGTCAGTGCAGGAGCAACCTCCTCTGCTAGATAAGTAACCGGTGCATTCCCATTTGTAGATTGATCTTCTGACTTCCTGACCCATCTCTAGGTATGATCTTGCTGGATTTCATTAACCTTCTCTTTTCCTTTCTCATTTGATCCTCCATTACCAACCGGTCGATTTATGCTTCTACAGAACTTAGCAATATGTCCAACCTCATTACATGCATAACATGTAACATTGTTCTTTTTAATTGCTTTGCTTAAACCGATATAATTGCTTGACCTACACTGATTAACCATATGTCCAAATTTTCCACATGCACAACACTTAACATTCATTCTGCAATCTTTTGTTTTATGACCATTCTTATTGCATTTAGAACATTGACCGGGAGCAAAATTATTATTCTGATTTTCTCTATTTCTACATTGCCTAGCCATATGACCAAACTTATTAAAAACAAAGCATCTACCATTAAATTTATAATCATTAAACTGCCTTACTAGTGCCTTATGGTTTTGATCTTCATTTGTAGTATCAAAACTCTATCCTTGTTCAAATCCAAGTCCATTGGAATCTCCATTTTGCCTTTGTCTCTTCAATAACTCATCTAGCTGTGTTGAACTAATCTTGAATTTTTCTTTATACTCACTTGCAATAGTCATATCTTCTCTCAAAATTATCATTTTTCTCTCAAGCTCTTGTTCATTAATCTGGGATTGTACTAAATCAGTTCTGAACATATCATTCTCATGAACCAAGCTAGAGATACAACAAGATTATCTTCCTTTTTCTTCCGGTCTTCAATCTCTTTAGACATTCTCATAGTAATAGCTTGCATTTCATTTCTGATAGCCATGTTCTCCTGACTCAGATTTTGACACTGTTCCTTAAGTGCATCTTTCTCTTCATCATCCTAATTTTGCAAAAGTTCCTTCCTCCTAGCTTGAATAGACGACAACCTCATCTGTAAGACAAGAATAAATTCCTTAACAAAATTTAATTCATCTTGTAGCTTTAAGTTCTTCATCCTTCCAGCATCATAATCTTCAAGCGCCACCTCAAGTTGCTTCTCCAAACTCATATCTATGGATTCCAGATCCAAGATCTTCCTCAAGCTATTAAAATTCCTCCGAGGCACAAGGATCTAATACCAATTGTTGGAATCCAAGAACACTAAGAGGGCGGGTGAATCAGTGTTCTACACCAACCGGTATACCGATACATATGGAATTGAAAGAAGTAAAGCAACCAATAAGCCAATCACATAAATGAATACCATAACACACATAATTATATGTGGAAAACCTCAAAGAGGAAAAACCACAGTGGGATTTGTGACCCACAATATCAATTCACTGGTCATATGAAGAGATATTATAAAATATAGGGGCTCGCACATGTAGGAAGGCTTACATCCTAGAGGACACTTCTCAATCACAAAAGGAGCCTCATTGACTACATACAAATCCAGACTATAATCCAGAGAAATGATTTAACTGCAAAGATAACATCTTCTATTCCTAAATACAGTTCTGGTTAAGCTCTGTTTGTTATGGTTTGAAACCCTAAACCCTTTACCAGAATACCCCTTACATAAATATCCTCACATACATGATCTCTCTCATATGTTTCACATTACACAACATCATCCTATTCTCCTATCAATCAATTACATATCATATCTCAAAATGATCTAACCAACTAACCTATATACCCTTCACAATTCATCATGCCTTATGTCGGCTTACAAAGATAATTACAATGCCAATATGATAACTCAATGATAAGTGAATAGTATCGAACCAGTACTGAGAGGGGGGGGGTGAATCAGTACAGACAAAAATATAGTCCTAAACCGGTTTGACAACAGACACTTCAAATGATTGGCAGACAGAGACACCGGTTTGAAACAGAGTGCAACTGGTAAAGCTAAGAATGTCTTAGACAAGCATTAACCGGTTACTCACTTAGTGTTTCACTCAACTTGAGACTATACTACCATTTCACCCTTATGCATAAACAGGTAATCTATCATCAGATCATAATAATAGCTAGTTCAACATGTTTTATTGATAGGCATAAAACACAGAACCATCATATGCTTGACAGACAATAGAATAGCATCACAAGATAAAAGCATCACACATGACACACGTATTTTTCACGTGGAAACCCAACTAGGAAAAACCATGATGGGGATGAATACCCACAAGCTATTTTTGAACTCTTTGGAAGTCCGCTCTATTAGGAGCCTTGTCCGGTTAGAGACATTTTAATAGGTTCTGCTAGGAACCGATCCTTTTAGAGATCACCTGGTTAAGGGATGGCTACAATACCCGGTTAAGTGTTAAACCTTGTTAAAGGTTACCTTGTTAGAGGATTTCAAGAACTCAATAGCTAAAGGATTCCGAACTCAATAGCTTTGAATTACCCTGTTAAAGGATTTTCAGCAAGCCGGTTAAGGCTACCCTTTTAAGGGATTTTCCAACTGTTGAGGTGGTTAGAGATCAATAGGTATTACAATGATCTGGTCACAACACTCAATGCCAATGCAGATCCACTTAAGCTCCTCTTCACCTTCTATACTTACACTCTGCAGGTATCACTTCTCTCCTTTTGGTCTAGCAAGAATCACGTATCCCTTCTCTTGGATACACACACACAACTTTTGCCAACAACCTTAGAACGAGACACAACATCGACCTTATAGGAAAACAGATAGGTCGATAGCATAAACCCTAAACCCTAAACCTATTAGGTTAAGGAATTCAAATGGTTCAATCCTAACCATTGAGTACACTGCATTAAATGCGACAATCTTGATCCAATCTCAAGACATTCTCCATCGTCCATTTCCACCGCTTTTATGGTGGCTGATAACCCATCACACGTTATCACCATTTTACAAACTTTGCACATTCCCAAGGTAGATAGAAACAATCTCCCTCATGAAAGATCCTTCATGCACACAGGCTTACATGGCAACATGATGTGTTCTTCTTTACAATGCTAACTCATCACAAAATATCACTGGTTGAGCCACACAAGCTTGAAGCACATCAACCGGAAACCCTAAAGTTGAGACTACCAACCGGTTGTCATACAATGCTTCCATGTGCTGGTTCCCACAACCATATGCCGGTTCACCTTGAACAAACACACCACTTCACTTTGGCACAAATGCCGGTTCACAATGTTATACCGGTTCTCACATATGCCGGTTCATACCTCTTCAACATATTGACATCAATGACAACATACAATGTCATTATCTCCACATACCGGTTCACATAATGCCAACACAATATACATGTTGGCTAGATAACATAAATACATGAATATCAAAAACCATTTCTGATGCCGAATCCAAAAGATGTTGGCCTCCAATACCGATAACTTGATTCTAAATCACATTGGCTTGCATTGCCGGTGACCAAAGAATTCCTTTCAACCTATTGGTGCCAGTGCCTGTGTAGTGTCTGTGAAGTGCCTATCGGTACACAACTGACCCAAAATATGAAGCCGAAATAGATTGCCATGTTGTCATCAATGACAACATAGTGAAACCAACCAATTGAGTGTCAATTGCCAACAAAAGTTAGTCTAGAATAAATCTCCACATTCTTCCACATTTAAATATTTGATCTTGTAGTTGTGGATATGGTGTCAAAAGAGGAAGTTTCAATTGTTCAGTTGTGTGGATGTTGTATGTGGTTTGAAAATAAATATTTAGATGTTGTTATGTTGTGTGGTGGTGATGCTGAGTGAGTATGAGGTCTTTCCAAAAGGCTATAGTAGTGAAAGTTACAATATGCAGAAAAGAGTATTTAATGTCCTTATACAAATGATCTTGCATTCCACCAGTTCTTGATGATGATGGCTTATGGTTCTGGATATAATGTCTACATTCTATGGATGTTGCAGTGTCACCCTTTTAGGTCCTTAGATGCTCAAATGATGAAATTGGTTGTGGCGGTTTGTTGATAGTGAGGCTATCTATTAGGTTTGATCTCAAGAATGCTCTATACTGCTCTTCTATGTTGGTTCAAGTGTTGTGACTTGGAGGAAATGTTCATATGGTTTGTGCAATGTTCTCATTCAAATTTCTAGTGTTGGTTTGATAAGAAAATGATGTTATGTGTTTGGCGATGTTAGTTATGTTGGTCTCTCATTGACTCAGTTGATTTATCTCATGTGGGTTATACTCTTTCGATCCAAATATGTATTGGAGGATGAGTTGGAATTTTGATATGGGTCTTACTCTAAAGTATGTAGATCCACATTGACTAATTTGCATCAGGTGATGTTTTTAGTCTAATTGGTGAACTTGCTTCATTGTTTTTCTACATGTTACATTTGATGTCGATTTTGGACGATGTGCCAGTGTGTGTGGTTCATTCAAAAAAACTTAGGAAGATATATTTTGATGTATTTGGGTCCCTGTTATCTCTTGGAGTGAACTACATTGTGTGGTTTCCATCCATGTGGCCAACTTTAGGTAATTTATGTATTATAAATTGTGGCTAACCTAGTTGAGGGTTTCAGTGTATAACCTTGTATAAATGGAAGTGCATATGTGTGAATTGGAGAGTGGGTTGTTGTCAATGCAAACTTTAAGAAACCCCCGCTCAAAAAATTGTATAAAATATTGGCGAATATTTTATTTTTTTCAAAATAATAATATTTTTTATTGGCGATTTTCCCCTTTTTAAAAAAGAATATTAATTTTATTGGCGAATTTTTTTATATTGTTTTTTTTGTTAGGAAATATTGGAAAATCTTGGAAAATATTAATAGTTGAGGGTTTCAATATATAACCTTGTATATTTATGGAAGTGTGGATGTGTGAATTGGAGAGTGGATTGTTGTGAATTGTATGTGAATTATATGCAAGAACATGTGAAGAAGTAGAAATGTGAGTTTCAGTCTGTGATGAGATTTGATGATCATATTTTTAGTATGACAATATTTTGAGACATAGATGAAGTGTGATATGATTTCCATGATATTGTTCACTTGATACAGTGTTTCAAGGATAGTTACATGATCAAGAGGTCTTGTTCATTTAAATTCATCATTTCCCTATACTTGCTGAAAGATAGTGAGTTATTTGGCAACTTGTGTATTCCCTTGTATTTTGCCTTGAGATTGTGCATATCAGTAATGCAAGTCCCTCATATATTTCCCCAAGGTTGTGCTTCTTATTCTTGCAAGTCCAATAAGGTGTAGTGAGCTTCCTTGGCCTTGATCCTAAAAATTTGTAATTAATTATTCATATTGTGAGTGTGATTCTCACTATCATTTTTTTCCTTCTTGGGTTTTCCACGTAAATTTGGTGGTCTTTGTATTGCACTTTATGGTTGTATGTTTCATAATTATAGAGATAAGTTAATTGTGATTTAAGTTTAAAGCATCATAAATAAGTTATTTTAAGGTCTGGACTGATTCACGCCCCTCTCAGTCTCGTGGTGTGTTCAACATACCTATGCTCTATGGACATGTTATCATGTTTTTAGATATGGCTTTCAAATATGAAAAAATAGGATACCCCCAAAAATTTTGTTTGAAATGTGGCCTATATACTCTAAGTACTTCAATAGAGGTTATTTTCATCTAAATCCCCTCTCTTGACTTGGTCTTTAAGTCGTTTTTGTTTAAGTATTTTCTTTGAAAGTTTTTTAGTTTTATTATTTAAGTTAGTTTTTTTTTTCTTTTATTATATTTGGTGTCAAATCGGGTCCTAAACCCCATTATGCACTTGCTTGGTTAGTTTAGGTGTAAATTGGGTTCATTGACTTGAAATGCACCTAGTGATGCAAATCGGGTCTATGGACCTGATCTACATCATTTATTTCCCACTCATCGCTTTTAATAAGGTTGAGTTTAGTTTAAAATCAAACTCTTTTTGCTTTTAACTATCTACCCTTTTCATTTTATTGTCTTTATTTGCGCCCTAATCTTCCTTGCGATCTCTGAGGCAGAACATTACCTTCATCATCAAAGATTTCGAGGTATGTTTTGTATCTTTGTTTATTATTTGTTCTCAGCTTTGTTCTTTAAGTTTACATTTTAGGTTTTTGAGATGTGTTTTCTATTGTTTTGAAACCTGCATGAAGCACGATGTGTCATTTAGGTCTTTAGACCTGAATCCCACCACTTTTTATCTCTTATTGGTGTTGTTCGAATCTAACGACCTCAATGACACTGTAATTTTAAAATGCTATATCATGTCACATGAGTCACGACTGGACGGTGTTGTTCGGATCCATAGATATGAACTACACCAAGTAAAGGGTGTAATTTAGGTCTACAAACCCAAACAACACCACCTCCATGGCTTTCCCATTGTAAGTCGGGTTCATAGACTTGACCTACATTGTCGCATTATTATATCATGTTGTGTGAGTTGGGCCTATGAACCCGACTTACATAGGTTCTTCCCCTTTCCTAGGTGTATATTGGGCCTTTAAATCCAACATGTACACTAAAATTTTGATTTACCCTTTCAAGGTGTAAATCGGGTCTATAGACCCGATTTGCATCTCACATTTGATAAGCACTACCCTAGGTATAGATCAGGCCTATGGACCTGATTGACACCTGCACTTAGAAATTTTTATAAGTGTAGAAAATATAAGTGATACAATTGTTTACTTAGAATTTTTATAAGTATGAAGAGGAAATTGTTATTCTTGGGGGACTTTTGAAGATATCCTATACAAGGCCTTTTCAGTCTTCTTGTTCCAATGAAGATGTTTCAGCTAACTCATGATGTTTTTCTCAAATATGTTGCAGTCATAGTTTTCTACTGGATGACTTCACCTTCTCTAAGTCAAAAAAAGTTGAAGTTCAAAAAGCAATATCCCCATCCTACCTTTCCATCATCCTTGGTGGCATCTGACATTGAGCATACCATGGTTACAAGGATTGGTGATATAGACTTGGATGAGTTTGTCAAAAGGGTTGAAAATCCTCATTAATACTATTTGATGGAACCCACTATAAATAGTAATATACATTTGGTCACATCTTTCCCCATATCAACTCAAAATTCTGAGTTCGTGTTTGCCATGGCCAACCGTTTTGATCCAGAGAGTAGAAGTGTCAAAGATACTGATGGGAATAAGGTGTTGGTTTTGGATGAAGTTTTCTTTGATATATTGTTCAACTATCTACATATAGATTCTTTTGCCAACATAAATATAGAGTCAGTTGAGGTTTATTATGAGAAGAATTCTGATAAGCATAGGAGGAACATTAATGCCAATTGGTTAAAAACTCCTAGGCCAATTATTGCTAGGTAGCCCAAGACTTTTCCTCGGAGTGATTTCAAAGGGGAAATGAATGATCTAATCACTCTTCTTAGTAGGGTAAATTTAGGGTTTGTCAACCTCAGATACATACTATGAATGGATGTATCATTACATTCATGTCATAAGGCAAAATAACAAGATAATCTTTTGGGGAAGGAAAATAAGTGATGCACTTTGTGATCCACTTACCAAGGTTCCAACCACCCTAAATTTTTATATGAATTCATACTTGGTATATGTTGTAGCAGCTATGATAAATTTTATAGGTCTACCTATTGAAGGTGACACAAGATCTATTCTTGTTTCGAAGTACTATCCTTAGTTGACTTTGAAGTAGAGTCAATATCATTTCAAAAGAAACAATGATTCTTTCTTTAGCCACTTTTTCTGTTTGTTTGACAAGAGTACATAAAAAAAGAGAGTTTCAAATGAAGCTTAGGAAATGGTTAATAAATATGAATGCATGTTCCTCCATCTTCCCACCTTCACTTACCTAAGAGTTGGTTGCCTTGATGACCAACCATTCATGCTTCCTAGGTATCCATCCGACAATATTGTCTTGATGGAATTGACACGACAAATGATAGATATTCATGAGAAATAATTAGGTTCACATAGATCAAGGTTCAAGTTTTCTTTGTCCTTTGGGAGATATTCAATTAATTCAGTTTTCAAAGCTAGAGCCATGGATGAATAAATGAGAAGAGTTACAATGAAATTTTTCAAAGCTTGGAAAGATTTTGATTATAGAGTTATGAAGAACAAGTTGAAAAGATCCTATACTCATATGCAAAGGATTGAAGATATTTGGATAGACTGTAGAATCGAGAAGGATATTAGGAAACCTGATTATTGCTATCTCACCAAAGAATAAATAATTAATCTCAACTTGACAGATGTACCTGAAGACCTTCATGACGATGGTAATGTTCTTGAGCTTGTGTATGAGGTTAAGAAAATTGATAGTGATTCCCTTCCTTTGATTCAATGGTCACAAAAGGAATTTGTTTCTATAAAAACTCTGTTCCAAAGGATTCTTGCAAAGACTAATGTGTGGCTTGCTTCAAAAGGCATTCATTTTAAGCAATTCACCATAGGTTCAAAACAAGATATCGTGGGACCTATTGGGAAGAAATCATAGATGAGAACAAAGAACATACAAGATCCTATTGCTTCAGCTACCACTCCTAGATCAAATTTGTCATGGGAAAAGGTGAATGAAAGGAACAAACTAAATATTCTACTCCAAGTGGTCAAGGGGAAAAGGAGCCAGATGTACTAGGGGAACACTTGGACTATGAACCTCTCAATTTAGACAATGAACCAGTAGATGATGAAGGTCAATATAAGGCTCAAACTATAGAGGGAGAACATTATTGACAACAAGAGAAAGAATTTGATGAGGAAATTTTACCAAAAACTTCTAAGGATGGAGAACTAGAGAAGATTCAGGAGCAAGTTTCTCGAGCACCCAATCTCGTAACAATCATTTCATCTTCATAGGTTTCTATTCCTACTTTTGTGCCATTTGGATCTACAGTTTCATATGTATCAACTACTTGTGCTATTGAATCATAACTAACTAGAGCTAATGAGTCTACATTAAAAACCCCTCAGGATGATATTGTTAATGTATATTCCTTTCTATCAAAAGTAACTTCCATCATGTTGGATGATTTTGATAAATTCTTGGTAGAAACTAGTTCTAAGCCTAATGAGTCATCCATTGAAAATACTCCTACTATTGTTATTACAAATTCTACTTCACCTATAGTGGCTAATGTTTTTCCGATCCAAGAGACTACTTCCAAAACATTGGTTTCTAGTTTTGAAAAATTTTCTACACTTCCACCATGGTTGGTTTCAAATACTCCCCAAAGAAAGAAACATGCAATTTATCTTGATGATTTTGGCTTTGGTCAATTAGTTCCTGTCAAACCAAAGACTACTAAGAAAGCCAAACTGTCTCAAGGGTAAAAATTGATCAGGCCAACAATAAGTATGTTGAAGGGGTGGAGCTACCTATGGATATAATTTCAAATGAAGTTCACACAAAGGATTATACTATCAGAAGAATAGTTCTTGGAAAAAAAAACCATGATGACACCAATCAAGATGCTCAAGAGGACCTCCAATCTCTCATTGTTACATATGATGAGGGCAAAGTAAAAAGGATAAGATCAAAACTCAAGTAGAATTACCTACAAATGTTTTGATCAAAATCATTGTCTACTAAGATAGTTGAGCCAGTGATCTCATCTATTGATGATGGAGCCATCAAACAAGCTGAGAGGCTCACCTCAAGAGACAAAGTAGTGGGTGAGTGGATTGATAGAATGCAAATTCAAGGGACACATCTTCTGAGTTCAATTATCAAGTTGTTCGACAATATTCAAGGTGTTGAATCTAAATTTGATACAACACTTGATGATTTAACACAAGAGATTGAAACACATGAAAATAACGTTGAAGCCTGGATTAGGTTGAGGGATTTCCCCTTGGATTTTCTGGTTGACAATGGTGTTGCTCCTTCGAGGAAATTCTACCTGCAATATAAGGAACTTGTAAAACATAGAATGGAAGTTTTGTAAGAATTAGTTGAAGACATTAAAAAGGCCAGAAGGACAAGTGAGAATAATATCAAAGAAATTTTGGCCAAGATCACGTAATTTCCTTACAAAATGTTCGATGAAGAATATAATGTTTTACCCTTGGATTCAATTATTCAAGCATTCAGTTTGTTCATCCAAGATAAAGTGGAGCCAAGAGGTTGACCACTTTCCTCACTTAATAAGTTAATAGGAATTCATTCCATTTTGGATGATCTGGAGTCTCTCTTCAATAAGTCCAAGAAAGAATGTACTTTACTATAAAATTTAGTTACCAAGATACAAGTTATCTCTAGCTATGAAGATGAACTTGATGATGCAGAGATCCAAACTTCTCTTCAAAAGTATGATGAATTTCTAAAGAAAGATGGAGATGATGACACACAAGATGAAGCTCCAACAACTTAGTTGGTTTAATGCATTCCTAGTCTAGTGTCATTTTTTAATTTCAATCGACACTTCTAGTGTCATTTTGCATGTATAGTTTTGCATTTAGGAGTGCATAAGTCCTAAGTCAAATCAAACTCTTTCTTTTTCTTAGTCTTAAATTAGTTGCATATTTCCTATTTTCTCTCATTGCACCTCACCTATATATATGAGGGTTCTCTTTGTAATTAGTATCTTTTATTTTATACAACAAAACTCTACCAAAGTGGAAAGCAAAGTGAGGCATTGTGTTCAAATTGTGATTTTGCAAGCTCAATCAAATAAGAAGACAAATTTTGGCTTTCAAACTTTGTGTGTTGGCATATGTGCAAAGTTTGATGACATGATGATATTGTATGTTGTCATTGATGTCAATATGCTAAGGTATGAACCGATATATTGAAGTAAGCAAACTGGAAAGATAACCGGCATGATGGTATGAAGTGAACCGATATGATGATGTGAACCGATATATGCAAAAAGTTGAATCGGTATATTGGAATGTGAACCAGTATATGAAAAGTTTGTATCGAGGTTTCATTTGATATGATTATCGGTTGGTAGTCTCGGCTTCAGGGTTTCTAGTTCATGCATTCCAAGTCTGTGTGATTCAACTGACGAAATCCTGTGATGAGTTAGCATTGAAATGAAGATCAGATCATGTTGCCACATTAGCCTTGTGCGCGTGAAGGATTTACTTGAGGATCTTTCATGAAGAAGATTGATTCTATCTACTTCGGGAATGTGCAAAATCTCAGTAAACCGTGGAGAGCGCATGATGGGTTATCACTTCTAGAAGCGATAAAGAACGAACAATGGAGAACATCTTGAGATTTGTTCAAGATTGTTTTACCCTATGAAATGTGATTGAATGGTCAGGATTGGACTGACTTCATTGTTAACCTGGATGCTTAGGGTTTTAGCTTTTGGCTACCGACCTAATTGTTGTCTATAAGGTCGATGATGATTCTCATTTGGAGTTATTGGCAAATTGGTGCAGTGAGTAGAAATCTACAGAGTGTGATTGCAGATGTAAAGGAATTAAAGTGGATCTACCTTGGCATTGAGTGTTGTTATCAGATTAGTGTATTACCTGTTGACTTCTAACCATTTCTGCAGTTGGAAAATCCCTTTACCGGGTAGCTTTAGCAAGATTTTTGTAAATCCTTTAACAGGGTGACTCAAAATCATTGAGTTCTTTAAATCCTCTGACAAGGTAACCTTTAACATGGTTTTAAACTTTAACCGAGTATTTAGCCATCCCTTAACCAGGTGATCCCTGGCAGGATCGGTTCCTAGCAAAACCTGTTGTAAAGTCCTTAACCGGACTAGGCTCCTAACAGAGCGGACTTCAGAAGAGTTCAAGAACAACTTATGGGTATTCATCCCCACCATGGTTTTTCCCAGTTGGGTTTCCACGTGAAAAATAAGTGTGTCATGTGTGATGCTTTTTCATGTGATGATTAGTGTTTTCTGTTAAGCTGTAAAGCATGCTAATCTAGTGGTCATTATATTTCTGATGTATTACTTGTTTATGCATATGGGTGAAGTGGAAATGAGATATTAGGTTTTGTGAAGATCTAAGTGTTATTGGTTTATGTATTTCATAGTCATACTATGTTTTACCGGTATTGCCCTGATTTAGATCGATGATGCTGTTTACCAGTTAGTGCAGTCTTTGCAGTTTAAGTTGTTAAAGAAGTTTTTGTCTATATTGATTCACCCCCCCTCTCAGTATCTGTTGAGCATTTAATGTTCATCATTATTCATCAATTGGTATCAAAGTGTCCTCTAGGTCCTCTGTGTTATAAGCTTAACCGCTTAAGGAAAAGATCCTATTCTAATGATGAAGAGGGAAGGTCCTAAGTTCAACAAAGATAACTTTAAGATATGGAAGGACAGAATGAAGATATACATTAAAATCATGGGTGCTCAAAACTGGTTGAGAATACTTATGTTGTCCCTACCGGTACTCTCACCGATGATTATAGAAGAGAAATTTAGAAGAATGGGAAAGTCATGGAAGCTCTTATCAACAATCTATCTGATGTTGAGTTTATAGATGTTCAGGATAAAGACAATCCCAAATATGTATGGGATACTCTAGAGTTTATCTATGGCAGTGATGAGCATGTGAAGCAAGCTAAGGAAGAAAGCCTTAGAGGAAAGTTTGAAGACATGTGGATGGTTGAAGGAGAAACCATTCAACAATATGAGATAAGGATTAAAACTGTTGTTGGAGACATCAAGAGTGCAGGAGGTACAATGGATGATTCCACCATTGTTAGCAAAGTTTTGAGATCCTTATTACCAGTCTATGCAATAAGGGTTGCTGCTATTCAGGAGTTGAGATCTATTGACAAGACAAAGGTATTCCTAGATTCCATCATTGCTAAGTTGACCACATATGAGCTAAACAGTTATGATGGTAGTGTTCAGAAGACTAATTCAGCCTTTAAAGCATCCACTGCACTATCTAGAAAGGGTAAAGAAGCTAGTACCAGCTGTGAACCTAGATAAAGTAGAGATATGGATGATGAAGAGATCCTGATAGAATTTGAAGCTCTTCTTGCCAAGAGACTTCCTAAGGGAACTGGAAAATACAGAGGTAAGATCCCTTTGAAATGCTTTTCTTGCAATAGGATAGGACACATTGCTGTCAACTTCCTAATAGTAATAATAAGGACAAACCGAAGAAGTTTAAAAGGAGGAAATATGAGAAATTGTCTTGTTGCAGTTGATGAAGGTGTCACTAATGATGAATCAGAAGATGAAGAAAGCAAAGACATAGTGTTTGTAGCCGTTAAGGAAGATGTGTCAGACAAGAAGGCTCTTGTCTCCCGCTTTGATAATTCTAATGAGTGGATTATTGATAGTGGTTATTCTCACCACATGACTGGTGACTGGAAAAAGTTTCTATCTCTGGAAGAGTATGATGGAGGTGTAGTCCAATTTGGTAATGATGAACCATGCATGGTAAAAGGCAAAGGGTCCATCTTTCTAAATGGAAAAAGCAGTGCTGATAATGTGTATTGGGTAGAAGGTCTCATGCATAACCTTTTGAGTGTTGCTTAGCTGAATGATAAAGGACTCACTCTGGAATTCAAAGATGGAATATGCAAAATAAAAGGAAAGAGTGGTGAACTGATGGCCCCCACTATGTAGACCAAAGGTAACTTATTTCAATTAAATACAAATATCAGTCAATGTCTAATGGCTAAGTTTGATGACAGTTGGATATGGCATAAGAGACTTTGCCATGTAAATTTTGATAATATTGTGAAGGCTAGTAAGATCAAGGTAGTTAGAGGATTGCCTATGCTGAACAAACCAAAGAATCCTTTGCGTAGAGAATGTCAACTGGGGAAAATGTCTTCCTCAACCTTCAAAGCTAAATCTTTCACAACAGATAATTTACTTGATCTTGTGCATACTGATTTGTGTGGTCCTATGAAAACTAGGAGTGTTCAGGGAGATAGGTACTTTATGATTCTTATTGATGATTGCTCAAGAATTATGGGAGTTACATTCTTCAAAGACAAGTCTGAAGCTTTTGGAAAGTTCAAAGCCTTTAGAGCACTAGTTGAAAAGGAAAGCGGTAAGAGGATCAAATGCCTTAGAACCGACCAAGGAGGTGAGTTCACTTCTGGAGAATTCAATAAGTACTGTGAAGAGAACGATATTAAGAGGCAACTGTCTGCCCCTCGGACTCCACAATAGAATGACCTAGTAGAAAGGAACAACCAGACTGTAGTTGAAGCAACCAAAATGATGCTGATTCAAGGAAAGGTTTCTCACACTTTTTGGAGAGAAGTGGTGAGCACTGCAATCTACACTATGAACCGAGTACTCATCAAGAAAGGTAAGGATTAAACTCCTTATGAGTATTGGACTGGTAAGACTCCTATAGTAAGCTACTTTAGAGTTTTTGGTAGCAAGTGTTATATTAAGAGAAGAGAACACTAAAGAAAGTTTGATACAAAATGTGATGAGGGAATATTCCACCAAGAGCAAAGCTCTCAAGTGTTTTAACAATAGAACTCAGAGAATTTTTGAAAGTATCAATGTTAGAGTTGATGAAACCTCTGAGAAACTTGAGGAAACAAGCAGCGAGCAAGCGGTAGATGAACCAGATGTAACCTTTGGGAACTGGTTGCAAAACAACCAAGTACCAGTAATAGTGCTCCTACACCAGTAGATGCCGATGAAGATGAGGATGAAGAAGAAAAGAAAGAGGAATCGGTTAAGATCATTCCTAGGTATGTAAAGATACATCATGATCCAAAGCAGATCATAGGAGATAAGGATGCAGGAATTCTTACAAGAAGAAAGGTCAGAGAAAATTCTTGCATGATTTCTAAATTTAAGCCTAAAACATTTAAAGAGGCACACAAAGATGAAGACCGGATTAAGGCTATGGAAGAGGAACTTGACCAGATAGAAAATAATGGTAAATGGTCTTTGGTACCCAAACCTGAGCATAAAAATGTTATTGGCACCAAATAGGTTTTTAGAAACAAGCTGAATGAAGATGACACAGTGGTAAGAAATAAAGCAAGATTGGTATGTAAGGGATATGCTCAAGAAGAAGGAGAAGACTATCGAGAAACCTTTGCTCCAGTAGCTAGATTGGAAGGAGTTCGAATGATTCTTGCATATGTAACCTTCAAGGGATTCAAAGTGTATCAGATGGATGTGAAATATGCATTCCTGAATGGAATACTTGAAGAGGAAGTATATATAGAGCAACCAAATGGGTTTTCCCCACCAGAAGACAATGATATGGTATGACATCAAGCCTTGTATGGATTGAAGCAAGCACCTAGAGCATGGTATGAACGTTTACACTCTCATCTTGTGAAGATTGGATTTGAAAGAACAAGTGAAGATAACAATATCTACCTGAAATCAGAAGGAGATCAGATTCTGATATGTGAAGTGTTTGTTGATAACATAATTTTTGGTGGAGATGACAAGATGAGCCATGCTTTTGCAGATGAAATGAAGAAGGAATTTGAGATGTCACTAATCAGAGAGATTAAGTTCTTGATTGGACTACAAATTCAACAAATGAAAGATGTATCTTTATCACTCAGTCCAAGTATGTCAAAGAGGTGTTGAAGACCTTTGGCATGGAAGACAACAAACTAGTTGGTACACTGATGATGACCGATTTTAAATTGTCAAAACAACATGACTCAGCATTGGTGAATGAGAAGGAATACCAGTCAATGATTGGTAAGTTGCACTATGTAGTACATAGTAGACCAAACATTGCACATGCAGTGGGCATTGCTGCATGTTTCCATAAAAGTCCAAGAGAATCCCACTTGGTAGCAGTCAAGCGGATTCTTAGATATCTAAAGGGAACTATAGATTATGGATTGTGGTATCCATACAGTAATGATTTCAATCTCAAAGTATTTACAAATGCCGATTGGGCTGGTAATGTGGATGACCAAAAGAGCACAACCGGTGGTGCATTCTTTCTTGGTGGTAGACTAGTCTCATGGATGAGTAAGAAGCAGAGTTGTATCTCTCAGTCTACAACATAAGCAAAATATGCAGCAACATTTATGAACTGCACTCAGACAATTTGGATGAAGCATGTATTAAGTGGTTTCAAAGTCCCTGTATCTGAACCGGTGATTATATTTTGTGACAACACAAGTGCAATTAATATTTCTAGGAATCCAGTTTTGCATGCTAGAACCAAGCACTTCGAGCTCAAGTATCATTTCTTGAGGGAGAAAGTTCAGAACAAAGAGGTTGTATTGAAACATGTTTCTAGTAAAGAGCAGTTAGCAGACATATTCACCAAGCCTCTACCGAAGGCTACATTTACCTATTTAAGAGGTGAATTAGGGGTGCTGCCCCTTCAAGAGGTTAACTAAAGGTATGTGCTCCACATCAGTCAGGTATTGCATTGTCAAATATTTTTTAAAGATTGATGTGTTGAAGGATGCTACTCCTCATGGGGAGCAACATAGTAGATCATGGATGTTTGTGCCTCCACTTTGGCATTGTTGTTAAAAGGGGGAGAAGATGTGAAGCAGAGAAGATATCTGTAGTATTGAAGACATATAATATGAAAAAAGATGTAGACATATCTTTGTGTATTGCCATCAATGCCAAAGGTGGAGATTGTTGGCATATGTGCAGAGTTTTATGACATGATGATATTGTATGTTGTCATTGATGTCAATATGCTGAAGTATGAACTGATATATTGAAGTAAGCAAACTAGCAAGATAACCGGTATGATGGTATGAAGTGAATCAGTATGATGATGTGAACTGATATATGTGAAAAGTTGAACTAGTATGTTGGAATGTGAACCGATATATGCAAAGTTTGTATCGAGGTTTCATTTGATATGACTACCGGTTGGTAGTGTCGGCTTCAGGGTTTCCGGTTGATGCATTCCAAGTCTGTGTGATTTGACCAACGACATCCTGTGATCAGATCGTGTTGCCATGCCAACCTTGTGTACGTGAAGGATTTCCTTGAGGATCTTGCATGAATAAGATTGATTCTATCTACCTCAGGAATGTGCAAAGTCTTAGTAAATAATGGAGAGCGCATGATGGGTTATCAACTTCCAGAAGTGACAAAGACCGAATGATGGAGAATGTCTTGAGATTTGTTCAAGATTGTTTTACCCTATGCAATTTGATTGAATGGTCAGGATTGGACCGACTGTATTGTTAACCTAGATGCTTAGGGTTTTAGGTTTTGGCTATTGACCTAATTGTTGTCTATAAGATTGATGATGATTCTTATTTGAATTTGTTGGCAAATGAATGTGTGTGAAGTGATTCTTGCCAGACCGGTGCAGTGAGTAGATATCTACAGAGTGTGATTGCAGATGTAAAGGAATTAAAGTGGATTTGCCTTGGCATTGGGTGTTGTTATCAGATTAGTGTATTACCTGTTGACTTCTAACCATTTCAGCAGTTGGAAAATCCCTTTATCGGGTAGCTTTAACAGGCTTTTTGTAAATCCTTTAGTAGGGTGACTCAAAATCAATGAGTTCTTTAAATCCTCTGACAAGGTAACCTTTAACAGGGTTTTAACCTTTAACCGGGTATTTAGCCATCCCTTAACCAGGTGATCCCTAGTAGGATCGGTTCCTAGCAGAACTTGTTGTAAAGTCCTTAACCGGACTAGGCTCCTAACAAAGAGGACTTTAGAAGAGTTCAAGAACAACTTGTGGGTATTCATCCCCACTGTGGTTTATCCTAGTTGGGTTTCCACATAAAAAATAAGTGTGTCATGTGTGATTCTTTTTCATGTGATGATTAGTGTTTTCTGTTAAGCGATAAAGCATGCTGATCCAGTGGTCATTATATTTCTAATGTATTACTTGTTTATGCATATGGGTGAAGTGGAAATGAGATATTAGGTTTTGTGAAGATCTAAGTGTTACCGATTTATGTCTTTCACAGTCATACTATGTTTTACCGGTATTGCCCTGATTTAGATCGATGATGTTGTTTACGAGTTAGTGCAGTCTTTGCAATTTAAGTTGTTAAAGAAGTTTTTGTCTATACTGATTCACCCCCCCTCTTAGTATCTGTTGAGTATTTATTGTTCATAATTATTCATCATTGTGTTGGAATCATCTTTGTTTATGATATAGATGTTCTTATGTAATTTATGTCATATATTCTTGATGAGATTGAGTTGAGTAGTGTGAGTTGTGTGATACAGAAGAGTTGTTCGAATTTGTGAAGTAAACTTTGAGTTACTTTGAGAATTCAAAAATAAGATTTGTGTGTGGATAATAGTTCAAAGACTTTGTGCTTTGCTTTGTTATTCTTAGAGAAAGTTATAAATTGTGTGCAAGTAGCAACATAAAGACTTTGTGCTTTATTTGTTATTTCAGAAAATATTGGTTCGAAAAGACATTTGTAAAAAGGTTGATAGGATAGTGACAAAGAGAATACTTTGAGTTTCGTTGCTATTTTCCCATCCCATAAGTTATTTTCAGAAAAGGAAGCAACAAGAGGCTTTGTACTTTCATGGACACTTTTCTTCTAATTAGTGTAGATTTTTAAATTACTGCAAGTTAAATTCATTTTTAGTATTAAGAAAGGAAAACCATTCTAGATAGGGAATTGGGAAAATACTTACACTAAAAAAAGAGAGTGAAGTAATTGTATCATCCCGAATTAGTGTAAAGTTGGCAGCTAGAATAATATTAGGTATAAATTGTAGTAGAAAGGGGTAACCTTCCCTTATAAATAGGAGAGACTATATCTTGCCTTCTGAGAGATATCATCTTGCACACTCTGTTTGAAATCATCATTTTGTAAACCTCCCCAAGTTTAATTTTTTTTCAACCAATAGGACATTGCACTCCTATCATTTTAGTTCTCTTATGTTTTAGCTAATGTTTCTAGTGATGGTAGTATGTTGGTAGTTTGTTGACTAGTTAAGTCTAATCTAGACACTGCTCCACATTAATGTTTTTGTTGTCACACTTGGAGGGTATGCTTACAATGTCTGTGCAATGTCTTAGTTCAAATTTCAAGTGATGAAATATTTTGGAAGCGTGTTTGTCAATGTCTATCTCATAAGTATGTTTCCTAGCATTCTAATAATGAAGAATTAGATGTATCAATTTGGTTTTTCTAGCTGATTTTGGCTTGACAGTGTGAAACAAGAATATGAGGAGGTTGTTGAGGGTTCATGGAATTCCTCTATGTGATGCACAGGATGTTGTATGGTATATTTGGTGTTGCATTTTGTTTTTTGTTTCCTTTTAGGGCAATTGGAATCTATTTGGATGATAGGGCTTGTTCTCTTGCTTGCGATGCATATTTGGGGGTCTTAGCTTGCATTGGAAGATGTGCTGAGTTGTATTTGGTTCCTACAATGGACTATGAGGATCTACATTGTGGGAATCATTTGGAGAAATCTTTTGGGCCGATTGGCTATGTGGTACATGTTACCTTGTTGCTAACATTGAAGGATGTGTGCTAGTGTGTGTGATGTTTGGGGCTGAATTGGATAATGTGTTAAGATATTTTTAAGACTTCTCTATCTCCTAGATAGGACCAATTTCACCACAATTGTTTTTGGTGGCTAACCTTGTGGGATCACTTCTTGTCCCTTGTTTTAATTGGCCTAATTGATGTTTTAAGATGATGTGGATGGTATAAAAAATAGTTCAAGTCAATTGTAAAGTGTGTAGATCATAATGGAATGAGGAATATGAGTATGTGATATTGTGAGTGCATATGAAGGAAGTGTTAGAGTTGAATTGTATAATGGTTACTTATGATAGTGAGTCAAGAGCAATTACATATAAAGGATATTGTCAGATGTAATGTCTTGATTGGAGATAGTGATTCTCCCTATAATTTGTTCTTGTCCTTTGTATCTTGCCTTGGAGAAATGATCCTCAGTCTGCAAGTCCTTTCGAGAGAAGTGAACTTCCTTGGGTAGTGAGACCTTTAACAAATTGTAATAATGTTTATATAGGGTGAGTTAACTCTCACCATGGTTTTTCCTTCCTTAGGTTTTCCACATAAATATAGTTCTCTTGAACTAATGGTGTGAGTTATCTTGTGCATGCAATGTGTGCTCATTATTTATCTTTCTTTTTTGCTAATCAAATAAAGTTTAAATTGGAATTTGAATTTATTTATGAAGTGTTGAGATTTGAACAAGATTAATTCACCCTACCTCTTAATCTTGGGGTGTGTTCAACACCTATATCCTGATACCTAGCTCATGAAGCAAAATAATTGCATGATGAATCCCAAGGTTGCATTGATGGTCAAGACTGGGATAAAAAAGATCCTAGAATTTGGTTTTATTTGTCCTATTGACTTTTAACCTTTGATACTAATATTGTTGTTGTCAAAAAACCTAATGATTATATTCATGTTTGTATTGACTTTCATGATCTTAACAAGGCTTCTCTTAAGCATGATTTCCTATTGCTTAATATCATTAATTTTTGTAACCTCAACTGTAGATAATGCCTTGTTATCCTTTATAAAGGATCTTAAGTCACTTTATGCTCATATACTAGACTTTGATTTTATAACGATTGTATTGGTAAAGGTTAAGTCACATATAAAATCTAAGGTCCCATTTACATAATTTAAATACATCCTAAGATTTTATATTTATAATGGAAAAACTATATATAATGGTTAAATAGTAATATCAAATTAATTTAAATTTTCATTAAGAGTTTCTCACTAGTCGAAGTGATATCCTAGGCTCCTCACAATCCTTCCCAACCTTCTAAAATGATTTTAAACCCTTTGAAAACCTTTAAACCCCTTTCAAAAAATAGGGGGGATAATATTTATTTAATTTTAGTTTGAATCTAAAAAATTATGCCTTCATCTTCAAAAGGTTAGTTGTTCAAGGTTCATTTAGTATTGCAATTTTTATGTTTTGATTTTTAGTTACTTTCAAGGTTAAATTTGATAACCTCATTTTCTTTGTAAATGATAGCTAGTTTGCACTTCACAAGCTTCTTCGTGCATTTTTTTGAATGCTATATGCTTTTTAGGATTAAAAATATATATTTTCTCCTATTTTAAGCACATGCCACCTATACCAATTGGGCTACAAATACCTAAGTGTGAAATTTACATGTTATGGGAGTCATGACACCTATTTCCAATGTCTATCATTAGATTCATTTTTCTATAGTGTTGATAATACATTGAAATAATACCTATTTAATAATTTTTGAACTTGTACAAAAATTATTTGTTAATTTATTTTCTTTAGATCCATTTTTAGATTATATTTACCTTTGATTTTGGTCATTGAAGTTATGCAATGGAGAATATTATACATAACAACAAATTTAGAAATACAAATAATTGCATGATAAATTAAGCGTTATTTTTGGGTTTTGTATCAAAATAATATATGTTTCAATCTTATAAAGGATAGATCTTATTGTTCATGATCTAATCTCTAATAAGAAGGGAATTATTATATTATTATAAACATGATTGTGTGATCTTATGGGTATGGATATAAGGTATTGAAGGGTTTGCATTTTTGTTTCTTTGTGTAAAATAAATTGAGGATGAGGAAATCTGGTTAGAAGGTTAGATGCATAAAACATAAACATAAATATAAACATATAAAAACATTTAAATCAAAACAATTTAACCTTTTATACCTTCTTTCTTCACCTCCTTTGATTGAGTGGGAAGTGGAATGCACCCTTGTGTCCACTTGATTTTATCTTTTTCTATAGAGGAATGTGGATTTCTCTCCACTACACAACAAAAGGGAAAGATTGGAAAAATGGATGATGGATTAACTATGGTAATATTTGGGAATAATGTGGGTGCAATGGATGATGGATTAACTATGGTAATATTTGGGAATAATGTGGGTGCAATGGATGACTTCATTGCTCAAATGGATAGCATGCCAATGTAGAAAAGATGGGTGGACTGTGAAGGGAGGAGACTCCAATTTATAGATTGGAGGGGACCAAAATGGATGGTCAAGATTGAAGAGGAATGGAGGGCTAGGATTGAATGTGAGAGGAGAAGGATTTGAGAGGAAAAATGGGAGATCCACGAGATTTTCCATAAAGATATTTCTTGTCTCCACACTTCTCAAGTACATGGGGAAGAGATCTTGAAGTATCTTGGGAAGAGAATAAAGGAATTAAAAATTCCTTGGAAGAGGACAAGGGGAATTGAAAATTCCCAAGAAATAGGGAGCATTGGAGGAATAAAGAATAAAGGAATTAAAAATTCCTTGGGAAGAGAGGGGATGGGGAATTCAAGGAATTCAAAATTCCTTGGATAGACAAAAGTGGGTGGCATTTAAGATTGGAGGATGAGATGGGAAATCCATTTATGGAAAAGAGTTGACTGACGCAGAGGTTTTTGGTCCACCCAAGCAATAATCAAAACCAAATGGATTCAATCAACTATGGCTTCTTACCAACAAGGTTTACTAACCTTCTTCCTTGTCTAGGCTTCACCAAGGTACACAAACTTGGTTCTCAACTTCAAAGGTTCAATCCTACACCTTCTAGGGTTTAAAAATGCCCTATTAAACATTTTACAATAGGTTTGACTCACCTGCTTGGCTGGTTCATCAATAATCCCTTACCCGGGTACTATCTAGGCTTAATCCTAGTAGCCATGTTCATCGAGTAATTTGACCTTTACTCCAAAATTTCCCAAATAACTTGTCAAATAAATTACATTTTTGGATACCCTTTTGGTATTAAAATAACATATATCAAAATTAGGAATGACTCCTTTCGAACAACAGTACGGACCAATACCTTGCTACTGTACTTTTAGGCCTAATTAGGCCACTTTTACAAAGGAACCCTATTGTAAAATCGACTCCAAAACTAAAGAACCTCAAAAAGTATAATTAAATGTTCCAAAACAAATTATTTTCAAGGTTTTAGGGGTTTCCACACTCATCTACCCCTTGAGACACCAAACCCTCAATTATAGGTCCTAAAAACTAGGGCGTCTTCAAAATACCCTCTCCAATCACTTCTAGAACTTCTCCTTCAAGATTCACCTTATATTTGTCATGCAGTCACATATTCCATACTCAAATAGTGCCTTAATTAAGGCTAAACTCCTGCTTCTACACCTATGCCACCATTCCCATGCACCTTTCACACACAAACTTGCACTCAAAAGGTGATCACCCTTCATGCCAACTCTATCCCTACACTTTAACCTGAATTTTATTCTATAATAAACCATTAGTGACTCATTAGTCAAGTGAAAACAAATACATAAAGAGAAATGAGCCCTAAAACTTCATTTTGACTCCCAAATCAACACAAGCAAGCGCCTACAACACTAGTTTTGGGATAGTCAACTATATAGGCACCAAAATGATGGAATAAACCTTCAGAGCCTCTAAAAATGAATGCAAAGATGTTATAAAATCATCCAAATAAAATATCCATTCACAAAATGCAAGTATTCAATGCATACAAGTTCAGATTTTTGATCTAATTTGCAAGAAACCGTGTATCTTTTATTGCCAAATGTTTTTCATTACATATGTGTATTTCCTTCCTTCAAAAAAAACCTCTCCCACATGTGGGAAAGATGTTTTAAACTCATTTTGAGGCTCCCAACTGAATACAACTACCAAACTACCTTTCAAACTAGCTAGTCGTTAGAGTTTAAATTCAAACTATGTATTTTCTCTCCTTTTCCTATTTAGCCCTATCTAGAAACTTCTAAGGATCCCAAAGGCCTTTATTATTAACTTTAAGATTAAAAAAAACCCAATCCCAAAATATTATGCTCATACATGCTTATATTTAAAATTTAGGTCCCATTGCTCACATAGCACCAATTAGGACTCTTAGGACCTATGACTCTTGCACCCAACCTAATACTACCTTGTGCCTCAAAAGGCTTAAATTCATCATTTTTAGGTCCATTGGACCTTTGATTACATCCTTCATGCCAAAATGGCTTAGTGACCTTCCTTGGTCCATTTGGTGCTCCTGCACCATAGTCCCCCCCTATGAAAAATCTCTTGTCCCAAGAGAATAGGGGTCTTGACTTTGCACCTCCCATCCTTCTAGATGGTCTTATGAAACTCATCTCTACATGGGGTATCTTCTATAACAACAAATCATTTGATGAGTTATCCTTCCACCTATCACATGTAGAAACATCATTAGTTTTCAAAAAGAAATCAGTACATCCCTGTTTGGGACAATCATAAACTGTCCGCTACCGCACCATCTTTCTTGTCTTTTGGAGGCCCAAATCACCCTTAAATCCATTCACCTTTGAAGGACTATCTCTGTTCTTAGGCTTCCCACCAATATGACACTCAATGGTCCCCACCTTCACACTATGTTGCACCACCTTATACAGTAGGTCTGCCTGCACCCTTGAGTAGGCATCCAAACCAACTTGTTGCTGCTCTATAACTTGCCCACACTTCAAATCTCTGCCCTACAGATTCACACACTCTTTTCCACCAAAACATATGATATTTTACCCAAATGATTGATCATCTTACAAAGGAATCAAGGTAAATCTTCTACCGTCTTTATGAGCAACATAAGTATAATGAAACCCATCATATAAAGTTCTCCTTAAGTACTACCAAGGCCTCCCCAAAATGATATGACAACAAGTCATGGGCACTATGTCACACAAGACCCTATCATGGTAATCTTCAATAGAGAATTCAACATAGGCTTGTTCTTGAATCAAAAGGCTTTGTTCATTGCTTACCTATGTTTCCCTATAAGGTCTACTATGAGATAATTTCTACAAATGCAATTTAATAACCATTTCATATGACACCAAATTATCATGAGACACTGAATCTATAATCATTTTACACACCTTACCTTTTCTTTTACAATGAATTCTGAAAATTGAAACTCTTGGCATGTATTGAGGTTCCAATGGTGCTCTCTGGATCATCAATGTGTCTCCTACCTCAGGGTATACGTCCTGGGTCTTTCCACTTTCTTCCTCTTCTTGTGCTAAATGTACTCTTCTCTCATTACTCTTGTTCTGCTGCTCTATCTTTGGACACTTGAAAGAAGGATGTCCCACTTCATTATAGGTATAACACCGACCTGTGAATACACTTGCTCCTCTTCCTACCCCAAATCTTCCTCCACCTCTATATCCTCCTCTATGATCAGATGTAGACTCTTTCTCTTTTTCCTTGTCTCCCTGCCTTTGGCTCTTTTGTGTAGGTCTGCTGCCCCTACCTTTGTTTGCATTACCTCTACCACTTCCTCCTTATCTCTCTTGCTTCCTCTTTACCTTTTCTTCAACACTTATAGCCAATTGGAAACACTCTCCAAGTATCTTTGGTATACTCAACCCAATTTCATCTTGAATATTATACCTTAGCCCATTAAGGTATCTTGCCACTTTCTCATCTTCATCTTCCAAACCACCTCTTATACTCAATTTGTGAAATTTCTTCGTATAGGTCATCACATCCATATCCTTTTGCTTCAAATTTTGTCTCAACCTCTTTGTCTGAATTGCATAATTAGAAGGAAGAAATTGTTCCTTCATCATGGCCTTCATCCTACCCCAAGTGGTAATCTTAGGCATACCCTTTGCCACTCTCTCTATCTGAACACTAGACCACCATGTTAGAGTAGTACCTCTGAGTTTTTTCTTTTCAAACTTCACTTTATTCTCCTCATCCATGTCTTCAAATTGAAAGTAGTTTTCTAGGGCATCCAACCTCCCCAAGACCTCTTCACTATCCATCTTGCCTTGATAGATAGGTAAGTCAATATGTCATTTGCTTCCACCACCTTGCACTACCTTTAGTAACCTTACCAATCTCCTTTATTCAAGGTCTAATTTCCCGTCTCCATTCCCTTCATTATGATTCTCATCTACTCCATCATTTTCTTCAACATCTTCTTCCTCATTCTCTCTTTGTGTCCCTCTTCTAGATCCTCTCTCCAAGGCTTCCAACCTTGTCTGCAATGCTGCATTGTCTCTCCTCATTTTTATTTCCTCCCTATCTCTTTCTTCTTCTTTCTCCCTTATTTCTCTCCTTTCCCTTTCAAGGGTCTCCCTTAACTCTTGCATCTCCCTAGCCATTTATCCTTTAGGAGGCATCCTTTATTCCTTGTTTCAACTCTCAACTTGCAACAGTTTGGTATTACAAAGATCAATCTTCAAAATAAACCCCAACAAACTCTCCACACATGAGAATGAGGTTTTTAAACACATTTTGACCCCCCAAACCAAAAACAACTCCCATAACTACCTAAGAGCCAACTAGCCATAGGAATCCATCATTTGAATGTGTGAAATTGAAAATACTTGACATTTTGTCCTTATATCATCAAGAAACTCAATCTAATGATTTTAACACTCTTAAAACATAACATGGACCCCATTTTGACACTCACCATGCCTTCTTAACATTTATTACTTAAATTTGCTCATTTGACAACATTGACATAATTTTGACAATTTTGGCACAACTAGACAACTTGACTCAACCATGACAAATATTGACTTTACATGCCTTATTACATTGTTTTAGGTCTCAAATGACCCTCATTACATACATCCATTCCTTATAGACATTTTATACCTTATAGGCCCCTTAGGTGCTCCTGCACCATACTCCCCCCCAATGAAAAGGCTCTTATCCCAAGAGAAGAGGGGTCTTGTCCTCATGCCATACATCCTTCTAGATGGTCTTCTACAACCTATCTCCTCATGGGGTAGGTTTTGCAATAAAAACTCATGAAATGATTCAGCCTTCCAACTACTTCCTGCACTAAACTCATGACAAGCATTAGAATTCAAAAACATGTGTATAGTTCTCTGTTTTGGACAGTCAAATTTGGACTGATGCTGCACCATTGGTTATGTCTTTTTGAGGGCTAAATGACCCCCCAAATTATTCACCTT